>NC_138772.1:171406176-171871176 GCF_965119305.1 Pelophylax lessonae | reverse complement strand
AATATAGACACATTCAATGCCTCTGACTTCGACACATTTATTTTGAAGTACGATACTTCCCCATACTCTCTGATAGCCTTTAGGATTGATGGTATTGTTCTGTCAGGGTTTGTAACATAAAAAAGCAGGTCATCTGCGTAGGCTGCCACTTTATGTTGACCTCTACCCACTTGTACGCCCTCTATTTCTGCACTTTGACGGATTTTGCACAGTAAAGGTTCTAACGCCAAGACAAAAATCAACGGCGATAGGGGGCAGCCTTGTCTAGTGCCATTTTTTATCTTGAAAAAACTTGAGCACCAACCATTTGCCCTTACTGCCGCCGTAGGACCGGAGTACAATGATAGGATACACGTCATCATCCATTCCCCTAGGCCTAAGTGTGACAGGGTGGCCCGGATAAAATTCCATGCCACCCTGTCAAACGCCTTTTCCGCATCAACTGATAGCAGCATCATCGGGATTCTCCGCAAACGCACATTATATATCAAATCTATTGTTCGAATAGAGTTATCCCTTGCTTCTCTTGTAGGGACAAAGCCGACCTGGTCGAGATGTATTAATTGTGGTATATATGGCAGGAGTCGATTTGCCAATATTTTAGAAAACAACTTGGTGTCTAAATTTAATAATGAGATTGGGCGGTAACTCCCGCACACCGCGGGGTCCTTCCCTTCTTTCTGGATCAATGTGATGTAAGCTCTCAGAGAATCTGTCGGCATGACCCCTCCCTCCCCGATGTAATTTAGATGTTCCAAAAGGGGGGTCTTTAAATTTGAAAAAAATTGCTGATAGTATAACAGTGATAGTCCATCTGGACCTGGGGCCTTGTGTGGTTTTAACTGAGAGATAGCTGTTTTTAGTTCCTCTTCTGTTATCTTTCCTTCTAATGCCAATGCCTGTTCTGCATCCAGCGATGGCATATCTGTCTTTTTGATATAATTGATCGCCTCATCGAAGCCAGCACCCCCCCTATCAACTGATTCCGATGAGGCGATGTCATATAACTTCTGGTAGAATTTGCTAAATTCTTCGGCAATCTCTGATGATCCATATTTAATTTGTCCCCCGCCTGTTTGAAGTTGTGCAATTACCGTCCGTTTCTGGGGCCCCCTTAGGGCTCTGGCTAACATAGTTCCTGGTTTATCCGAATATTCGTAGTAATGTCTTTTTTGTGACACCAGTACTCTCATGGCTTTTTCATAAAGTAACTCGTTGAGTTTTTCCCTGGCCGCAGTCAGGGGCACTAGATGTTCCATCGCCATCGATCTTTTATGAGTGGCGCTTAATTCTTCTATCTGCGCTAGCAGCTCTGAGATCTTCTCCTCCCTTTCTCGTTTACGTTTTGCTCCCAATCTAATCAACACTCCCCTAATGACGCATTTGTGGGCCTCCCATATGTTCGACGGAGTAACTTCTGGTGTTTTATTTTCCTGGAAATATTTTGTCAGTTCTGCCTCTAACTCTGCTCTTGTCTCTATTCCTTGCACCAGTGATTCATTCAGTCTCCATGATGGTGGCTTTACTGGACCTGCCTCAAAGTTAATTATAATGTGGATGGGGGAGTGATCCGACATGGAGAAAGAGCCAATCTGTGAGGCCACTACTCTAGACAGATCGCCCCTTGAAATTAGGATGCGATCTATTCTAGAGTACCTATTATGTACTGACGAATAGTAGGTAAAATCTTTTTCACTTGGATGCATAATGCGCCAGGGATCGACTAGGTTGAGGAGTGTGATTTCCTTACTAAGTTTTTTAAGTCGGGCATATGAGAGATGTGATGTACCTTGTGATGTATCTAAGAGTGGCTCTGCAGCGTAATTAAAATCCCCCCCCATGATTACCAGCCCTTCTTGAAAGTTTAACATTATTGGTGCCACCAGTGTTAAGAATGAAATCTGATTCTGGTTAGGGAAGTACACATTAATCATAGTAATCAGCCTTTCACCTATCTTACCCTTTACCATCAAGTATCTTCCTTGTGGATCAATACAAGTTTCTAAAAATGTCCATGGAACCTCTTTGGCCACCAATATGCTAACCCCTTTTGATTTAGGAATAGGGGTGGGGGCGTGATAAGACCATGGGAAATCCTTATTTTGTAATTTTGGGATAGATTCTTTTTTAAAATACGTCTCCTGGCAGAAAACTATCTGCCCATGGTTTCGTCTCATGTCTGCCAGGAAGCGTATTCTTTTTTCAGGTGTAGACAACCCTCTAACGTTTAATGACATAATTTTCACTTCCTGCATTTTTCCTGTCTCAAATGATTCTAACCAATTTACTACTTTACTTCTGAATTTTCTTACTCAGCTGTCTTCCTCCCTTTGTCCCCTCCAAGTGCCAATGGCTTTAGGGCTTACTAGGCCTAGGATTTATCCAAAGTCGATAAACTGATCCCTCTGTACAGAAAGCCCCCTAGACCTACTCAGACCTAATAGAGACAGGGGGAGACCGAGTAAAAAAAAGGGACAGAGAGAGAAAGAAAAAAAAGAAAAAAGAAAAAAAAAAAAAAAAAAAGAGAAAAAAAAAAAAAGACAGAACAACCCCCCCCTTTTCCACCCCCCCCCCCCAAAGAAGTGCCAGTGGAGCGTGATCCTATTGGTCGACTCTCGACCCTGCGTAACTAGACGCAACCTATTTGGGTGGGCAAATCCGAGGATTCATACCGTGAACAGGAGCAAATCTAACACAACCCACAATATCTGTATCTCCTAATGAGTTGACAAATTAACATAAGCCTGTAGGTGCATTCATTTCCTCCAGTTTAGGATATAAAGAAAAAAACAAAAAGAAAAAGAAAAATGAAAGAAATAAACACACCGACCTCTGCAGGTCCATGTACCCTAGGCATCCGCCCCTGTGTTGCTATCTCTAGGGAGGATTGGGGTTCCCGTATATATTCCCCCCTACCTATACATTCCTGTATCCACCCGCTGTATCAGGATCCCTTTTCTTTTGTAATTACCAAACACATTATTTAACTCCTGAGCCCCCCTAGCTACCTAGTATTGGTGATCCTCCTCCCTCGACCCCCTCCCCCTCCACCATATCACGTATGTGCCCCCTCTGACCTGCTCTGTGCCTCCTATTGGAATTACTCTACCTTTTCTAATCACTCATCTGCTCGTTTCCAAACTCATAGGGCTCCTACTTTCGAAGACCATGCCCAGAGAGTTTTAGACCCAAGAGAGGAACCAAAGCACTAGACCAGCAGGACACCGAGGGGGATAAAGAGAGAACACAAATATAAAGGAAAGAGAACACCGCAAATTACTGCCCTTGAATACCAATTAATCCAGAATAATCATGGCTCCCCAGTTACCCCTGGACCCGCATCCTCCCCCGACCGTGACCCCAAGTCAATCCCAGATTAGTCATATATGACTTATATTAATAATAGCTTTATTCTTGTATTGATATTCCTGGGTTCTACTTAAAAGCTGAGGGGCCCAGCCAGTCAGTGACCCTGATCGGCTGAATCTCTAGGAAGGCAAAAAGTCCTGGCAGTTGATCAGGCCAGCGCAGTGTAAAGGTCAGTTCCCCTTTCTTGACTTTTAGATGAAATGGGTGACCCCAGTGATAGATGGCCCCTGCCTTCCGAATTTCCTCCAGTAGGGGTTTCACTGCTGCTCGCATTCTTAGGGTGTTGCTTGATAGATCTGGTAAGAGCCGGATCGTTGCCCCTTCAAACTCAAAGGGGCCCCTATCCCATGCCTTCCTCATTATTTTTTCTTTTAGGGCGTAAAAATGTACCCTAGCCAGGACATCTCGTGGGTATCCCTCGCCCATGCTCCTTGGAGCCCTTACTCTGTGGACCCTGTCCATCTCAATTGCCTCCAACTGGGGTCTGTCCAGAAGGCTATTAAAAATCTCGGTCATTTTGGCAGATAGGTTGGGTCCCTCCACTGTCTCAGGTAGCCCTCTTAGGCGTATGTTATTCCGCCGATGCCTATTTTCTCCATCATCTTGTTGCAGCTGTATCATGATTAGCTGTTTGGCAAATGATCTCTGCGAAGACTCTATGCTCTCCACTCTCTCTGCCATCTGGGCCTGGTCTTTTTCCACCCCCGCTATCCTTCCATCCATTTTCTGTATCTGACCCCTTAAAGAGTTGATTTCGCTGGTTAATGAGCTGACTATCGAGGCAGCCATTGCAGTTAGATCTTGTTTCGTAGGCATAAGAGATATTAACTCTTTCCATTCAGGAGACTGTATTGATAAATTTTGGGGAGGGGGGGATTGTGCCGTTGACTGTTCCTTTCCCGCCACCGCCATCTGCTCAGCTGTGTCCGCAATGTTCTGAGCCTGTAATTCCTTACTGCTGTTATTATTTTTACTGTCTTTCTTTGATCCTGTGTTCCCTGCTGTTCCAGCCTTTGTTGGAGCCATCCTATACTGTTCCTCCACTCTTTCACAACGTGCTCCCCTTAAAAAGTAAGCGGAGATATCTGTGGACCGGCCTGGTCTCTTTATATTGTACAGTTCACTAGTCTGCATAGGAAATGGGGGGGGGAGAGCAGACATTTACCAGCGTCCGTATCCTTTATCCCTCATATTTCTTAATGGGATGTTATATCTTCCAACCCCCCCCTTTCCTGAACCTCCTCCGTTTGTGAATGTACTCGTGTGGCACGGCCAAACATACAGCTCAAGTTGTAATAGTCTCGGGACTCACCAAGGCCGGTCCCACCGTCTCTGCACGACCTCCAACGTACAGCCTGGTCGTTCCAAGACTCTCCACTCCGCTCTGGGGAAAAGGAGGCTCCACTCCGGTCTAGGCTCGGCTCCTTTGGAACGGCTGCTCTCTGGCGCGCGGTGTGTCACCACGTGTACTCCCTTCCGGGTCTGAGGGGGGAGGGTGCCGCACGCTGTCTGTTGTGGGCGGATGCCTGCCTACGGGTCTCTGGACTCTGCTACGGTCCTCCTCACGGCATCATCCTCTTGCTCCACCCAGTCATTCTAACCTAGGTTTCCTGAAGTTTTTTAACCACCTGAGTGCTCATCTATATGTAACCTTTTTAAACTCGAGTACCGGTTTTACTACATTATGAGAGTTCTTTTTACTCCATATGTCATCATCAGTCTGTCTGGATCCAGACACCTATATGTGAGGACCTATATATTGAGGACTTTATGATATAATCTTCATACATGGTCACATACTTTCTGGTAAGTTACTTCATGTGTACTTAAGATGATCACGTGGTGTTTTGAATTCCTAGTATTTGGTGAAAGCACATTGTTGAAGAACTGTTCTTCGATTTTTTTGTCATAAGGACACTGGGAAGTTATAGACTTTCTTTTTTGATTGAACTTTGTGAATTTTGTTTCACTATATTTTTTTTTTTTAAAGCCCGTAGCGTGTGCAACACACTCAAAAGACTCCACCCGGTGCATAAAAAAGTGCACACACACAAAGTGAGAACACAAAAAAGCACAGGGTGTGCGACAACGTATGGTCTTCCCTCCGAAGAGGTAGGACCCGAAACCTCGATCCCCCGGGGCGCAAGACTCCTGACAGGGATATAAGGTACTCATGGTCTGTCTGGCCGAAACCAGACCGACCCCGTTCTTCAGGGGGACTGCCGAAACAGCCCCCACCGAGTACTAAGTAGGGCTCCCCCGAAGGGAGACCCCATGGGAGAGGGCGAACTAAGCCAAAAGGCCATATCCACCCCCTCCCAAGACTCAAGGCTGGGCCCGAGGACCCACACACTCCAGTCGTGCAAATAAAGAAAAAAGGTGACAGTGCAGTGACAAACTCCAAAGAAAAGGACAAACAAACAAAGAAGTGGGGGAAGGGAAGTGGGGAAAGTGCGATGGTGCCATGTGAGGGACCAAGGCAGGCCTTCCAGCCGGAATAAAAAATTCCTCTGGTGCAAGCCAAAAGGCCTGTCCCAAGAGGCAGGTGCGAAAAAGGTGTGCATAGTGCAGTGACCAAGGTGCCGAAAAAACTCACAGCGAGCTGCCCCTCACCAGTGAGAAATTAAGGCACCCCTGGGCTGCCACCCCAGGGGTACTTACACTACGGGCTTTTTCAATCTCAGCCCCCGGCCAGACCGAGTGTAGCCTATCCCCACCAGCAGACGTCAGAACCTGGACAGCTTAGAGAGAGCTTACCTACAACTGGGGACAGGCCCGTCACCAAGCCAGATCAAAACCCAGGAGAGAAAGCCCTCCCCTCGCCATCCTGTTCCTCAGCCCATTACATCCAGGAGCAGTTCCACCGGGCTCACCCTCCAGACCGGCTTTCCTGCTCCCTTCGAACTGGTTAGGACAGTTCAACCCATTCAAATCAGAAGGCGGCGGGCCCCACATGCTTTCCCAGATGACCTACTCCCCATACCTCAGTACTCAGAGCGCTCCGGGTTTCGGTCATACTGGTACTAGCTAAGGCCCATACCAACTGATAAGAACAGATACTACACTTGATCTTAGCCAAAAGGCCGAGAAGTGATCGCGACTTTGTGCACTGTGCACTCCTGAGAATGTAGGTAAAAAGTACATATGGCATATGAGTGCTGTGAGCAGGTTTAGTTTTTTTTTTTTTAGGCTGATTGGATGGTAATAACAATCTATTTAGACGGCTCCTGAAGTTTTTTAACCACCTGAGCGCTCATCTATATGTAACCTTTTTAAACTCGACTACCGGTTTTACTACATTATGAGAGTTCTTTTTACTCCATATGTCATCATCAGTCTGTCTGGATCCAGACACCTATATGTGAGGACCTATATATTGAGGACTTTATGATATTATCTTCATACATGGTCACATACTTTCTGGTAAGTTACTTCATGTGTACTTAAGATGATCACGTGGTGTTTTGAATTCCTAGTATTTGGTGAAAGCACATTGTTGAAGAACTGTTCTTCGATTTTTTTTGTCATAAGGACACTGGGAAGTTATAGACTTTCTTTTTTGATTGAACTTTGTGAATTTTGTTTCACTATATGGACACTTAATTTTTTTTTCTTCACTTTAAATACCTTTGTATTTTAGCACTGCACCTTTGTATAGTAGTCTTTGCTATGGTACGCAAGAAACAAATAGGTGGCTAGTTTCTGTTGGTAGGAAAATAGACCCTGGAAAGGACAGTGAAATAGGACCATCTTTACATCCTTGTGGATGGGTAAGTAAAATAAGGTATACAGGAGTCTGAAAATCCTAGACCAAATCCTGGTTAGGTGCAGGCAGTGCCACCACATCTCCATGTTGGCCACAGCCCCTAAAACATCTATCACTATACAAAGGATTTGCATGTGGTATTCACTGACTTCTTAGTTATTCCTTCACTTCCTGTTTACTCTAATCCAAAATATGCAAAAAAAAAAAAAAACTGTTTTACCTTTTAGTTTTACTTTAATCTGTATATATGTTATTTAGCAAGGGTTTTCTGTGGGAGAACATGCTTACTCTAGTGGCAGATGCCAGTGGGACTTGATGTAGACCACAGGTAGCTGGCTCAAGCAGCAGCTCTGCAGCAGCTTGACTGGATACTGTAAAGTCCACCATGGTAGATTTTCATATGAGCGTTTGTACAAAAAAATCTCATCTGTACATTCTATCCATACATTCCATCTTCAGAGATTCCATGAATGTTGTTCAAAAGTACTTGCTTTTGACATTCGATTTTGAAATTAACATACGGTAATTACCTGAATAAATCCCACATTCACTGTTAGAAATTAATTTGTACATGAAACATTTTCCTTTCAGGTGATCATCACTACAGTTAAAAACAAACGTCAAACAAAAGTTTTTGAGAATGAACATTTTCAAACAAAATTCTACTAGTGTATAGCAAGCTTTAGTGTGGCTTGATGGTACAGTACACGTGCAGCCTTGCAGAGTAAGGGTTGTAATGCTAGTATATAACAAAGGCATTTACAATTTGTTTGGTTATGGGTGATCTTGGATGGTTAGGGGCCAAACAAACATGTTTGTTTTGCAGTAGGTTTTATAACTGAGATATGTTGCATTAGATGTTTTTTCATTTTTAGTGGGAAGTCAAAATAATAACTTTCTTAAAATTATCACCATCTTTATTACCTTGCCCTAAATTATTTATATGACTTGGGCATAATATACACAATCTTTCTCAGAGCTGCCAAAAATTATGTATTTTCATTTTGTAAGGAGATTATTATTAATACAAATGAAAATGAATATTAAACTCAGTGGTACGATACATATAAACGGAAGTAATGGCAAACAAGGTATAATATATATATACTAGTTCAGACAGATTGCACTACTAGTTATATAATGTGATATATAGGCATAAGTGGGATCACAATAATTATAGTTCATGGTCATATACTACTTATTGTTGATGGTTGTTAATGTAGCCGATGTGACTATCCTGCTTTAAGTTCATCTGAAAAGATACCTAAGTGAAACGCCTGCAAGCTATTTTATTTTATTTTATTTTAGCCTGAATGTTTTGACTTCTTTACCTGTATGTTTGAAAAAATTCAATAAAAACATTTGAAAGGAAAATGAATATTAATAAATATAAGCATAACTGTATCATGAGCCTCTTATCGTATCACAACTATAACTCTGTCAAGTAATACTTCACTACTCTGCTTTTGACTCACAAAATGTCTTAATATTCTAAAATTATTCAGTGACCATTGCTTTGCGTGGTTTTTTTCTGTTTTTTAACTTTAATTTTTATTAGATGACTTCTGATCTCTTCTTATCTTGTGTATCTTTAATATTGTTATGCTGCTTGTTGTAATGTTATACATTTTAAAAATTTATAAAAAAGAAAAACGTATTTTACAACAAAAAATATTAGTCAATAATAAAGTTCTCTATAGGTTTTAGCTGTACATAAAATGTACATACATAATTAAATTATAGATTAAGATTTAAACGCAACATTAAATGAAACGGTGGGAAAGTGAAAGAAAGAAAAGTTTGACTACAAAAGACTAAAGCAACTGGTTTGCTGTTTCATATTTTTGCTACTTTAATAAATGTAAAGATTTGTGTACTAGCCACTAGAGAAATCATTTTTATCATAATATCATATCATAATTTACTAAAAGGGTTGAATTTGACACTTTGCTCCAAAAAAAAATGTGTGATTAAAAAATTCTGATTTCTTTAAATACGCAAACATACTGTAAAAAAAAAAAAAAAAAAAAACTGCACCTACCAAGATTCCATAAAAGCAAAAATGGCAATATCATAGAATAAAACTCACTGGCAAACCTCGACGTCCTGGAATCCCGATTTCACCTTTTTCTCCGATTTCACCATGTTCTCCCTATATTTTAAAGGCAGTAGCAGTTGATATATATTTATATCAGAGGACTGTGAGCTTTTCTGAAAGCTATAACATTGTTCAGGCTGTTAATATAAACCAACTATCTTGAGGAACTGTCAAATAAATGGCTTCAAATAGACTAATAGTAGTGGCCTGCACTGATAAGAGCAATTTTGGCTTTCAACTTCTGTCTCTCCTATCTTCATCTATGGCAGTTTCAATATTTCAATATTTTTTATTTAATATTTTTGACAAAGAATAAAGAAATTATAAATATTTTAAAACAAAACAATTTCCACAACACTATATGCAAATAGGACAAGAACAGAAGAGTTTGCATTATAATCAATCAATGGAAGAATAGAAGGCGTATAAAACAAGGCTCCACACTAGCTAAGGGTGTCTTGAATGCCTACCTTCATCACTTCCGAAACACATAACCACGAGCCTATGACTTACTGTATCCTCAATAATTTGTAGTCTAGCAATTATAGCCTATTAAGAGATTGTAAAACCCGATAATCTTAGGATGTCATGTTATTTTCATGAAAGCCATTTGATTTGATAAAGTTCGGGGTATGCCCTATACATTCAGGGGTACAAGTCTCTTCTACCATAGGGAGAGGACATTCTATCTTCCGTGACTGTAAAATTGCGTAACCCGCATATTTTAATCACACAAGTAAAGGAAAGAAAAATAAATATAAGCAAGAGGAAAAGGAAGGAAAGGGGAGGGGGGTGGAGGGAGACACCACGCTCTAGCACTCGCCACCAGAAGGCATATTAGTCAGGTATAGTCCAGGGATCATTGGTTACTTGTCTAATCCATGAATTCCAGACCCTTTCAAATGCCTTCATTTTGTCGTTTAGGATTGCCGATAACTGTTCATATATCATCACAGTCAGGAAAGCGTGCATTTAAGCTGTTTTTTTCAAGGCTTCCTCCACTTTGTATTCCAGCAGAGCATGTTTGGGGGACTTGATCAGATTGATTTGAGTGAAGGAAAAATTAAATTGTAGACTCTGATCAAAAATCGTCTCACCTTGCTACCATAGCTGGTATGTTGTCCCTTCCTGACCACAGCCTCAAAAATACAAAGATGAAGTTCCCAGGACATAGGAAGTCAATCTGGCTGCCACCATGGACCATCTCAACAGTACTCTATAGTTTTATTCAATAATAGAAGTGTTGATGGGTGACCTCAAGGCTGCCTGCGCAATTGTGTGCCATTCCTCAATTTCAAAACTTTCCTGGATGTCCTGCTCCCATTTAAGCATGTAGCCCTGTTTGGCTGAGGTATACATTAGAATAGTATATATCTCAGATATATGACCTTGAACCTTATCATACTTATCATACTTATGACATAAATATGCCAAAGGTGACATAGTTACAAGATCACATTTTTGAGAAAAAGTATGCAGGTAATGCTTTATTTGAGTGTATCGAAAGTATTCTGACTCTGGCAGTTGGTGCCTCTCCATTAGGGTTTGCTTGGTCAATATTCCCTCATGATCACAAAGGTCTGCTATGCACATAAAACCCTTATTGGACCACCATTTGAATGCGTGGGGAGTGAGGCCCAGGGTGAAATCCCTATTTCTTAATAAAGGAGCCAATGGGCAGTGAGACTTGAATTTGTGGGGCCGGTCCTCCGCTGGTAGGCACATGACATGGGAAATCGGCCTAGATAGGCAGGAATATGATTCCACTTTCATCCACTGAGACTAAGGTTGGAGTGAATGAAATCTAGTGAGCTGGGCCAACTGGGCTGCATAAAAGTATTAAAGCAAATCAGGGACTCCCAGGTCTCCCTTTTGTTTTGGAGTAAACAATGTGTGCATATTCACCCTAGGCCTCTTGTCTCCCCAAATAAACAGAAAGAGCTTCTTTTGAAATGCAATCAAACCAGACCAAACCAAACCAAAGCCACTGGTATAGTACAAAAATTATATAAAATTCTTAGGAGAATATTCATTTTTAAGGAGTGCAGTCTGCCAAACCACAGGGGAGGATGGAGTTGCCATCTAGCCATATCTACCGTTAAGCATTTATATAGTGCAGGATAGTTATGGAAATATAGATTGTGTAAAGAGAGCGTCAGGTATGGGAGAGCCTCAGGTTACCAATTAAACTTATACAAGTATTTAAGGGCTTCTATCGTGCTGTCCTGTAAAGAAATATTTAACACCCGTGACTTCTCATGATTAATCCATAAATAATCCATAAGATTTAAATGTTAAGTCTTTGAAAAAGGATGAAGTATTGCATAAAGATTAGGGAGGGTGGTGTTAGGCGTCAAGATAACCATCAAGATATCACCTGCAAATAGTGCACATTTGTGCTCCCTATCTTCACAATCTATCCCCTTTACGTCTGGGCAATTACAAATTTTAATAGCCAGTGGTTCCAGGGCCAAAACAAATAGCAATGGAGATAGAGGACAACCCTGATGAGTCCCTCTTTGAATTGCAAGAGGGTCCAAAGAGTAGCCCTTAACAATTAAGGATGCAGTAGACAAGCTATATAGTATTTTCAGCATGAATAAAAATTTGGAGCCAAAGCCAAATCGAAACAAAACAAGAAATAAATAGTCCCAAGACAGGGAGTCAAAGGCCTTATGCATATCCAAAGACATCAACATTCCCTGTCAGGGTTCTTTTCCATTACAGCCAGAATGAATAGCTGAAATAATATCTATAATTCTCCTGGTTTGATCCAATGCCTGGTGATTAGGAACAAAGCCCACTTGGTCACGGTGAATATAATGGGTAAAAAAGGAGTTCAATCTAAATGCAAGTGCCTTTGACATTATTTTTAAGTCCATGTTTATCAAAGAGATTGGACGGTAGTTGGAGCAATCACCATGGTCCCTTCCCGGTTTCAATAAAACATGTATATATACCGCATTCTCATATTCTGGGATGTGATTACCTCATCATATGTAGGAGCATAGATGGAGAATCAAAATCTATTGATATTTCCTGTAATAATGGCCAGAAAACCCATCAGGGCCTGGGGTTTTAAATAGATGCAAGGACTTTATAATTTCTGGGTCAGAAAATTCGTTTTCAATAAGCTCCAGATGAGTTTGCTGAAGCTGTGGTAAGGAAATCTCATGAAAAAAACCATCTGCCCTATCCTTCATAAACTGGCTTGGCTTATGGTATAGCGTAGAATGAAAATTATGAAATTCCTTTAAGATCAGCTCCGGATTTTGGGTATGGGTGCCCATTAGGTGGTCTCAGCTTAGATAATGCTGGCGTAAATACACAGGGGAACCAATTTTCTAGCTAAGAATGTGGTCAGTTTGTCATCCATGGTGTAGTCAGTCTCATGTTTCAACTCTGGGATGGATTTGAGAAGATTAGATAGTACAACATGTATCAGGGAGTAGTGACCTTATAAAGAAACAAATGCAGGCTAAGAATATATGGAGGTTGATTTACTAAAGGCAAACAGGCTGTTCACTTTGCAAGGATTTTTCTCCAGAGCTTAGTGCATATGGTGAAATTTTGCTGTGCAAAGAATACCCAATCACAGGTAAAGAAAATATAAAAATTAAAAATACTTTTTTCCTTGCACATGATTGGATGATAAGCAGAGCCTCGCTCTATTCAATAAGCTCTGGGGAAAATTCCCTTGTAAACTGCAACATGGGAGACAAGAGGACTCAAGTGGACAAGCATATAAATGGACAGAATCAAGGGATTCAAGAAATAAATGCATAGAGAAAAGTTTTTCCAGGTAAGCAGCTGCCACAAAAGCTAAATGAAAACTTTTTAACTTCTTTATAATTCAATTCTGGTTTCATATGCAAATTTAGTATTTGCCTTGTAGTAAAATGTACGTTTTTTGAAACAACCTACCTTTTGACCCTTAGGTCCTTGACGACCAGGGCCCCCAGGAGCACCCACATCACCAGGTGTTCCCTAAAAAACAAGGACGTGTCAGGATAATAAACAGACTGACAAGTAGTGATTTAATAACAACAATTTCACGCAACAAGTTAAATAAGTGCGTAAATTAATTATTTCAAGCAAAAACCTCATCTGAGCTAAGTGTAAATTGTTTACCTTAGTGTAAGTTCCTTTACTGCTTGTTGTGATTTGCTGCAACATAGGTGCTTTGGGATGGCATTTACAGAAAATGGCACCAAAGCATGCTGGCACATTTAAAGTATTATTGGTGCATGCTGGTGTGAATGGACCCTGAAAGTTGACTTCCTGAATCCTCTCTATGTATTAGACCATATCTGCTTCTTGTATCACAAATCCCATTCAAACATCCAAGCATATTTTTTATTTAATAGGTGGCTGTGAGAAACTTCTTAGTACTGACAAAAGGTACTGGGGTTTAATGGTGCAATACAGCTATGCCTAAATGTAACACTGAAGTACACATGTGGGCTATTCTCCTTTAACACCACTCAGGGCTTAATTTTCAAGCTAGACTGGAGTGTACCTTTTTAAAAGAGCATATACTTTTGTTCTTGCACTCATAATAAAAACGGTATTATAGTATTTTGTATATCCATACCTTTTTTATTTCAAACGCATTTATTTATATTTTTTCCCACTTTTATCTGCAGATCAAGCTTTTAAAGTGGTAGTTACACGGGTTAGGGCAAACCATTTAACACTTAAAACAGTTTAATCACAGCTTTTATTTTTATAGTTTCAACTTTTTTTCCTGAAATAAAAAAATGTAAGACTTCTCATAGTATGTTTGTCAATTTTTATAGTCAATATAAAGCTACATGCCCATCTCAGAGTACCCTATCCACAAGATGACAATGATGCTATGCAATGTCACTGCAGATAGAACAATCTTGTCAATCCATCAACCCGTTAGGTAATGTGGAAAGTAATAGATCTACAGGTAATAGACTACGTTACCGGGGGGCTTAGAAGGACAAAAACGTAATGGTAATCACAGACTGTTAATGGTAGTCACAGATTTCATCATATACAGTATGCCATTTTTTATTTAGTTTTTTAACCAATATTAGGCTCTGCTTAATACTTTTGTTTACTCCCCCCCCCCCCCCACCCATTTCGTTCACTCCATCTTTTTTATTTTCTTTGTATGGTTTATAGAGCAGGTGCCTAACATAGATCCATCCAACTAGGATTCTAGTATGTTTAACTGACAGTCTGTACCCTTTTTTCATTTTTAGTCAGTCTGAAGTCTTGACTTTTCACCAGCTACTGATTCCCATAAAATTTAAAATGTTGTTCATTGTTTTTCCTGCATTTTTTATGTACCGCAAATTGGTTTTAATAAAGTTTCTTGAAAAAAAAAATACTTTTGTTTAAAAGATGAATTAATATACCTGAGGTCCTGGTAATCCTTGTTGTCCTTGTGGTCCTGGTAGACCAAGCAAACCTTTGGGGCCCTAAAAATAGGAAGTCAGAACTAACATGAGATATATATAAAAAAAAAATTGGGTTACAAATCACAGCTGTGTAAACTTTCCTGAATGTCTAACATAAAATATACATTTAATGTGACATCATACTGTATATTTATTTTTTTACTTTAATGCAGTAAGTTAATGCATGTAATATCTGCAATACAGTACCTAAAAAAAGATAGGTAGAAAAAAAAATAATAATTATAGTAATCCTTAATACTTACTTAATATTTATTAGATATATGCATACAGCAGATGGAAGTCAGACAGGCACCAAGAATGGTAAAATCATATACATGAATTTATATATATATGAATTATGTCATCTACAGTGCATTGTCATCTAAATTGTAGCAATTTGCATGTCAAGGTTTTTTGTAATCAAATATGACTAATGCATAAATGAATTTAATTAATTATACACAGTAAATGGAAAGTTGGCCAGACTTTATTTCAATGAAATAAGCTTGGTTACAATAAAATACCTGTATGCCTTGAAGTCCATTTTCTCCTGAGATACCGTTTTCTCCAGGAAATCCACGTACACCCTTCAAATCAAAAAAGGCCATAAAATGAAGGATCTGATTTTGATACTAATAGTCCACTTTAATGTTGATGGGAAAAAATCAGAGGTTACAAAATTAAAGCAAACATCTATATGTTGCTGATGATGGCACCAATGTTTTTGAAATAGTTCTTTGAAAATATATTAAAGTTTCACTTTTCTATATGTTTTCATACATACAGTAATACAACAACATACACAATTTACGGCAGAGAGATCATCATTTAACTTTCTAGTTTACAGCCATTCTGTGCAATATACAGGATGAGTAATAATAACGCATAGTAAAAAACATGTCTAACTCCTTGAAATAAAATCAATGAAAGTTATAGACCAGTCCATATAAATAAATAGATAAAAAATGAGAGTTCATATAAAGGAAAATTCTGAACTTCTGAGCTTGGCTTTCCCGCTCACTACGTGAATGAGTGTCACCGCTCCCTTTAGTCATACACTTGGTCATACACAACTATAGTCATACACAAAACGGTCATTGCCATGCAGCCAATCCCAGGACGAAGTTGGAATGACGAAATGCATTGAGAAGTGGCTGCACAGCAACTAGATCTGTTTACTGACGCCCAAACCGGAAGTGACATTACAAAGCCTAGAGAGAAAACAGTTGAGTCTTGTCTCATCCACCGCAACTGCTACCACGATTCACCAGCAGTATTTATCATTTTATCTGCCGGTACATCATTTATGAAATGTGAGTTGAATGTATGAAGAAATTGTGTGAATAAAAGTTTTATCAGTTTGACAGTATCACGCTATGGATTTCGTCTGTTTTCTCCCTTCCATCTGAGTTGCATTACTCCGGAGTATCATTAGCTGGTGGCAATCATTTGGAATTATTTGCTGACCTTTAAGGGTTTTTTTCTGCGGTTGCTGGATATGCGATTATTTGTCATATATCTGGTGAGTGTATGACTAAAAGGGAGCGGTGACACTCATTCATGTGGTGTGGTGAAAAGCTCTCATTTTTTATCTATTTATTTATATGGACTGGTCCTATAATACTCATTAATTATCCCATTTGTTCATGGGTGATATTTGTGATGCGCCACTGTTCATTTTCATTGATTTTATTTCAAGAAGGTAGACATGATTTTTTACTGTTTATTCTTTTTAAAGTGGAAGCTGCTTATTTTCATTAACTTTCATTGATGGTTATATTTGCCTAGCCTACTCTTTTTAGACATTTTTATCTTGATTACATTGTTAAACTATTTACCATTATCAGTCTTTTATTCTCAGGCGCAGTGGTAGTTTCCAGCTTATTAGAGCGCCTTTAAGGTGGATCCTGCATTTTTAATAATAACGCATAAGTAGCATTTATTTTTCTTGTGTTTCAAACTATTTCTTTTTACTTTCTTTTTTTCTAGCAAGCTCTCTTTATATTGTTTATACATTTTTTTCACTCTTTGTATTACTACTACTACTACTTTCTGTTACTATTATACTTTTTTTTTTGCTTAACCATTTATTTTTATTTAATACTTCCTACTACAATTAATCGTTCCAATATTTTCTCTTCCCAAATTTCTAATAAACAGACTTTTGGAATTATTGCTTTCACTGCTACAATAAGTTAAATTAATAGAACAAACCAATTTGGAGGTGAGCTTCACTCAGGCATAATTAAAAATGAATCCAAAGGCAATAGGCAATGATAATGCAATACTCAGATTAATGGAAGATGCTTTCCCTAATGATTGGTATCAATTGCTATATGCTTTATGAAGCCCAACTGACAAAAATTGGGATTTATTTTTCCATAGAGAGGTGAAGAACCTTTTTTGTCATCTGTGTCCCTATTAGTAAGTTTTCCCTCTCTTTCTGTTAGAACAGGAAGTGATGTTAAATCTCTCCTACAGGGACACAAGCAAAAGTAGAGCATGGAGTTAGGACTTTTGACAATGTTTTCATAGCTGTCTTTGCCTCCCTGTTTTAGTGACTACTAAATCCCCTAATTTTTTGCTTCAGAGTCATAGGGACAGGAAGCAAGGGAGAATATCCCCAATGTGGTCACAAACACAAAAACAAAAGTTTGTCTCCCCTTTCTATAGGTTGGAAATGGGCGTAAAGTGTAAAGTAAGCCTGGGTATAATGCTAAAATGCACACTTTCTTCCAAGAAAAATGGGAACCCCTTATTTTTTTTAGGTTCCCTCAATGTAAGCGCCATGAGAGATTTTCTTCATACACTGCTCCCAAAAAATAGCACCAAGACTTGCTTAAATCAGCTAAAAAAAAAAATAAAGCAATAAAAGAAATAATGGAAAGTGATTCCAATTAAGAACCCTTGCAACATATGATTACGCTACAATATCAACGATCAAAATCAAGTGGTGCTGCAATTTAAAACTAATCGCCAGGTAAGTATGCCAGCACTAACATGGTGCACACTTATTTAAAGTAAATTTGTGTTTTGAACTACACAAAGTGTTCATTCTTAGTCCATTAAGTCTATAGAATAAGACTAAGTACCTTCCATAGTCCCAAAATAAGTAAGATACTTTTGGGTTGAGTTACTAAAGCCAAATAGACTGTGCACTTGCAAAGTGCAGTTGTACTCTGCAAGTGCAGTTGCTCCAGAGCTTAGTAAAGGAGGTAAAGCTTCACTTTGCAAAGAATACCCAATCACATGCAAGGAAAAACAACAACAACAACAACAAAAGCATTTTTCCCTGCACATGATTGGATGATGGAGTTCAGCAGAGCTTCTGCTCCATTACTAAGCCCCGGGACAGTCTAGTGCACAGTCTATTTGCCTTTAATAAATCAACCCCTATGTATCTGTCTATAATAGTTCAATAAAGTGTGCTTTTTACAGAGTTAGTCAGCATTGGCATAATTATGTGTTGCTTTTATTTCTTCATGGAAAAGAATAAAGTGCTGTGCATACGTCTGGGGAGTCTGAAGTGTATTTATGAGCTGTCACATTACAGCTGCTAAAATGTGCAAAAAAAACCTCTGTTCCAAGAGTATCTAAAACCTAATGAAGGCGAGTCTTCCTTTCATACTATATTCAAACATTGATTTATAGGGTGAAATAATGTGAAGTGACCCTGTCGGGTGCAGGTGAATTAAAAAAAAAAAATTCTACACATGTAGAATGTTGTAGGATGTTTGAAGCAAATACAGGTTATAACTATGTCAGTGTATTTTACTCCACTATAATAAACCAGCATCGACAAAGAGGGAATTTCCAGTTTTTCTAGGAACATTTTTTCAAACGAAGCTACTGTATCTGCAGTTTGTTTTATGAAACTATACATAGAAATTAGTTTTTTTTTTTTAAAACTATTAGTATACATTTGTGGAACAATGTACAATGAGTTGAACCACTGTTAGGTAACTATATAAAACCGTAACACTTTAAAATTACACAATTTTTTCAGCCACAGTAAACTCAAAAGTAAAAAAATATATATTTAAATCATAATATGAAGGTTTCCTCATCTTGGCATGCAGCAGTTGGATGAAGAGCATCAACTTGAATTAGGAATGACGTTCCACAAAACATTACTAGCTTTCCAGCACCTCGCCTTCACAGCTCCCGTGATGTGACTCATCCGTGCCAGCCAGCATTACTCTACTTGGCTCAGGATTCTGTGTAAAGTATGTTACTTTGAACCTACGTATGTGCTGAACCTGCACAAATCCTCAATGGCAATCAAACCTTTGCCAAGCAAAGCAAAATAAAACATTGAATGCTTATGTTTTATGACAAATGTGCTTAAAATCAAACAGAAACTAAGTACAATAATAAAAAAAAAACTAAAATAAACATTAAATCTGTTCACAAAAATCTTTTTTACATAATGTCTTTCTTGGCATGAAGCAAATAGGTGCTCACTAGTATATAATTAAAGAACATTCGCAGACGTGCAAATAAAAAATGCTCACCTTTAATCCAGAAGGTCCTCTGCGGCCTTGTGGACCCTTCACAAAAAAAAAGTAAAATATATGTAATCAAACTTTCATCACCCTACAAGCTTAAAGGCCCGTACACACGATAAGAAAATCTGAAGGGAAATTTCGTCCGACGACCGATCTGATGATTTTTCGGATTGTTAGTATGGTGCTTTTCGACAGCCGACTCCGACTTTTCGGCTGACAGAATCCTGATGTGCAGGCTATAAAATTTTTGTTGTACAATGTCCAATTTTCGTCTCATTAGTACAGATTTCGACGGAAAAAAATCTTAAGAGCAAGACTAGGCATGCTCAGAGACAAAAGAACACATACAAAGCAATCCAAAACATGACATCACTTCTGCAGTAGAATTCTGTCGTACGGGAAAATTCGTATGAAAAAAACCTCTTCACTTTCCACATCAGACTAGCATGCCACAAAAAACGGACGACAGATCTTTCAATAATCTGATCCTGTGTACGGGGCTTAAGAATAACGGGCTCAATGCAAATGAATATTTTGTGCAAGAATGTGCCCTACAATTGCCTCTTGAACTTTCTTCAATACAATAACTTACTCAGTGACTTAAAGCCAAACTCCACCTTTAGCCTCTTTTTTTAATTTTTGGCAAAACTACTGCTCATGGCTGCTTGGTAAAATGGCTAGAAGTCCAGACATTGTTACATGAGCTCCTCTGAAGGGGCTTAGGGACTGATGTTCAAGCACAGCAGACCAATCAGGCTGGCTTTAATTCTGATCCTCCACTTTAGCTAAGATTACATGACCAAATGCTTACCCATACTATCCCATAACTCATTGTTTTGGAGGCAAAGAAACAGTTTCTGCAACAGACGTAACTCTTACAAGTTTTTTTTTATAGATCGGGGGCAGGATAGGGGCTGTATTTTTACAATACCGCAAGTCTTCTTAAACAGGGCTTTCTATTTTGTGGATGCTTGTTGCAGTGGAGCTCCCTATTGTTCTGCACCCACAACAATTTATACAACTCAGAGGATGTGGCAACTGAAAGCGCAACTTCAGACTGGCAATTAACATTAACTATTTTTAATCTTCAAGCTGCTAGCATTAGTAAATAGATAGGTAAATATATCATAGTTACTTGTTTTAAGCTTTTTTTTTTACTTTTATTCAGTAACTTTCTGGTTTCCTGGCCTAGGCAAGTGATGTCATACATCCCAGGAGTCTTTAGGAGGGGCGAGGGGCTTTCTCATCCAAGCACAAAAGATGGATTCCGGGAAGTAAATGCTACATGAATCATCTGTCCTTACTCAAGATTGCTACGACCAGAAATGCTAGGGGGATGTTTTTCAAAGTGATTTCTTAGCAAAATAAAGCATGGATGGGTGGAGGAGATTGCTTTGAATATTAAAAATGAATTAAATAGATTTCTGGTTTGTGGTGCTCAGATGAAGTGTAGATTCACTTGAATATTACCCATTCTAGTAAGTCAGAGAGACCTAGACCCTGGAATAACCCAGGTCTCGCTAAAGTAACTCTTCCTAATGGGGGAATCTACTTTTGTTGAAAGAATAGCATTAATAAGCAATATGCGTTTTACCTCTGAGCCATCACCTCCAGACTCTCCTTGTACGCCATCTTTCCCTGGTTCACCCTGTTAAAATATATTTTCTAATTAGATTTTGAAAATAACACATTAGGTTACCATAAACTGTTTAGGATATAGTGGGTATCCACTGAACCATTCAATTAGAACTTATAACTTTGCAGCATTATTTGGTTTTATTTACTGGCCTTTATGAGATCAGTACAAGAAAATAATCTGACTGTAGTCTAGTGTTTAAAATGTATGTAAAGTTTTCTAAAATGATAGAAGAGCTCAACCCTGTTATAATATATTTCAACATGTTTATTACAGTCTGTATATGTGATTAAAATTTTAAAGCCAAGTCTCCTGCCTTACTATCTCTTTATAGTCCTGCATGTTATGATGTGTAATTGACATTTGCTAGGAAATACCTTAAAATACATTTGGCTCTTAGAGCTGCTTCCTGGCCTAACACTGTAGTGCCCTGTTCTGTGTGTAATAGCTACAGCCCTTAGCACAAATCTGCTCGCACAGTCCTGTATTACAGAGAAATATGAGCGGGCATCTGACCAGTTCTGAAAGCCCTTTACTAAAACTAGAAAACATAAACAACAGCACAGTCATAATTAGAATTAAAGTCAGGCTGCATATCTATTTTTGTGACTCCAGTTGGAATTTAAGCTATAGCATTCTTCACACTTTAACTCTATATAGCCCTTCATTTTATTCAAATACAATCTTGGATTATCACACACTCATACACCCACAGAGAAATGGGCAGGAATGTGGATGGCATTGTTTCATGCAGAGCCTTCTAGTGGGCTGTTGGCTCCCAGCTACCAAAAACGGTGCAATAATGAAAAATATAGATCATCTTATTGCTCCCCCAAAGTCTACAAGTGCCTCTCGAGCCTCAAAGGCTGTTCACTTTGCAGGGGAATTCTGATGGTTTCTATCAGACAATCAAATGAAAACGAAAACACAGTTTTTTTTAAATTCTATTTGCGCGTGATTGGGCTTTTGTTGCAAAGTGAAATTTCACCACATTCACTAAACTAAGGAAAAAGGTTCTTGCAAGGTGAACAGCCTATGCACCTTTAATAAATCAACTCAAGTGTGTTGCTTAATTGCACACCTAATAATGTTTTGGAGCCTCCCAGGACTCCTTCATCGGGCTAGAGTGACCTGTCACTCTTAAAGAGGATCTTTAGGTGGTATAAAAAAAAATTAAAAAGCAGCAGCTACAAATACAGTAAATGCTAACTTTTGACAAAAGCACACTTACCTGTCCAAGGATCCAGCGCTGTCCTTACTCAGGCAGGTTCTTCATCCGCCTTTGGGTCTGTGGTGCCGGCATGTTTACAATTTTCTCTAGCTGCTCTGCTGACTTTTAATAAAAGGACACTTACCTGCCCAGGGATCCAGTGCTGTCCCCTTACAGGTCAGTTCTTCACTGGTATTCGGGTCCCCAGTGCCAACATGTTTACTAAGAGAAGCTACAAGCAGTCATAGCCGGCTGCCCACTGGACATGCGCAAGCCACACTGCTCTTTGTGAATGGTCCTGCAACCTTCTGGGACCTGTGATGTGTCCCAGAGGGCTGCGGGTAAGGGGGGTGGCAAACTTCCGCTTGGATTGCCTATGCGATCCGAGCAGAAGAGGGAGCAGTTACCTGTCAAAAACAGGTACCCGCTCCCCCAAAAAAATGTATCTAAAAGTGATTAAGAAGGTGGACTTAAGAACTTCCCCTTCTGGACGATGTTTCACTTAAAGCATTTCACATGCTGCTCCAGGCAAAATCAGGTTCCAAACTCAACATTCACATCTTAAGTTCTGGCTGGACTCATTTCTATCAAAACAATCAATTATACCAGCAATGGGAGTGCCACACACCAAGATGCATAACATTATTCTTCAAACAGCCAGTAGGAAGAGGTTTTATTCTGACATGTTTCACACTAGTCATAGAACTTTTAGTCTTGACCTTAGTTTTGCTTGACCGGTCACTGTTACTCTTGCTTGATGAAGAAGTCCTTCGATGCTCTGAAATGTGCCTTTTTCTACATTTGAGCGTTAATGTTGCTCTTTGTGAGCTATTTGGTGTGGTGGAAATATTTGTAATGACTGCCCTGTACATTTGTGCTATTTACTAAAATTTAAGGAAGCACTCCTTCCTTAAGTTTTTTAAGCCATTTGGAGCGCACTTTGATATACAGTATATATCTATCTGCTTAATTGGAGGTGCTGGACTTAGTGTCAAAGTAGGTAGCTAGGGGAAGCTGGTCAAAGACAATATACAGTATTTGAACAAACACAATCCACAGCATCAAGTTCATCTCTCTCTCTTTACCTGCCTCCCTGGTTTTCCTTTCTGTCCTTTTGGTCCGGGTATATTATTATTTGTTCCAGGGTCACCCTAAAAATGTAATTCGCATGTTATTCTTTTTTTTTTAAAAAGAAACATTTTTATTGTTTTTCAACAGCATTTACGTACAACGTACAATAGAACACTGTAAATTGCAGGGTACAATACAAGGAACAGTGTACAATACGTCAGGGTGGGCACCGTAGCAATATAACAACAGTAGATACACAGAGACAAGCAATTAGGCACATCATATTCCAACAGGTGCATGGCGTTATAAGGAACAATCTTCAGACAGGCAAGCTCCTCTACAGACGGTCAAGGGCTCAGGAAAAGAGAAGATCAGAGAGTAGAGGGAAGGAGGAAGAAAGCTGAGAAGACCGGAAAAAAGGGGGGAGCAGACAAAGACGAAATAGGGGGGAATAGTAGGGCAGACCAAAGAGGAAGGAGGAAAGGGGGCAGAGGGGAGAGGCCCAGACCACACACATAGAGATCAAACCACACTACAGCTTGGGAGCCCAGCTAAAGGCCCTAGACAAATTTCTGTGGGCAACCCCTACTCATGTAGGTGAGTTTATACCAGGGCAAGACGGAGTCTATTAGAGCTCTCCAATGTGTCACCTGGGGGGAGTCGGCCGACTTCCATTTAAGCAAAATCATTTTCCTTGCGTAAAACAGGAGGTAAAACACAAACTGCTGCATATGAACTCTAGGAGAGACCGCCTCACAGAGCCCTAAGAGTATCACCTGGAGATCAAGGACCAAGGACCACCCATATCCTACATCTCAGCAACCACCTCCCGCCAGAAATCCTGGACTCTTGGACAGGACCACACCATGTGAAGGAAGGTGCCGACTTGGCCGCAGCTCTTAGGATATGCATCAGAGCTGTCGGGGTATATCCCAGACACTCTCTGGGGGGGTATAATATGCCCTATGAAGAAATTTGAGTTGAATAAATCTGTCTCTTGCTGAGATATTCCTAGACACATAACAACCCAAACCCTCCTCCCAGGTCTCAGTGTCAAGCGAGGGGATATGCCCTTTCCCAGCATGTTATTCTTTATATCAATAAACTGTAATTTTTTTACAAAATAACTCAGAAAAAATTATAACACTTAAAAACACAGATTATGGGGTATATTTACAATATAAAGCAGTAAATGTGACATTTAGGCCCCGTTCACACTGGGGCGACGCTACTTTGCCGGGCGACCTCATAGGTCGCGGCGCGCTGCTCGCACCGCGACCTCGGAGCGGCCGGCACGGACTTCATAACATTGAAGTCTATGCAGGTCGCTCCGGGTCGCCCCAAAGAAACTCCGGACCCTTTTTCTAAGTCGGAGCGACTTGTGTCGCTCCTATTAGAACGGGTCCGCAGCTTCTCTATGGAAGGCGACCTGTCAGGCGACCAGGTCGCCTGACAGGTCGCCCCAGTGTGAACGGGGGCTCAGCAAACAATAACTGCTGATGCAATATAAGCAATAACAATATAACAAAAGTTCCAAGCCTTCCACACTACCTGTAATGAAAGTAGCTATGAACAGATTCACTGATGATGACATTTTCTGTAAATACTGATTGTATTCTGGCAAAAGCATGGCATGTCTTTGAAATAAACGTGTATTGGATTGATGAAAAACAAAATTTGCTCATACTTACAGAATCCCCTCTAAGCCCAGTTTCACCCCTTTCTCCTGGCTCTCCTCGAGGTCCTCTTGTGCCCTAAAGTATTTTAAAGCAAATAAAAACGATTATAGCACACTGAGATACATCAATAAATAATACATTTTGGTCAGTATTGATGAGATAAATGCCCAGGGGTTCGGATTCAGGGTAAGTCTGCAAATTTAAGGAATGCTCACATTCTAAATCTGAACCCTATTGAAGTCAATGGGAGCCAAATGTTTAAATCGGTAAAGAGTTTTTTGGTCTGGACAGACTAGGCAGGTTTTGTCATATTGAAAGATAAATTAGAGTGCGATTTTTCACAGCTACAAGCCAGAGAAAAACGTGTTTATTGAGCAGTATGTACTCATGCATTGTCAGAGAGAGCGGGGAAAGAGCAGGTAGAGTTAATCTGGACTAAACAAAAAACTGGAAGCTGAAAAATTGCCAGCAGAGTTTTTTAAGCCCTTTTGATAGTTTGCTATTTCGGAAGGAGAGAGTATGCAAATTTCATGTATAACATTTTTTTGTTTGTTTGTTTTTTTCTTTTTTGTCAAAGCTTAACTGAACAAGCTGAAGTTAGAGGCTGATTGGCTACCACACACAGCTGCACCAGATTTTGCACTCTCCAGTTTTAGTAAATCAACCCCATTGTATTATCCTTGTAAAAAACATCACAGAATTTAGGAATGTTCTATAAGCCACACAATTTCAGGTAGAGTTATGTTGGGTGGTTTATCACTGTTAGGCTACAGTACTGTAAACAGTGAGTATTCAAGAAAAATTCAGAATTGTGCCAGTGCACTCAAAAGATCAAAACAAAAACATGATGGAGCCTGCATCAAAGCCCAAAAAATTGCAATCTGAGGAGCAGTATTTGGAAAAAAATAAGTATTTTCCAATTTTTGTGATGATGCATGGTAATGGAACACAAACATTAATAGCTAACATAATGTTTATCCAAAACACAAAAATAAATAACTTTAAAATCCTCGGAACAGCAGTGAAAAAAATTAAGTTTTAGGTGTTATTAGTGCCAAAGCACTATAACCCAGCACACACATTCATTCAAAGGACCAGCTGCACCCCGTGAAAAAATATAAATTTTTTTGCAACTGGGAAACAGCTACAAAAAGGTTTTGGGTGTTATTAGTATAAAAACATGGTAAAACACAAAAATGAATGCAGAAGACAAGATGGACCTTGCCAAGGATTTTTACATTTTTTGCAACTTGGTAACAAATGGCTAACACTGTGCTCAAATAATTCAATCAACTCCTCTTTGCCAGTTTGCAAGACAACGACAGGAGTATTTGTGCAAGTGTTGAAAGAAAAATGCATTTTTGCAGCTGAAGATGACTTTACACCAGTGTTTCTCAACTCCGGTCCTCAGGACACACTAACAGGCCAGATTTTAAGTATTACCTTGGGGAGATGCAAAATAGAATACTGCAATCACTGAGCAGCAAATTATATCACCTGTGATGTATTTCAGTTTTCTTGCAAACCTGGCTTGTTAGTGTGCCCTGAGGACCGGAGTTGAGAAGCACTGCTTTACACTACTCTGGGAGACAGAAGAGGAGCATGATGTCAGTCACTCTACCACCTTTTCCACATGCTCTTACTGTAGCAGTCACACTGCGTGAAAAGAACATGTGGCCAACTTCTTGATGCGGCACCCTGACCACTGCTTTGGCCTGTGAATTCAGATGCTTTTCACCTCTTAGTTGCACAGAAACAGCCTCTACTTCTTCCTTTAGGCCTCACAGTGTCAAGGGCGTGTAAACGCTCCTGTTTCATGAAAGCTGATGGTCTCATTCCAGTCTCCTGGTTTTGGCTGTGATACATTCTCCCTGTCTGTCTACCTGCAAGGTGATTGATGTAGCCAGTCTCTGGGTGGAGGCCAAACATGATTTAGGCCAGCCAAAGCTGCAGTCTCAGGCTTGTGATAGTGTTTGTAACATGTACCTCAAGCTCCCTTTTTGTCTTCCCTGCTGTTTGCATTCTTCTGCTTATGACCTCGGCTTGAAACTCAAACTATTCTCTGAACCTTGCCTCCCTTTTTCACTACAGATTTGACCCTGACTATTCAGGACTTTGCCTGCCTTGTTCCTGGGCTGTCATTGAACCACTCTGACTGTATGCCAACTGCAACTACCTGTTTGCTGTGCTCTGTTCGTGCCTGCCCCAGCATGATAGCCAAGCACTACAGCATTGTGTATAAGACCTGGGGCAACTGAGTACCTGCTTGCCTTATGGGAAAGGGGGCTTCTATTGGTGAAGAACACAGAAGCCAGCTATAGTACCTGACCACCTGTGCTAGAGGTAAGCGTGACACCCAGACATGATGGTAATGTGGGGTTATTCCCTAATTTTATTAACAGCTATGGCTAGAGATGTATGGGGGGGTAGTTTTGGTCCAAAAAACACTATGGTGCTTTAGATAACTAAACTGCAACACAGTAGTTTGTGATGCTCTTATTTAAAAAAGAGAAGCTTTTGTGATGTAACCAACAACTTAAGGCTGCTCCTTGAAAAAAAAAAATAAAATGACTATAGCAATCTATGCTATGTGTGTGTCAGGCATATGCTGGGACCCACCTTTCTTTCAAGTAAAACCTGAACACTGCCCACTTCAGCTGAGAATCAGGATAAATTCTGTATGATGGCTAACTGTTCTTCCTGTATAATATCCAAGTGGTCAGCAAGCACCTCCTTCAAGCCTAGCTTAACCAGCACTGAGACAAAATAATTGGAAACTGTATTTTTTCAGACACAGATTTGCCAATATATTATGCAAGACATTTGTCTACAAACCATTTTTTATTTGCATTGCAAACAGTGGTACTATCCCATCTTGTGAACTTACAAACTTCTGATTGTCTCTGTTTCATATACGACATGCAATATGACAGATGTTATTGAAACTTTCCCAAATTAAAATTTTGTACGTTAACAGACAACAGAAAAAAAACACAAAATAGGTGTCAATTTATGTTACATGATTACAAAACTATGGTTAGAAGTTGGTTAAACTCCTAGCTTCTGGATAAATTATGTATTTCTTATTGGTAATTTCATTTATGATGTATTCTATGCCTGCCCAATTCGGGATATAACTAAATAATTATGCTAATTTACCTGCCTTATAATGGCAGTCATTCTTACTCATTTAGGAGTTGCTGATCCCTGATTATGGTAAAACTCTCCTTTCCCATTACAAGGTATGCTTACACACTTATTTGTAGATTTCCATAGTAAAAAACAGACAGATGACACCCAAGTAACTAACCTTAACCTTCTATTTTGACACATTAAATAGAACCCTGCACCATGTACAGCTTGTCATCTGAGCACAATAATGTGTTCTATCTATTACATATATGGTATATACATTTATTTTTTTATGGCAGCCAAGAAAGATAAACATTCAGCAATATAAAACACTTTTATTTGTCATTTTGGGGCCCCCTGGTGGTCACAGGATCCTAAGTAGCTGCTAAATTTTCCTATGCTTCACATACCCATAGCCATGGCTGACTAATATTATACAACATAAAAAACAAAATTTGAAAGCAATATACCTAATATACTTTTAAATCTAGCAGCTGAACCACTAGAAAGTATACTTAGCAATTGAAAACTAAAGGCATTCCCAGGGGTACTGCCAAAAGAATTATTCATGTGGAAAGTTTCTTGCTTTTTTAAAGAGATTAAATTGACCTACCTGTGGACCAGTGCTACCTCTTCCTCCCAGTAATCCAGGTGCTCCATGCTCACCCTGTGCCAATATTCAAACACTCATATTACTTACAAATTTTCTATGAATACATACTTAAACCATGCATATAATCAGATTTGGTGTAACAAATATATTTTTGTGATCGCATAATAAATGTTTAATTATCCTAACACGTAATGTAGTCTAATCTTTCAAGGCATATTCCATCTTTAAAAAAATAATAATTAAGGCCCTCAAGTTGAATAAAGAAAAAAAATGTGCATTTATTTATTGTATTTGAGCCTGCAAAGAATTGCAACCACTATCGTTCCTGCATAAAATTCCCCCAGTTCCATACTGAGGTACAGACCTTTAGCTGGTGGAGCTATCGATCTACGAGTTCAGTGTCATCATCGCACTTGAGCTTTATTGTGAACTAAGAGTATGTCTGCCACAGTGACAGATGGGACTTGTAGTATCTCCATTCACAGATTTCTATGAATAGTTGAAACAGAATGACACCAAATTTAAAATTAAACTGAATCCTGTGTGGAGAATTCTGCTATTCATGTAAGCGGTGGAGTCAGTTTGGGAGGGTTATATGTTATGCCATAGATATGTGTGTAACGTGAAATTAGCCTTTACCCAGCCTTTCACTTACCTAACCTTGAAAATAAAATGTTAACACATTATTACCTGAACTTGAAACTGCTTTGCCCACATAGGACAAAGAAACAGGTTCACCTTTTATTCTAGACCCTCACGGAATCAAATACTTCCCTTCCCTTTTACTCCCTAGTTGCAAGCAAAAGCTACCCTCAACTCCCAGTCAATGCCAGTTAGAGATTGTTCAGGGCAGAGGATCTGAGCACCATCTTCTTGCTCTTCTATGGGTTTGGCCAAATACCAAATACCAGCACTGTTATGAAATGCTATCTTCAATTTTTAGCTATTTTAGTAATTCATAACCCCTAACTTCTAATCCTAACCTTAACCTTTAGCCCAACATCTGCACCCTAAACTAAATTTTAACCTTAACCCTAAAATGTAACTGTAAGTAAAATTACACTATTTTTTTTTTTTTTTTGTTCCCCTGCACACTGCACAGTTCAGATCTTAGTAGATCACAAACAGTTGAGCATATGGCTGGCAGGGGGCCTGTGTGTGGAGGTTGCTCAAAATAAAAAACTAGTATAATTGTACTAAAAGGTTGTACTTTAATTTCTAAAATGCTTGATTCACCTTACAGACGCCCAAAGTACCGGTATCAAAGACTAATAGTCCCATGCAAAAGACTCAACATCAAATCAAACTGTTTCAGTAAAAGTAACTTTGATTTCAAGATCAAGGTTTTAGGAGCAACATCTCATGCTGTATACTGAGCTTAGATGGCTTTGTTAATTGTTTGACTGTTTCTAACATGCATTCTTGATCATTATTACAGAAGATGAGGCTGCACTCTGATGATGTCACACCATGGGTTTATAGCTTCTGATGCAGTCCCCACCTGTAGCCACACCCCTCTAAAGCATTTCACCTTAATGGGGCTTATTTTTAGGGGTTTAAATACACTTTTAAGGGGTGTGGCTATTGGCAGAGGTTGCGTCGAAAGCCAATTGATTTGAATAAAGCCATGGTGTGACATCATTAGAGTGTAGCCTTGTCTTTTGTGTTTGCTGCTATACCGAGTGGGATGGGCTCCTTGGGACTGGTACCTGGCGCATTAAACGACCAGAGAATCATTCACAGAGCTTGGAGTGGTAATGTTTACCTTTTATTCACAACAGTATATTCTTGATCAGCTAAAATGTTGAGTGCTTACTGGTATTTGAAGCACCTTCATACATCGTCCTAAACCGTCTCAGAAATGTTCTGAAGTCTTACTGCCAACCATTAGCAGTGTATGTAGGATGTACAGTATGTTTACATTTGTCTACTAATTACATAAAAAAACATGAAAAACCTAAATATATAAAAAAAACACTAGAAAAATATAGTAAGGGTGCAAGTAAAGTTTCATTGGGTCCCTTTTATTTTTATAAATAGCATCTCCAACAATAATGATTAGAGAAAGTATTGATCCAGAGAATTATTTTGACAACCTTTTTCAGGGTTATGAAAGAATCTTTTTTTTCCCACTATAAGTATAAATTGTAAGTTGTCTCACTGGGCTTTTGGTTTCTTTTTTCTAGATAAATAGTATTGAAATTATTTGATATTTGTACACCTTGCTATACTGTACAAGTAACATATTTTAGAAACATTTGTTTCACCTGTTCTCCGGGGATACCATCAATTCCATTCTCACCATCTTCACCCTGAAAAAATACAGGTTAAATATTCCTGAATGTATGTACTTTTATTGTACTTTTATGCTCTATCACACTAACAGTTAGCAAGTAACAGAGCGCAAACACACACACACACACACACACACACACACACATACACAAGATCCTTACCAATTTTCTACTTGCCAATTTACAATTTTGGTAGCGTGCACATATAACAAGAATGCTACAACCTTTAATTACAAGAATTATTTACAACATGCATAAGTCAAAAAAACAATTATCACAAATTTTAACTAAGTTCAGTTATAGCTCACCTTGTTTCCTCTAAATCCTCTTGTACCCTATAAAAAGATAAAACAAGGATTTGTAAATAAAACATACCAAATAATGATACATAGAGTGACATTACATAGAGTTGAACTGCCTTTTCTCTGGGACAATTCTGACATCACCACACCAAAGTTTGATCCAGTACAGCAAGAAATGATGTATGAAGACCAACTGCCAAGATATTAATGAGATGAGTGTCAGTGTTTTGGGCAATCTCTTCTGATATCTGGTGATTATGCAAAGACAGGTCTGTGCAGAGAAAAGCCACTATGGCAGTGATGGCGAACCTTGGCACTCCAGATGTGTTGGAATTAAATTTCCCATGATGCTCAACTACTCTTCAGAGTGCATGAGCATCATGGGAAATGTAGTCTCAAAACATCTGGAGTGCCAAGGTTCATCATCACTGCACTATGGGGATTACATTGTCTAATTTATCCTGATGTTAAAATCAAAGGAACATGTATCCTTACTATGTACTTGCATTGAAAACTATTTTTTTATGTATTTTGTATGTGTTCTGGAATATTGTAAACATTTCCAACAAACAGCCAAAGTGTAAAGCACATTTATGTGAAAGGCATTCAAAAAATTGCAGTTAAAACAAGTAACTCTTAACTCAAATGTTACAATTTTGCTATGATTGATAAAAAGGAGAAAAAAGTGCACAAAATACTATTCTGCATATGCAGTGCAGTATGCACTCCTGGCATCTGTGACATGGCAAGTGTTAGAGCCAGGAGCTGGAATAATGCATGCCAGCATTGAAATGACCCAGTGACCTAAGTCTGGGCTGAATGAAGACCAGGAGAAGAAAGCAGCAGCGGTGGGAGAGTATAGATCTTACAACACTCGGCCAGGTGAAACTAGGAGGTAAGTCTGCCATAACCTGTGAGAATGCACATTAAGGCAAATGTTTATAGACCTACTACCACTTTAGTTCCACTGGCATATGAAGTTGTGTAGCAGATAGAGAGAGCATGAACATGAACATTAGAAAAGCCAGAAGTTTTCCATAATTTTGCAAGTATACTGTCCATTTATTCACATCAGTCCTGCTTCTGTTACATCAATCAGGTTGAGTAAGAGTTCACATCCTCAAAAATCTATACAAAAAACATTTATTTAGCATAATTCTTGGTAAAATTTCTCAGCGATTGCTGTTTTATTCACAATTTCATGAGAAGGCCCTACAAGTATTAAAAAGTCAATTATGGGTCAGTCATCAGCCTTAATATTTGCAGATTACCACACTAGTAGAAAGCTATATACAATGCAGCAAAATTAAATATTTTACATTGCCTGTAAAACTTGCCTTTAGTCCTCTGGGTCCTGGGCATCCATCTACTCCCCGTATTCCATTCAGTCCACGTGGCCCTCTGTCACCCTAAGCAAGAGAGGAAGTTGGAAAGTTTACACAACATTTTTCTAATCTAATTGTTATTATATTAACAAGATTTGGACTCTTTACACAAAATGATGACTGCTGTAATGCCAAAATTATGCAGTGTAAGAAGCTACCTACTATGGTGTTGAGAGCAGAAGGGCCCAAGCTAATGATTTTCTACAAAAGCCACATGCATGTAAAAGGTAATCATGATTTGTACATTGTTAAAATACTCTATAAAATAATATGATGATTTTCCAACTGTGAAAGTACTGCTTTAATACTTATGTGGTGTCACATTTGGACACAATTTCCATGTTCTCCGCACTTGTTTTAGTGCCATCTTCATTCACATTGTAAAATTCAGTTTGTACAGCACTGCATTATTTAAGCAAGGCATCAAAATTTTACAAAGGAGGTGGATACTAGAATATTTGACATATATTCAAGCATCTGGTACAGTCTAGCAATATTAAACTAGCTTCTGCTAGTGTCACACTCCTTTCCTAGACTGACAAGGTAACATCTTTCTCTCTCATTGTACTGTAACTATGAAGAAATAACGTTGACACCTTAGGCTGCTTGCCTGACTAGAAACTCCTCCTCTGCTTATTTACAATATATAAAATGAACAGGTTGCAGTTCACAGACGATGGCTGAGAAAGCTGATAACTGATTGAAGTTTCAAGTTATTGTCACCTTTTTTTTCTATAAAAACACCAAACATGTCATACTTACCGGCTCTATGCAGTGGTTTTGCACAGGGGAGCACAGATCCTCCTCTTCTTGGGTCCCTCTTTGGTGCTCCTGGCCCTTCCCTAGCTTTTTTGAGTTCCATCCTGAACAACCTCACCAGGCAAAGGTAGGGAGACTCTCCACTGCGTGCTGTGTAAATGGCTGGTGTGTACCCTCAGCTGTGACTTATGTTGTCCTCCTGTACTATCTGGAGGGGGACCAGAGGAAATACCCACCTTCCAGGGAGGGCAAAATGGGGGTCTTGTGGAAAAATCATTAAGAAGAATGTGGGGTGCAGTGTGTCTGTGGGGTGCAGTGACTGTGCAGTGTGTCTGTGGGGTGGGGTGGGGTGTGTCTGTGGGGTGCAGTGACTGTGGGGTGCGGTGTGTCTGTAATGTGCAGTGACTGTGCGGTATGTCTGTGGGGTGTAGTGACTGTGCAGGGTATCTGTGGGGTGTGGTGTGTCTATGAGGTGTGGTGTGTCTATGGGGTGTGATGTGTCTATGAGGTGTGGTGTGTCTGTGGGGTGCAGTGACTGTGTGGTGTGTCTATGGGGTGCAGTGTGTGGAACTCAAAAAGCTGCTAAGATACATGATCACACACCTGGCACTGATTTCCAGCAGCGGTTGGAGGATTGATTTGAAAATGGCACACAGGAAGCCTGGTTTTGAGCTGAGGAAAAGCACAGCCTGTGGCACCCATAGCAATACTCCTCCGCCAGCCCCTTCCAGCAGATACATGGCACACCATCCCAACTGCTAGCTCCAACTGCGACCGGGGCTGGACAAATGGGGCAGACCACTACACTCACCATAGAAACGCCCCCTGTGAAGTCTGGGACCAGAGGTAGGATTTAGCTGTGCCTGTAATTTCATGTGGCCGCCGGTACCTGTTCAATATTATGTGCTGCTGAGGAAGTGAATATGGAGTGAGGGAGTGAGTGGAGTGCCGCGGTAACTGTCAGTATACACAGCACTGCACTAGTAACACACAGGAAGGTGACAGGCTGCAGAGACAAAACTGCGCCCCCTTAAATATTGCGCCCAGGGGGCGGCGGCACCGGCTGCCCTCCCCCCACGCTACGCCACTGACGAGGATACTGGATTTCTTGAAAAATTAACTGATATTTTTCTGCCCCTGGAAAAAGAAAATGGATGCAGTCGGCAAACCTAAGGACCGATACGCTGCAATATCTTATTTTTTTTTATTAGAATTAAATATACTTTATTTTTTTATGCAGGAAATAACTGCACATTTATTTCTATGTCTTAGAAGTCCTCTATTGCCCAATATCAAGGGCACTATAATATATAAATGTTGATTGACCATTAAGAGGTCTGTGCCTAGCCCCACCCTCTTCTTTGCCTCATCACTGGCCCATCCCTACAAAAGGAGGCTCCATATGCCAAAAGAGAAGTGTCAGAGGCAGAATGGAGCCTTTCCAATGGAAGATGATATTTGCATGATAAAGCAAACAAGGTTTTATGGACAACTGAAGACGTGTAGGCACTTCTGAGGGCCTGATTTATTATTCTCTGACCTACAGTGGGGAAAATAATTATTTAATCACTGGAGATTTTGTAGGTTTGCCAACTTACAAGGAAATGATGGGTCTATTATTTTTATCATAGGTGTATTTTAAATGATAGAAACAGAATATCAACCAAAAATCCAGAAAAAAAACACATTAAAAAAAAGCTATATATTAAGTTGCAGTTTAGTGAACAGAATAAGTATTTGATCCCCAAGCAAAACAAGACTTAGTACTTGGTGGAGAAACCCTTGTTGGCAAGCACAGAAGAAAGATGTTTCTTGTAGTTGGTGACCAAGTTTGCACACTTCTCAGGAGGGATTTTGGTCCACTATTCTTTACACATCTTCTCTAAATCCTTAAGGTTTCTTGGCTGTCTCTTTGCAACACGAACTTTCAGCTCCCTCCATAAATTTTCTAAAAGATAAAGGTCTGGAGACTGACTAGGTGACTCGATTACCCTAATGTGCTTCTTCTTGAGCCACTCCTTTGTTGCCTTGGTGGGATGTTTTGAGTCATTGTCATGCTGGAAGACCCATCCACAACCTATCTTTAGTGTTCTGGCTGAGGGAAGAAGGTTCCCCTCCTATATTTTACAATACATGGCCCCATCCATTGGCCCCTCAATGTGGCAAAGTAGGCCTGCACCTTTAGCAGAGAAACAGCCCCAAAGTATCATGTTTCCACCTCCCTGCTTGACTGTAGGGATGGTGTTCTTAGGGTCATAGTCAGCATGTTTCTTCCTCCTCCTATAAAAAAATGTATGGAGAGAGCTGAAACTTCAAGTTGCCAAGCGACAGCTAAGAAACCTTTAGGATTAAGAGAAGATCTGTAAAGAAGAGTGGACCAAAATCCCTCCTAAAATGTGTGCAAACCTGGTAACCAACTAGAAGAAACGTCTTACCTTTGTGCTCGTGTTTCCCCCCAAAATAGTACCGGGTCCTTATTTTGGCACCAAAAGACACAGTAGGGCTTATTTTAGGGGTAGGTCTGATAATGTAATGTGCTGTTTTCTCTCCCCCTTTCCCTCCCTGCCTGTCAGGAATCCCCAGTGTGAACCGAGTAAAACTCGTTGTAAAATCCTAGAATCCACTCTATTACAGTATTATATCATGCCCAATGTGTGTGTTTCTGTAATATAATTGTGCCAAATATCGTCGTTACAGCGCTGCTCGGTGCTTCCGTGACCCACCGGAAATCTCTTCCCCTCTTCGAGCACTGGAAAAGGAGGGGCTGAGATACCCCGCTGACAGCTGGGAGAAGAAGAGGAGAGGAGCGGTAGGTCAGCTGAGTGCTCAGCAGCACTGTACCCAAGATAATTGCAACAATTATATTACAGAGACACACACATTGGACATTATATAAAACAGCAATAGAGTGTATTCTAGGATTTTACAACTACTTTAAACTAGGGCTTATTTTTGGGGTAGGGCTTATATTTCAGCCCTCCCCGAAAATCACAGTAGGTCTTATTTTCACGGTAAATCATGTTTTGCTTGGGAATCAAATACTTATTTTGCTCACTGAACTACAACTAAATTTATAGATTTTTTTTTTTTTTTATGGATTTTTGGTTTATATTTAGTTTCTATCATTTGAAATACACCCATGATAAAAATTTTAAACCCTTCATTTCTTTGTAAATGGGCAACCTTACAAAATCTGCAGAGGATCAAAATAATATTTTCCCCACTGTATTTGTATACTGTGAACTGAATACAGCTTCACTTTAATGCTCAACTCCAACCAGCTCTTTGCTCTTTTTTTCATAGCCTACAAAAGGGTTTAAATACCTATTGAGACTTTAAATGTTTTCCTGTTGAGGAAACTCTCCCTGTCCTACCCTGTGTGGCTATTGGGGCATGTGGTGAAACTGAACTTTCCAGCAGTAAATGTGACTTTTCACCAAAATTTCTCTGGTGGAACATCAATCACTGTCATGCAAAGCACCTGAAACATTCACCAGCAGAGAATATTTTCTGAATGCAATATTGACAGTGTTTTCAATTTGCCTAAAATTGTATAATGTCTTACCCACCTCTAAAAAGTTAACAGGGCGTGCAATAGTGGTTTCACATTTACCCAAACAAATGTCACATCCAATCAGGTCCGGATTAACGTAGAGGCTATTGGAGCTGCAGCTCCAGGCCCCTACCTTAATATATAGGCCCAACAGGGTAGACTGGCCAGTTTGGAGCCCCAGTAGGCTCCTGGAATCTCCTACAGCAGGGGGAATCTGACAGTCCAGGGTGATTGGTACCACAGGGGTGGGAGATGGGGAGGGGTATTACAAGCTCCGATCTCCTTGTATGGCTTTCTCTCTTTCAGCTGCTTCATGGAAAGCCATAGAGGAAGATCGGTGCTTGTAATTGCCCCACCCCCACACTCTACCAATCACCCCCAACTGTCCATCAGATTCCCATTGCTCTCTGGGTCCCCATGTGCTCCTCAGCCACTCGCAGCACTGCCCATTTCCTTCCTCTCCTCTCCCGCCAGCTGCTATAGGGGATGTGTCAGGTTGCAGAGGAAGGGGTTCAGTAAATATGTCATTTACCTACCCTTTCCTTGTCTGAATAAATCTGTATCGATCACTGACACTGTTAATACATAACTGAAGCATAACAAACTGTGCTTACTATGCTTCAGTTTGCAAATAGACAGGAGTCTCTGTCTCCTGTTCATTCATCTACAGTGCATCTTAGGCTACAAAGAAAGAGACTGGGGAATGTTTCCTTAGTCCCTTTCTCTGTTTAAAATGTGAGACTTCAGGGGTCTGTTTAGACCCCTGATATCTCCCAAAAGCCCCAACTACTGACACCACCCACTGACACCCTTCCCCCAAAAAAAAGCATTGTGAAAAAAATAACAAAAATTAAATTGTAAAAACATTAAAAAATAAATAAAATAGTATTTGATCGTTAAAAAATATATATATATATATAAAATATTTTTTTTCAAATAAGGGCTCATCAACATGGGCTCTTTTGTGCTTACTGAGTGAATAACCAGTTTGTTTAAATAATTAATTTGTTTTAACAAAAAATTGTTTGCATTTTCATTTTATTTACTTCCATTAAAAGCCCACCCAAATCCTGAGCACCAAACTCACGATGCTCTTAATCCGGCCCTGCTTTAAATGTGTTGTAAACTGTTTTTATTTAAACTTGTTTATTAAATTATTCTAAAAAAGTAAGATTAAGCAGATTATACGTACAGTTCCACCTTCCTCCCCAGGATGTCCTGGAGATCCTTTTCCACCAGGTCTTCCCTAAGGTAAAAAAAAACACAAAACAAAAATCAGCTCTATACACTTTATTTATACAATTATTGGGACAGACATTAAAATTGCTCCCACAAAATACATTATAATAATAGAACCTACATGATTGGTTCACTCTGCAAAATAATTTTATTTTTTAACTTTGTAATGTTTTAGTGTAAAGGGTGTGAACCCAACTGCTTAATGCTCTTATATCTTTTGGTATTAGAATAAACAGTAGAACATTTACATATAGCAAGTTCTTTCTATCTCTGCTGCTTACCACTTGCTCTAAGGTGTCAGGAGATTTCAGAGGTAATGAGGACAAATGAAACAAGGTAGAAAAATCTTTCTGTTCACCTTAACATATATTTAAATATGGAAGTTTTAGTATGCAACAGACAAAGAAAAAATAATGTAAGCATTGAGCATGGATCACGGAGGCTAAACTCACAAAGCTAACACACTGGGAGAAGGATACTTATTAAAAAAAAATGAATTTCAGAGATTTGAAAATAACGGTGACATGGCTAAAATAAAAAGATCCTTATCCTTGTGTTTAAAGCTTTGTAAATGTAACCCATTGCTAGGATTTTTTTACCTTTAGTTTTTTGAATGAGGTGTAGCTTTGTTGACTTTCATCATCCAATCATGTGCAAGCAAAGATGCTGTTATTTTTTTTATTTTCAAGTGATTGTATATTCCTTGCTAGACATGTGCATGATGAACAAATTTGTTTTGTTTCATTTTGTATAGATTCTTTAATCTAGTTATTTCATTTAGTTAAATTTGGTTGACTCGTTCAATTCGTATATGGGATTCCTATTTGGGATTCGTATTTGAGATTCGTTCTACGTATTTTTCTAATTTGTTTTAAAAAAAATTTCATTTCGACACGTTCTAAAAAATCTGTAAATTTCAAATCAATCGAATCAAAAATTTTAGATTTTTTTTTTCGATTCAAATGCGGCAGCTGAGTAACCAAACATCTGATTGTTATTTATACACATTGATCTTGTTTGTAATAATAATATATTTATTCAAAATATGCGAAGTGTTATAATTAATAAAAATAGTATCATACTTTCAACATTTTACTATGTACAATACTGTGCTGAAGTTTTAGCCAGGTGAGAAAAAATAATGTCAAGTACAAATGCTTTTAAATATTTATATGTTACTGGTTTCTTTTTATCAATTTTACACTTACAAAGTGAATGAACTAAATAAAAGTCTTCATTAAATGATTACAATGAGTATTTAAATCACCTTTGGCTTAAAGGAGAAGTATAACCAAAGCTCCTTTGGCTGTACATCTCCTATGGATCACAGGAGTGCAGTTAATTTTTCACTCCTGTGACCCGTTTTTAGCAGAGAGCGTGCTGAAGTCCGCTCTCTGCCGACGTCACATAAGTCTGTCCAGGCCTTGCGTTATCATGACCACAGAGTCAGGGATCCACCAGATCCCTAGACTGAAACCATAGGCGTGCGCACAGGGTGTGCCGGGTGTGCCTGGGCACACCCTAATCACCTAGGGCACATTAGCATTATCGCTCTGTTTGCCAGTGAGGAGATGGGAAAGATCTCCCTCAGACCTGCTCTGCCATGAGAGAAGTGCCACACACTTCTATTTCACTTTTCCAGCAGGGAGAGTAATGTACCGGGGCCATATACATGTAGGCAAACACATGCATGTGTATTTAAACTTTGGGGTGCACACCCTAATGCAATAGGCTGCGCACACCTAGGACTGAAACCTGGCTCAGCCTCTCAGTAAGCCGCTGGCCCCTCCACAGCCCAGTGCTCCAGTGAGCAAGGAGGGGGCAGAGCAGAGAGCTGCTGACTGTCAGTCAACAGCTCTCAGCTCATGGAGCTGTGGGAACCAAGCGATCGGCGGTGTTCAATTGCTCGGTTCTCAGTGTAGAGGCGCCGGGGGACAGATGCAGCTTGAGACTAATGCTGCATCCACCTAGGTAAGTATAAATCTAAAAAAAAACACTAACCCATACTTCTCTTTTAACAAAAATAGCATTATTTCGAAATGGTACACTAATAACACACACAGTCTTTGATTTAACAATATGTTTACAGTTCAAATTCAAATAGAATTCGATGTAAAATTCAAGTCGAATTTCCATTAGAAATTAGAAAATTCAGACTAATTTTGTATCTTTATTTGGAGAAAATTCTGTAAAATGTGTTTCTACTGAAATTTGAGGATTCGGATATATCTAAATCTCCAAATAATGAAAAATTTGTCTGAATATTTATTTGGAACTAAACGAGCCTCACATGTCTATTCCTTGTAATGTGAATTTCGCCAAATTCACTAAGCTAAGAGAAAGGTGCCTTGCAAAGTGAAAATTCTCTAGCAAAGTGATCAGCCTATTTGCCTATAGTAAATCAACCATGCTGTGTTACTGGAAACAATAGGTAAATGTATACTGTATATTTTTTGTATGTGATCATAGCAACGTCTTTAAAAATTACTTTACGCATACATTTCAGTGCTGGATGGACAAAAACAGCAATGTGTTAAGTATTTCTGCTCTTACTGAATGCTATAGCAGTGTACCTTATCTACATCTACTTTAAAGTAAACAGTTATGAATGTATTTACAAAAAATTTTGCTAAGCTACTGGGATTGTGAAAATGCATGTGCATTTGTTCTGTGTGAATGGGGATGATAATGAGTGTTAGGTTATTTTTTCTTCAGGTCATACTGAAAATATTTAAGTGTAGCAACCTGTCTAAATCACCCTCTGTTGTTAGTTTACCTGACCTTTTTCATGTTACTAGAATAAGCCTTGGCTCACAACTTAACTACATAGATAATGTTTTCTGAACTATATTACTCAGGTATGAACTATGTCTACAAGAGCCCTCTACTTTAGCAAGGTTACTGCAGAACCTTATTTAAATTCCATCAGGACTTATAGGTGACTGATTAATCTTTATTTGCATTTTAATGCAATGTGTGTGCCTGTGTGACTATACGAGATTTAATATTACTCCATTTTAACAATATACTTTTATTGCATAAATTATGGGGCAGAATACTCCCGTGGTGTGATTTGCGGCCACGCAGCCTATCGGAGGAAACAAATCAGTTACCATTTGTCTGTGATGGTGTGATCCGCGGAGGGAGAAAGACTGAGTAGCGTCAGGTTGCTTTGGTGCCGGCTATTTAAAAGCGGGTTGAAGACGAGGCTCTGACCCCGCATACAAAGTCCCGCCTATGGACGTAACGCGTACAGGGGGAGGAGCTACGTCTGCAGTCACCGTGGCCATCTTTAAATCTATCGTCTGTATACTGATATGCCCATACACATGCACTTGGTGGAAGTGCTTTGTTTGTAAGTGAACTTTATCCTTTTAAATAAACTTGGTGTGTTTACGGAGAGCACTAGATGTCTTTCTTTTTCACTTGCATATACATGACCAGTGGAGCCAGTGATATCTACATTGTGGATTGATCTTTGAAGGATTTATTGCCATAGTGATGGAAAATTCTGGTCTCATCAGAGAGGTGAGAGGCTGCTGTTGTCTGTGGTGGATGACCTGGACTCATTCTTTAACACTTATATATTTGATATTGGATACTTCTCCCATGGGGATTAACATCCTGACTTTTTTCATCCACCTGTTTCATGTTTCATTTCATGGACTTCTTTCCTATTGAATGTTTATAATATGTATTCAATATGTTCATTTTGTTTGAGCTGCATTGATTTCTGTTTTATATTCTATTGAGGACTTTTATGTATTGTCCTTGTAGTGTTCAGCTGACAATCAATATACCGTATGTATGGTTGTACATGCACTTATATATGTATGAGTCATATTAGTTATATCTGCGCTGAATATTTTTCTATTGATACTGCAGAAAAGAGACAAAGTTCTAAAAGGTAATTCCAGCATGCATCAAATTTTAACACGCAGAACCTTTAAAGCTAAAATCCAACCTAAGCATATATTGACCGAATACAAAGGCCATGTGAATTCTTACTTGAATTTTGTTGTTTGTGCATCTCCACCAGATCTATGCAGTGATCCAGCATGAAATAACTTCTGCAGTTTGTCTCTCAGAATTTTTTTGTTACAAAGACCAGTCACTGGTGTTTTCTCTTCCGGCACACTGTCTGGTCTTGTATTTGCCCCCTGTAGTTTTCTACAGGCAGTCTGTAGACCCAGGGGGGGGTCCTACCCATCACTCTGCTTTTTGCACAGGCTATATGCAGCCTAGGGATCATGTCATCACTAGAAAGTAATATCTAGGCACGTAATGTAGGGTTGTATACTGTGTGGCCATTAAATTATACATTCAATTGAAAGTTTTTGTGCCAAGATTTCAACTTTAAGTAAAGAAAAAAAAAATTTCCAACTGTATTACAAGAGTTTTAATATTATCAAAGGTACTCAATACTGCACTTACGCTTGTAGACAGAAAACATCTGGCTGAATTTTACATGGTTACATACTTATCTCTCTAGCTATGCTAGGAGATTTAACAGACACGTACAAGGATGCACTATAGATTTAATATAATTCATTATTCTCATAGTACTACACTGCACAGAAACACAGACCAGCTGCAATGAGTTAGCAGATCACAACAAGTCTACATGCAGTATGTAATATATACCTTCAGTTTGGGAATAAAACTCTCCAAACACAGCATAACAGCCAATTATCAGGAACAAGAAAACTCCAAAGAAAAATGTTTTTTTTTTCTATGGCTTAAAAAATTATTTGTGATAAAATGTACAACCATGAAAAATGAAACTTTGTGCTAAACAGAGTGCATAGCAGGTGCAGTTGTTCTAAGTGTAATTTTCAAAGTACTTAGATCTACTTTATTTGGATAAACTTTCCAACTAAAATAAATCAAAACAATTCAAATACATCTGAGACTAGGTTGATTTCTTGGAGCCATTTCAAGTTGTATTGTAGGTCACACTGTCTAATACTCTGATCCAATAGAGTACTTTATCACTGGCCATAAAAGCGGAACTCCAGTCAGTTAAAAACATTTGTTTTTGGAGGCTTCTTCCCCTACCTGATAGATAAGCCTCCATTACTTTTTTAGTTTAGGGGGCATGGTATATATGGCTGGTAAGGCTGAATAAAGACACCAGTCCCTCCAGTTCAACCTGTGTGGGTATGTGTGTGCTCATGTCAAAAATCATATCCCATGTCCCTGTAAAATGTGCTCACTAAGATGCATATCTAGGAGTTTTTGAACTATTAATACTTCCCGCTGACACCACCGATTGTGGAACTGAGTTCCACATCCTTACCACCTTGATAGTGAAAAACCTCCAGTTCAACCTGTGTGGGTGTGCTCATGTCAAAAATCGTATCCCTGTAAAATGTGCTCGCTAATATTCCCATCTAGGAGTTTTTTTAAACTAATAATACTTCCTGCTGACACCACTGGTTGTGGAAGTGAGTTCCACATTCTTACCACCCTGATAGTGAAAACCCCCCTACACAGTTTAAGGTTAAATCACTTCTCCTCCAACTTCATTGAGTGACCAAATGTCTTCTTATACTCCCTGAAACTAAATAGTTTCCTCCCTATACAGATCACCATTAAGGTATTTGTATATCGTTATCACATCACCTCTCAAGCATCTCAAGCATCAGGGAGAATAGGCTTAATGTTTGTAGTCATTCCTCATAACTGAGGGCCTCCAGTTCTTTTATTCATTTTGTTGCCCTTCTCTGGACTCTCTCCAGCTCCAGCACATCCTTCCTGAGGATTGGTGACCAGAACTGGACAGCATATCCCAGGTGTGGCAGACCTAGAGTTTTATAGATTGGCAGGATTTTAGTTTTATCTTATAGGTAAATACCCTTTTTTATGCATGCCCATATTCTGCTGGCTTGGAATAGACGAGTTACTTACCTTTTACCTTACTCACTCAAGCTTACTGGAGTTCAGATTTAAACAAGCACTGTATTGTAAAGTACTGTTAAGCTCTCTGTCTTGACTCTGACATTTCTGATTTGAAAGTTTGTCTCAGGAAAGTGTCCTAAATAGGGATAGGCCAAACAACCCCCTGTTTGGTTTGCAGCAGTACTGTCAAACAGGGGAAATATTCTAACCTGAACGGCGAACCCCATTGAAGTCCATGGGAACCGAACAGGAAAAATCAAAAGTGCCCATTTTGAAGGCTTATATGCGAGTAATTGGCCATAAAAGGGGTATGGGGGTCTGGGTACTGCCCTGGGGGACATGTATCAATGCTAACAAAAACAAATTAAAAAAACAATCATATTTTTTTGGAGCAGTGATTTTAATTATGCTTAAAGTACAACAATAAAAATGAAAATTTCCTATAAATATAGTGCCTAGGGGGTCCCCTTAATGTGCCTGTAAAGTGGTGCATCTGTAGCATGCATAAAACATGCTACAGAAAAAACTAAATTTCTAAAGAAAAAAGAGTCAAATCCCATTTAAAATGACTCGCGGTTACAATTGCAGGCACCCGGCTATTGTAAAAATTAAGAAAAAAACGGCGTAGGGTCCCTCCCCGAGTCCATACTTGGCCCTCCAGGTCTGGTATGGATTTAGAGGAGAACCCCACACCAAAATAAAAAAAAATAAAAAAATGGCATGGAGTCCCCCCCCCCCCGCAAAACCCATAACAGACTATCCGGGCATGCAATCTGGCAGGCCTGGAAAGGGGGAGCGAGCAAGCACCCCTCTCCTGTTCCATACTAGGATGCCCTCACCACCCCAAAGCACCTTGTCCCCATGTTGATGGGGACAAGGTCCTCTTCTCAACAACTCCGGGCTGTGGTTGTCGGGGTCTGCGAGCGGGGGGCTTATTGGTGATGACTCATCAGTTGTTAAGGACTCTATGGCAAGCTTCCCAGCCCTGCTCCCTAACAACCAGCTTAAACTGCGCCCTGAATGGGCAAAACTTTGCCAAACCAGTGTGGGGCGAACATCCGACGAACACCCTGTAAATTTAGCTGTTCAGCAAAAGGCTGAACAGGCAAATGTTCAGCCCGAACTTATGCTCAGGCCGAACCATTCGCCCATCCCTAGTTCTAACGTTTTGAAGGTGAACATACTCAGATAGATAGCATTTCCAGATGGGGGTCCACCATGGTAACCCCATGTTTCCCTCAGTTTCAATTCTTTGAGGCACTGACCTTGAGCAAGCAACTGGAATTGCAATTCTGGCTTTGCATACTTGTGCCCGGTGTGTGCCACATAAAGTATTGTAGACATTGGATCAGCATAAAAGCCAGGCAACTAGCATATATACAGGAAGTCAGTCAATCACAGCTTCTATTAAAGTGTATGTATAGCCCAAAATCTTTTCAGTTTTGGATAGTGTAGGAAAGGGTTAGACACTAGGGATGATCAAACTTTTGAAAAGTTTGGTTCGACCAGAACACCCGAATTACCCGAAAGTTCGGTTCGGATTCGTGGACCCCATTGAAATCAATGGGACCTGAACTTCGGGAATCAAAAAACACTATTTTGAAGCCTTGAGTGCCTAGGGTTCTGGGTCATGCCCCAGAGACTATGAATCAGGCAAAAAAAAAGTTCTTAAAAATTGTCGTTTTTGATAGAGAGCCAATTATTGAAAAAAATAAAAATGAGATTTCTTTGGATTTAGTGTCTGGGGGGTCTAAAAATTGTACCTGTGAAGTTTCAGCTCTGTAGCATGTCCAGAACCAGAATTATAGCATGCCAAACCTTCAAAATTGCCTAACTGCGCCTTTCTTTTGCTCCTAATCAACTGCACAGTGAGGGGACATAATGCAGTGCACTGGGAATAAGATTAGAGGTTTTTTTTGGAAAAAGGTGCTGTCTCTTTAAATGTGGATATAATTAACGGGTGCATTTTCACAATGAGGCTATTATTGCCAAATGTTTTCAAAAAGTCAAAAGATGTATGTAGATGCACTTTATTTCATGTAAAATGGTGTTTGGTGCACTTTAACTTGAATTCTCGCAAGAAACAGACATATATGCACGGATACATTGAGGGTTAGGGGTAGGGGCCAACATGTAGTGCACAGTGAACAAGATTAGAGATGTTTTGGATAAATACTGTTGTCTCTTGACTTTGAATAGAAGTAAAGGATGCTTAAAAATTGGTGGTGCCGACGATACCTTGACACCATAACCCTATGAAAGTGCTGGTCATAAAGGCAATAAGTAAGGAAAAAATTTGCAATGATATGCATCTGTGAAACAGGTGCGCAAAAATTGTTGTTTGGGTGTTGGCGGAGCCATACCACTGTAAGCCCAAAGAGCTGGTGTTGAAGTAGGCGAAAAATTTAAAAAGATGTGTACCTGTGGATCAGGTGAGCAAACATTGTGTTTTGGGTGTTGGCGGAGCCTCCCCACCGTAAGCCCAAAGAGCTGGTTTTGAAGAAGGCGTAAAAATTATGAAAGTGTGCACCCGTGGAACAGGTGCGCAAACATGGTATTTTTGGTGTTGGCGGAGCCTCCCCACCGTAAGCCCAAAGAGCTGGTGTTGCAGAAGGCCAAAACAAAAATTTATCTTTTCTAGTGGAAACTAAAATGAGGTTCTGCGAACCTAAACAGAATGAGAGGAGGGTTGGAGGACGGCACCCTGGTCCAGGCTTAAACTGAGGCTCAGCTGCCACATCGCAACGATAGACTAGTCTACAAGGTCTGCATCAGGTGCATCAAAGCTTGATATCCACGACTGATTCATTTTAATGAATGTCAAATGGTCGACTGAGTCGGTGGAGAGTCTCGTTCGATGGTCTGTGACGAATCCTCCTGCTACGCTGAATGCCCGTTCCGATAGGACACTGGAAGCAGGGCAGGCCAACAAGACCCAGTATGCCAGTGGATCGTATTCGTCACATGAAAAGCCTGTGTCACTTTGTGCCCTGACGTAATCATCCACCATGTGATGCAGACGCTGTCGATGCGATGTGGCAGCTGAGAGGCCTGGGTGGTGAGGTTAAAAAAAAGACAGAAAGGCATCCATCAACCGCACGCCTTCTCCAACGCTCCTCTCGTGACCCGCAGTAGAGTCCATGGTAGGTTGTCCCCGCCCCTGCACCCTACGGGAGTCGGAGAATGTGTTCACCAGAATCCTCTTGAGACTGTCCTCAAGGGATTTGATCCTGTGGACTCTCTGGGTGGATGGGAAAAGTTCAGAGACTTTTGGCCAACCAATAGTGATCAGTCTCTTTAATGGCCTTGATTCTGGGGTCCTTTCGTAGGCTCAGAAGCATGATGTTTGCCATGCATCGCAAATTTGCAAAGGCCTGAGAAGCTGATTCCTCGGGGTCACTCAAAACGACATGATCTTGAATGTGCTCCTCCTCCTCCCAGCCACGTACTACTCCAAAGTGTCCCAAGGAAGTCAAACTAGGCCTTGCAGATTGCCGCATGTCTTCCTCCTCCTCCTCAAAGCCTGCAAAAGTTCCCGAAGAATCGTCCTCCTCCTCCTCCTCTTCCACCCCTGGATCCTGCTCGGGCCTCTAGGAACTAGGCATAATGGGGTCAGGATAAAGGGGGCCTTGAGAGGCAAGGAAGTCCTCCTCTTCCTCCTGCTGCTCTGCCTCCAATGCCCTGTCCATAATGCCATGCAGAGTGTGCTCCAACAAAAACAGTACCGGTAGAGTGTCACGGATGCATGCGCTGTCCTGGCTGACCATCCTTGTGGCATCCTAAAATGGACAGCGCATGCATCCTTAATCAAAAGCCACTGCCGTGGCAGAAAAAAGCCCAGGTGCGCTGAGCCAGTGCTGGTGCTGTACTCGCAGATATATTCATTGAGGGCCCTCTACTGCATGTACAGGCGCTGCAGCATAGCCAAGGTGGAGTTCCAGCGGGTGGGCATGTCACAGACGAGGCGGTGTACCGGCAGGTGAAACTCGCGCTGCACTTCGGCCAAACGTGCAGTGGCACTGTACGACTGCCTGAAGTGACTGCACACCCTTCTTGCCATCCTTAGCACATCCCGCATTCCCGGGTATGAGTTCAAAAACCACTGTACCACGAGATTCAGGACATGCGCCAGGCATGGCACATGGGTCAACTTTCCCTGCCGAAGGGCGGCCAGGAGGTTTGACCCATTATCGGAAACCACCATTCCTGGCTGCAGCTGGCGTGGTGTCAACCACCTCTGGGCCTGTGCCTGCAGAGCCCCAAGAATCTCAGGGGCAGTGTGCTGCCTGTCCCCTAGACACACAAGCTGCAGCACTGCATGACACCTTTTGGCCTGAGACATAGAATAGCCCTTTGAATGCTTACGTGGTACCTCATCATATTCAAAGGACCATTCTGCAGAGGAGGGCATGGAGGAGGATGAGGAGGAGGAGCAGGAGGGGGTAGAAGTGATCTATCTACCCGGATCAGCGACACCACCAGCTGTTTGCAGACGTGGGGGCAATACTGGCTGCAGCACCGAGCCCTGGCCACAATCCTTTCCGCTGGCAAGCAGTGTCACCTAATGAGCAGTGACAGAAATGTACCGTCCCTGCCCATGTTTGCTTGACCAAGTGTCAGCCATCAGGTGTATCTTACGGCTGACTGACTTGGCCAGGGACGACACTACATTGCCTTCCACATGTTGGTATAGGGATGGCAGGGCCTTACGGGCATGCTCTTCTGCTGATCTGGAGCTTTACAAGCAATCGGCTATGCAGCAAACCTTGTTTAACACAGCAAGAGAAACACAAATGCTTCCAGTCTCTTCCAAAGCCTCTGTATTACAGTGCTAGAGGTTAGGCGGGGCTATGTTATATACTGGTGGGCGTATTCACTCCTGATTGGCCTCTGGTCCTCATAGTCACTCCAATCATGTTCCTAGCAGACTCCTGCCCCCTCATATGCTTTTGCTGACGTTTCTGGGCCAATTACGGACTTTTAAAGTCCACTTCCATTTTCAGAAAAAAAAAATATCTGTTCGTTTGAATTGTCTCACCTTTGAACTTGAAAGACCAGGAAGACCACGAGGACCATCTTGCCCCAGACATTTACAAATGACTTTGCAGCATTTTCTTTCAGCAACTGTGTCCTATCAAAATGCACATATAAGTAAGATAATTTTGAAAGCAATTATACAAATAAATAATAAAAAACAGGTCATGCATATAGTAGTTATTTTAAAATAAAACATACTATTTCTTTTAGCATTATACTCGGCAAATCATAAATTCCAACACTTAGTGGATGTTCGTAGGAGAACCCTCTTCCAAACTCAAGTTCCTGTAATTCTTTAAAATTATGCACACCTTCCAGTCCAACCAATAATAAACCATCCAAACCTGGAAAACAAGAGGTTAGATTACATTCTTTACTTGCTCTCTACAGAAACAATAAAGAATAGAAAACATTTACAGCAATTCCTGATCATGAACATGTTTTAGCATCCAACTGGATGTTTCATAGAATGACAGTTTATTACATTCCACTGTAGTGATAAGCCTTGAATTTTGCCTTTTTTAAATGAAGATTACATAACAGAAAATACTTTTTACAAATGCCAAACAGTAAAATGCAGTCAAAAAGAAGATGAAGAAGTGTAATCTATAGCTATTTTCTTTGTTGCTGAAGGCTCCCTTGTAGAGATCTAAATAATTACTAAACCTGCGCTAAGTGTAAGTGTTGAAAATTACAATGAAAGTAAAGAAATGATTAAAGATTAAAACATTAATTAGAAATGCTGTTGCTGTTCAACAAGTAAGAACTCAGAAATAAAAAAACAACAATAAAACAGCGCTTGCAATAATACAATTGACAATCATATAGTATTAAATAATCATGTGTAAAATATAGTGCAAAAAAATCTCATGTGCAAAATAGTGCAAAAAAAAATCTCGAAAGTGCAATAGTGCTTAAAATATTTGTCCATAAACTGTGCAATTCCTTAAAAGTGCAAGAGTGCTAAAAAAAGTCCATAAATAGTACAATTATGCGTGATAATGAAAAGTGCTTGAAGTGCCTCATAAAAGTGCTGGATGAAACATTGTTTCTGGTGAGTAGGGATACAGGAGGGGAGTGAAGCACCCTGCATTGCCTGATCGGTTTGAAGCACCCCAGAACTTTTTATGAGGCACTTTTCATTATCAAGCATAATTGAACTATTTTGGACTTTGTTTTAGCAATATTACACTTTTAAGGAATTGCACAGTTTATGGACAGATTTTTTAAGCACTATTGCACTTTCGAGATTTTTCTGCACTATATTTTGCACATGGGATTTTTTTGCACTATATTTTACTCATGATTAATTATTAGTATATGATTGTCAATTGTATTATTGCAAGCACTGTTTTATTGTTGCTTATTTATCCCTTGTACAGATGTTCACATCAGGAGTATAAGATTTAAAAGCCACATAAGAGACATTTTGGCAGTATTATTTTTGCATGTTCACTGCAGTTTACTGAGAAAATATAATGCATTTTTAAGTCATAATTGGTTTTCCTGTTAAATTATAAGTCAAACCAGATGGTGTATATCGGTCACTATGAACTTGTAGTACATAAGTCTAAATTCAATATTACAAATGCAAGTTTAACACAACAGGCCTTTGTGAAAGTAGAAAGGTATATCATTTTACCCAGTATTTCAATAGAAAACAACCATTACTAATACATACCCCTCAACCCTTAGAGATATAAGATACATTACAACATTACAAAAATTAATCATGCTTTACTCTGTTTCTGACTTCTTTGAGTAGTAAAATGAAAGAAACTCCATGAGTGTTTAAAACCATGCGAATTATAGGTTTCCATTTTGTGCAATTGGTCAGTTGCCAGTCTTCAAAGGTTTTATAGCAACACAGAATATCCAACAGCTTTTGCCATGGTCTACTCAAAAGATAGAAATACCTTGTTTTACATATACGTGGCATGACTGAAAAAATGTCTAATTTGCTTGTCAAGTCCCTAACAAAAAATCTGAAGTGTTTTGAATGTCATCTGCAGAAGGTCCAGTGTTCCCAATATTTCTGTAAAAATGCTCCTTGTACTTAGCATGTACCTTACGGAAGGTATTACATAGTGGCACAGCATGTCCCAGACAAATGTTTGCTGCTCAGCATGTCTTTGTCAGAGTACTTAATGTGATCATTAGTCTTTGGCAAAGTAGAGAGTATACTTCCATGACCTTAACAGAATGTTCAATGGATTTAATATGTACAGTGCCTTGCAAAAGTATTCGGCCCCCTTGAACTTTGCGACCTTTTGCCACATTTCAAGCTTCAAACATAAAGATATAAAACTGTAATTTTCAGTGAAGAATCAACAACAAGTGGGTCACAATCATGAAGTGGAACGAAATTTATTGGATATTTCAAACTTTGTTAACAAATAAAAAAACTGAAAAATTGGGCGTGCAAAATTATTCAGCCCCTTTACTTTCAGTGCAGCAAACTCTATCCAGAAGTTCAGTGAGGATCTCTGAATGATCCAATGTTGACCTAAATGACTAATGATGATAAATAGAATCCACCTGTGTGTAATCAAGTCTCCGTATAAATGCACCTGCACTGTGATAGTCTCAGAGGTCCGTTTAAAGCGCAGAGAGCATCATGAAGAACAAGGAACACACCAGGCAGGTCCGAGATACTGTTGTGGAGAAGTTTAAAGCCGGATTTGGATACAAAAAAGATTTCCCAAGCTTGAAACATTCCAAGGAGCACTGTGCAAGCGATAATATTGAAATGGAAGGAGTATCAGACCACTGCAAATCTACGAAGACCTGGCCGTACCTCTAAACTTTCAGCTCATACAAGAAGGACTGATCAGAGATGCAGCCAAGAGGCCCATGATCACTCTGGATGAACTGCAGAGATCTACAGCTGAGGTGGGAGACTCTGTCCATAGGACAACAATCAGTCCTATACTGCACAAATCTGGCCTTTATGGAGTGGCAAGAAGAAAGCCATTTCTTAAAGATATCCATAAAAAGTGTTGTTTAAAGTTTGCCACAAGCCACCTGGTAGACACACCAAACATGTGGAAGAAGGTGCTCTGTCAGATGAAATCAAAATCAAACTTTTTGGCAACAATGCAAAACGTTATGTTTGGCGTAAAAGCAACACAGCTCATCACCCTGAACACACCATCCCCACTGTCAAACATGGTGGAGGCAGCATCATGGTTTGGACCTGCTTTTCTTCAGCAGGGACAGGGAAGATGGTTAAAATTGATGGGAAGATGGAGGGAGCCAAATACAGGACCATTCTGGAAGAAAACCTGATGGAGTCTGCAAAAGACCTGAGACTGGGAAGGAGATTTGTCTTCCAACAAGACAATGATCCAAAACATAAAGCAAAATCTACAATTGAATGGTTCACAAATAAACATATCCAGGTGTTAGAATGGCCAAGTCAAAGTCCAGACCTGAATCCAATCGAGAATCTGTGGAAAGAACTGAAAACTGCTGTTCACAAACGCTCTCCATCCAACCTCACTGAGCTCGAGCTGTTTTGCAAGGAGCAATGGGCAAAAATTTCAGTCTCTCGATGTGCAAAACTGATAGAGACATACCCCAAGCGACTTACAGCTGTAATTGCAGCAAAAGGTGGGGCTACAAAGTATTAACTTAAGGGGGCTGAATCCATTTGCACGCCCAATTTTTCAGTTTTTTATTTGTTAACAAAGTTTGAAATATCCACTAAATTTCATTCCACTTCATGATTGTGTCCCACTTGTTGTTGATTCTTCAAAAAAAATTACAGTTTTATATTTTTATGTTTGAAGCCTGAAATGTGGCAAAAGGTCGAAAAGTTCAAGGGGGCCGAATACTTTCGCAAGGCACTGTACCTGGCCACATTTCATCCTGGCATGTCTTTGTCAGGGGTCCACATGTGTTCAGAGTGCCCCAGGCAGAGAGGTCAGAGTTCAGCATGTCTCTAGCACAGTGCAGTGCACCGTGTACCCAGAATATCCATTCCATAGGTTTCAGTGTTTATGTTAGTGAACTTTTTTGTTAGTCTATCAAGAGGAAGAGACATCATTACCCATACTCTTGTGCCAAACCTTTTGTAATATAGCAAATCATAATTGTCCCAAAGCTGCCCCATTGTCCATTATAGAGGTACGCATGCCACTAGCACCCAGCATTAGACTTTCATATGCAGGGTTTTGGATAAGTTGGACATGTATAGAAATGGGCAGTTTGGATGTATAATGAATCTCTGACACTGAAAGGTCATATGTAAATTAATAAATATACCCAAATGAAGCTAAATATCTACCAAAATAGCCTTCTGTTTAATCAGTATATCTTTGTGAATGTTTCCACAAACCTTGCCTACGAAGGGATTCTGAAGTCTTCTTTAGTGCTGCTAAAGAATCATCAAGTCCATCTGTAAAAATTAGTATGACCTAGAAAACAAATATGTACTTAGCTCAAGGAGAATTTTAAAATAAATCAGAAGAGTAACTTTGTGGTAATGCACAATACAAACTACGTAGATGATGAAATCAACATACCACTCCTAATATCAACTGGTATGCCTGACATGGAGTGGTGTCTGACTGTGGTATGGAGTGGAGTCTGACTTTTAAGCCTGACATGGAGGATTAGCCGTTTGAAAAAACAACTTTCAAAAAGTCAGCTTTTGCATGGAAACTTTTGGGGGCACCCCATCAAGGGTGCTTGCTATACAAAACAATAGTTACATGCTCCGTCTAACCCATTCCTCAAACCTATGAGACCTCGCGTACAGATTTCATCTTGGATGGTATATCACTCCCTTACAGATACATACGTTTGACCTAGTCACTTTACTCCTATACTGGAGGAACTGTGGAAAGACAGGGGACTTATATCACTTACTATGGGTATATGGGTATGCAGAAAGATTGTTCCCTTTTCCCTTTTGGAATGCTGTTTTCCAGCTAATTTTTGATATTACTGGAACTCTCAATCCGCCCTCACCTGAACTAGCGTCACTCTGCATTGACATTGACAATATACCTCTACATCTGCACTGTGTAACTGTACACATTCTTCTAGCAGCCAGACGTTCAATTGTTAGACACTCTAAATCCCATAATCACATCCCTATCAGTGAGGTTATCCACTTGGTACAAACCTACAGCTCATACAAATACATGTTTGCTATATTCGAAGGCCGTATGAACCTTGCAAGCAACCAGTGGGCACTATGGTCAGGCTGGTACAATCGGACATATTAAAACTCCACATAAATTCCCTCTAGGTTATTCCTGCTCAGAAAGGTGGGACCATCAGATTTGTAAACATGCAACACATTTATCACAATAGCATATTAAAATGTAAAATTGTATTTATTTATTTTTTTAAAGTGAGTGTCAATATGATGCCACAGCATATACTATATTTACAAGAGTGTTCTAAATGAACTATTAACTCTTGCTTAAAAACTGCACATTATGTGATAACAGAGCTGTTTACTGCCTCCACTTGTGCAACTAACCTGTACGTACAGGTGTCTTTTTTGTGGGTTCTATGGTCTCACCTCCAAGAACATACTATATTTTATATAGTATTATAGGCTATCTAGTGGCATACCTAGCAGTGAACAAGAATATAATAGGTATAAATATGCTATTAACTCTTAGCAAAGTACTGAGAATGAATTTATACTCCTATTTCCTGATTTATCATTTATTGTCCTGTTATTTATCTTTTATTTTCCTGTCTTCAAGTTAGATGACCTTTATGTAGTCATATGACTCATGAATGGCTTTCATTTATTTCTTGATCTGATATTTGTCCTATTTTTTCTGTTTTTTTTTTTATCCATTAGATGTTCACCTGGATTGAATTAAAATTGGCCATTATGTGTTTTTGATTCTTGACAAACATTAGCTGAAAAATGCACTAGTTTAACCACTTAAGCCTCGGAAGATTTTACCCCCTTTTACCCCGGCGGCGAGCACTCGCTCCCCAGAGCCTCACAGGCTAGTGACGTATCCCTACGTCACTTTGCCTGTGAGGGGCTGACTGCCGCCGTATATAGTCGCGCGGCAGTCGGCAAGTGGTTAAATAAGCACCTGATAAGTATACCTTCCTTTTCTGCTGTCTAATGCACATACATACAAGTGCCTCATAAGAAATAAGATCAACATTTTTAAAAGCTGCCCCAAACCAAGGCTAGACCATTGCCATTCAGTGATTCCATCACTGGTTGCTACCAAGGAGTATGTGGATCACAAATTTAAGAAAATTTAAGAAAAGCCTCCTAAAATGGGCCTAGCTTTAGAGATATTGTTCTCTGCTGAGTGTAAGCAGGCTCACTCAGTGATCACTAGTGAATGGTTGACTGAAGAAATGTTTAGGAGTTGATTTGATTTACTAAAACTGGAGAGTGCGAAATCTGGTGCAGCTCTGCTTAGAATCCAATCAATATCTAGGTTTTGTTGTCAAAGCTTAATTGAACAACCTGGGGATAGAAGCTGATTGGCTACCAAGCAGAGCTGCACCAGATTTTGCACTACCAAGTTCTATTAAATCAACCCCTTTTTGTTGACTGAAGCAAGTTAATAAAGTAGTTCTACCAACATGCATATTTCAGACCTAGGAACAATCACCTGAAGGGAAGCTTAATAATGGTATTCATATTCTGTATATCATTAAATGTCAATGTTCCACTTTAAACATTGTACAAACAGTCCTTATAAAATGGTACTCACTTTTGTTCTCTGTTGAGGCAAAGTCTGCATTTTTTTCCAAAGTGATTCCAGGAACTGGCCATTTAAAAAGCTATCAACTGTTGACTGAGCTTCAATGTACTTCCTAAGAATGTCTTCATTATATTTTTCAAAATCAGATTCAAATTGAAATGTGGAGTCTTGTCTGGGAACAACGTATCTAAATTGTATATTTACTGGTGACCCAGAGGTACAGCTCAGGTTGCTCAAGGTAGACACATGCTGTAACACTTCAGGGAGGAAGCGGTTTAATTTTTGCTGCAGAATAGATGTGGTGGATGGTCTAGTTCTTCTTGAGTAGTCAACAGACACTGTGATGTCTATGCTGCAACCTGTAACACAAAAATGTTGGAGTTAGTATCATTAAGAAAACAACTGAATACATTTATTGAGGGCTTGTATATGAAACATAATGTGGGATTTGGCATTGACGTCTTGCTGCTGAGCGATTCTGGGTCACCAGCAGCAACCTATAAGAGTTTTTATTATTTTCTTTTGCACTTGCTGTGTATTTTACATATGAAATAAACCCTACTACACTATGAGAACACTTCTAGGCTCTAGGTGAGCTTCTTGATTCCCAGTGGGATTCCGATATGAATGATTGGCAGAAGCGATCCACTGCGTGATTACCAGAGGGCCCTCTATATGTGTTTGAGGCTTACACGCTCATTTGATTGAACACTATTGCCCTGCTGTTTGCTCACTGGATTGGTGGCTCTATCATGGACTATTATCTGTTAGATGGAATTATTATACATGGACTGTTCCTTTAGTCTAGTAACAATACTCATGTGTTTACATGTTTTTATGTTTGAATACTGTTACATCTTTGCCTAAAGGCGTTACACTCTTTTTTTTATTTTTATTCTTGTACATGAAATACTTATAAAAAAATTGAATTTAGCCAAAGATCGGGCTTCTTTATGAAAATGATGCAAAATAAAAATAATGGAAATGGAGAAAAAATTACTTGATTTAAAAAAGTATCTACAGTAGACATTGTCTTGTACAGTCTGTATTTCCTCACATCATGTGACTGGATTGTTCCTTTGCAGTAAAGGAGAAAGAAGGAAAACTGAAGAAATGCATCAGTTACAGAGTGCCAATCACATTCTTTACATTTTCTACTGAAGCTTACGTAAACCCATTAGAACAACCTATTGCATATGAGCAATAAATAAGGCCTTAACAATAACTGGCCATATCATGCATAATATCATTAGGCTCAAATACCTTTTTGTGCCTTTTATCGTGAGGTATGATGAAGCCCATGTACCTCTGCTTCTCCCTGTCTGCTGGTGGGACAGAGATTAGTTTCAGCGTGTGATGAAGCTCTGAGACCAAGCCGTATATGAAAGAACACATCCCTGGCATTCTTTTAGACTTTCATGCTCCCTGCTGGCCCCTTGGTGATAGCCAGCAGGCTTGAACTGTAAAATCTGCTGATAAGTTTTATGATTACATTCTTTCAGACAAGCTTCTGAAACTGATTGACACAGCTAATGTCTGCAACACCCAGCAGGGAGCAAGATGCATATCCAAAGGAATATCAGGGATGTGTTGTTTCATATATCACTTGGGCTCAAAGCAGAACACAGCTTCCACCCAGGGGAAAATGGAGTATGCGCAGTGAGAGTGGCAATGCTTAAGATGTATGATCAGTTGTAGGGGGGGTCCAATCTCTATATCATATACATGAAAAGCACATACACCAGAATATCCCTCCCAGCAATCAGAGTCAGGCATGTGACTGGTTCTTCTGCCAAGCTCACACTCTGACTACATGATTCAGTGCAGGCCATAGGTCATCCTCCTGTTCACAGTTCTTTAACCCCCTTTTGCGCCCAAAGTTCACTCATGCTTAGGCCTGTGTCTTACTCATGGTTCATGTTAAAGCTCCCAAAATCAATATGAACACTCAGGCCCATGTTACAAAGGGGCCCATGTTACCCCCACTTTTACCTGGGGGTGAATAGGCATCTCTCTCCGACAGGGTCAGGGGTGGGGGTGACTCTATTCCTCTAACCACCACCTGCTCTGTGGCCAACCAAGTTTGCACTAAAAACTTTACAGTTAACACAACTTCACAGAATTAAACTCTCCACTTTCTGAAATGCAGTACTGCACTTTATTGGGATAGTAATGAGGTCAGGAATCGCTTTTTACTTTACCTTTACCGACCTTTGTAAAAGAGTAAATTACATCTGTAAACAGTTTAGTAATCTATAATTATAAAAAAAATAGAATAGCCCAGATTTTGAGGCCGCACTTTCTCTTGCATAGTTTATATACTAAGTGTTTCTTTAACTTGAAGTAATTCTCTTACAGATCCAGAAGGGGTGCTGTGGTGTAATCACTGTTAGGGCATGCTGCTCACAATCTCAAAAGGTCATAGGCTTCCAGTGGTCCCTTCTCTGACATCCCCCAGGTGCAGGGGTATTTCTCTTACAGCTCCAGAAGGGTGCTGTGGTGTAATCACTGTTAGGGAATGCTGCTCACAATCTCAATAGGCCATAGGCTTCCAGTGGTCCCTTCTCTGACATCCCCCAGGTGCAGGGGTATTTCTCTTACAGCTCCAGAAGGGTGCTGTGGTGTAATCACTGTTAGGGAATGCTGCTCACAATCTCAATAGGCCATAGGCTTCCAGTGGTCCCTTCTCTGACATCCCCCAGGTGCAGGGGTATTTCTCTTACAGCTCCAGAAGGGGTGCTGTGGTGTAATCACTGTTAGGGAACGCTGCTCACAATCTCAATAGGCCATAGGCTTCCAGTGGTTCCTTCTATGACATCCTCCAGGTCCAGAGGTGCCACCCTGCGGTGAGGAATGAGCTTGCCTCTCCTTACATTGCCAACATTTTTTTTCAAAAGACCCTGGAGACACTGCAACTAAGCCTTTTAAAGGTAAAGTAGAACAATGTTCCACCTGCCTACAAGCTGCCTCTCTAATTAAAAGAGGGAAATGACAGGATGAATCAGGCATTTACTATCTCAGACTATAGTAACGAAAGAAACATTGAGCACACAGTAAGAGCAACTGATTTTAGAGCATATGACACAAAAATGCGGGGTTTAATGGCACTGTAGGAAAAGGTCAACCTAAATATGTAATGGTTGTAGGAAGAGCTCTATTTTATTCAATTTGATTTGTATAGGTGAGCATCTAAAGTACATTTTTACTCACTCTGTATAATACATTAATACAGTAAGTATAAAACCTGTCTAAGAGCAGACACTAACGTGAAATATCTGCTATTACCATTACTAGCCAGCAAATTTTCTTCTGTACCCCTCTTGTAGCTTTATTTTGATACTGAACCCCCCTCTTTTTCCTTTGTCTCCATTGATTACATTCTTAGCACTCACTGTTTTCCCCTACCAGCTGCCTGCCAAATCTCACTACCTTTCAGTGCAGCAGTGACACATTTGGCAGCTAACTACAGAAAGTTAGCATATTTGTAAATTTTTCAACAAGTATTTTTAGTACTTTCAGCATTGTGAATAGACAACCATTCACAAATGTAAAAAAAAAAAAAGCCATTTTGAGGGTCAATGGGCTAAAAATAGAGAAATATTTCCAGTTCCAGTTACTTGATAGGGTATTGTAATTACCTTAGATAACATATTTATTTCTGTGCTTATTACAATTATGTAGAGTTGTTAAAAAAAGAGTGAAAAAAAAAATGGATAAATGCGTTTAATGGATAGCTATGCTGAATAAGTTTTTGTAGATCTTGCCGACACATGCACTTTGGGATCTATTTATTGGGATCACATAATTCACATAAGTTTCTCCCAAGATTCACATGCTTTTATTGGCAATAAACTGGAGAAATAAGTGAATCCTGGGTGCAAGTTCTGTGACTCTTGCATGAAAATATTTATAAATAAACCACCTAAATTTAAATTAGCGATCTCACAATCATTTTTGTTGTGGAAAATGCATCTGATATTGGGCAGGAATTGAGCAAAAATAAAGAAAAAACTGAATATTTTACTCCCTCTACAGCAGATTGTACTTAACTTTACTTTGCTCCTATGCTATTCTGTTCAATCAGGGTTGCGGTTAGAAATCACAGGACCCCCCCCGCAATACAAAAATTCAAATTTTTTACAATTTCTAAAAATGTTGTTTTTTACTATTGTAACAATTACTTTTTTTTTACAATTTATTTTCTACTTTTTTTTTAATGATTTTTTTTTACAGTTTTCTTGAGGTGGGGTGGGGAGGTGAGTGGCTGAAATAACAGGGGTAAACAGACATCTCACCTTTGAGACAGAGAAAGGAATTGAGCACACAGATTCTTCAGTTCCTTTCTCTGTAGCCTCAGCTGCACTGAAGATGAATGAACAGGAGACAGAAGCTCCTGTTCATTCAAAAACTGAAGCATAGTAAACACAGTTAACTATGCTCAATTATCAATGGACACAGGAGTGGTCAGTACTGATTGCTCACTTTGTCTAATTCAGAAAAGGAAAGGGCCCGTAAATTACATATTTACTAGCCCCTTCTCCCACTCTCCATCAACTTGTGTACCTGGAGCAGCCAGCGGGTGGGGAAAGACATCAGCGCTGTGGGGGGGGGGGGGCCCGGGCACACAGGGGGGGAATCAGACATGGGCAGGACAGGGAGAGGGATCAGTGCAGCAGGGCAGGAGTACACTTTACGAACGATACACTATGTTTTGGTCACTCCCTTCAGCAGCTGAAAGCCAGGTGAGTAACCAGCTTTCAGCTGCTGGAGGGAGAGACACAGACACAGTGCATCGTTTTCTAGTTGTCCCCCCTGTCCTGCTGTACTGATCCCCCTGCTGTCCGGGGCCCTACAGGAGGCCTGCTGGTACCCCACAATAAGAAGCCCTGCATTCAATTGACAGGCTCTAAGAAAATACATGGAGGAGCATGTGAATCACCCCATTTAACAGTGCATGTGCTTGATTACTGGCCTAGCTCTGTCATATGGGGCATGGAAAGTTCTTTGGTTCTGGTTTGCCCATCATGGGTAAAAGGTAAAAGAAAGGTACACTTTAAAGGGGAACTTTACTTATAATAACTTGATAAAAAAAATGTTCTTTAGCAAGGAACATACATTCCACATTAATAATTATGCTACAAAAATGAGTGCATGCTGTAAATTGCCTCCATCGTTGCTACAGTTTGTTCTTGCCGGAGGCTGCCATTTTGCTGAAGCCAAGAGCCCATGAGCAGCAGTAAATCTTTAACCTAATACCAGATCTGCCTCTAGTGGCTCTGATTTTCAGCACAATTCCAAAAATGGAGAGCAGCTGAGCATATGCAGAACAGGGTGAGACAGTGTTTTACTGGATCTTAAACAGACTAGGCACTTATTTTTTATATTTTATATAGCTATACCTGCAAAAGGAGCCAGCCTGAAGTGATCTATCAGGACTTAATTTTCTGAATACAGTTCCACTTTAAGAGAAATCAGTTCTGAATTTAATTTTTTTGCCATTGTTTACATTTTTATTTGGCTATATAGTTTCTTAAAAAAATAAAAAACTTTACGGATTCTGAAAGGCAATGCAAGAACTGTGAAATATATATGAATTACATTTACAAAAGGCAATGCCACAGCATAGAACTCTTGTGTTTTGGCACCACCTAGTGTATTTGTATTTATTGCATGTGAAAAAATACATGATCTTTTGAAAACACATTTGCTGTACTAAAGGAGTAGAGAAGATTTACCTAGTAAAATAAAGTGTGCACTTTCCTCTCACACATTTATTTAACACATTCTAAACAAAATCATATGGCATTACACTTCCAAGTATTACACAGGAAACATGCTAATTCCACCACTAGCTCAAAAACATTAAAAAAAAGTAAATAAGATAAGGTAAGCAAAAAAAGAAAGAAAATGTATAATACAGTGGTGATCGAAAGTTTGGGCACCCCAGGTAAAAATTTGTATTCATGTGCATAAAGAAGCCAAGGATAGATGGAAAAATCTCCAAAAGGCATCAAATTACAGATTAGACATTCTTATAATATGTCAACAAAAGTTAGATTTTATTTCCATCATTTACACTTTCGAAATAACAGAAAACAAAAAAATGGCGTCTGCAAAAGTTTGGGCACCCTGCAGAATTTATAGCACTGCCCCCTTTGCAAGGCTGAGACCTGCCAGTGTCATGGATTGTTCTCAGTCATCATCTGGGAAGACCAGGTGATGTCAATCTCAAAGGTTTTAAATGCCCAGACTCATCTGACCTTGCCCCAACATGGGATCTTCTAAGCAGTTGTCTAGAAAACTGAAACGATCACCACTGTATATAAACTATATGAAACTTATTGTAAAACAGCTGTAGAGTTATAGCGGGCCCATTGATAATTGATTTACTATTCACAGTATGTATACAGCATCGATATATGACAGTGTGCTTTATATTTGTTTAAAAATAGTACACACTTTAGTTTCTGCACTAATGCTGGTCACAATGTGAAAGAAATATATATTCTGCAACAATGTTTGTGAGTGTACTATAAATGACAATATTTGCCATTGCAGGCGTCCTAGATTACACAGTCCATATTTTGTGTATATTGTGTTTCGTATATGCTTTTTTCTATTTATTATCTCCACAACTAAAAAGTGAACATTTTATTTTTTTCCTAATTATTACCATAAATATTACATATGAAAATATCACATTTACAGCTTCATAAAGCAAGTAGAGCTCCAGGTGCCCTTTCATATATTTACTTATCTATTCTTAGCTACTTTGTTGAAAAAGACTGTTTTGGTAAGAGTTAAAGTGATTGTAAACCCTCACCTTGTAAAACAACCCATTCAGTTTAAAATATAAATCAAAGACAAAACATTTATGTATACATATACAAACAAAACCTTATAAATACCTTTTTTCCCCTTTTTATACATGATCACATTCCCTCTGTTCTCAGCTGCATAAGAGCCGAGAGAGGAGAATCTGAATTCCCAGTGAATGGCTGTGCAGGAGGGGAGGGGGGGATGGTGTTTGCCAGGACAAGTTTGATCATTGGAGGAGAGCAGGCTGACTTTCCAGCATACCTAGAGAACTGACCATGTTCTCTTGCTTAGTGTGGTCAGTTTTTAGTAGGAAAGCAGAGGGACTGGCAGGAACACCAGGGATTTCACACAAAGGAAGCAATACAAAGAGAGTAGGATACTTTTTTCATACAAGTACAGGGTACATCAGGCACATATCAGGAATATGAAATGTTGGGTAACAAATGCTTTAAACAGGTAAAACTCAGATAAGAATAAAACGTAATGAGTCAGAGAAACTCATACCTTCTCTCTCTTTTTCTGCCTGTTCTGTTCAGATGGGGCTATACAGAGCTTCATTAAGAGAGAGGCTGAAGGCAAACCGTCTACTGTGCTCTCTCATTAAAGTGACCCTGCTGCTACATTAAAAAAAAAAATATCAATCAATCACAACCAGCCTATAAAGGAGCATGTTTAACCACTTGCCGACTACTCAAAGTAATCCTACTGTGGCAGTGCAGCTATCCTGGGTACAGTGACGTAGACCTACGTCGCTGGAGTTCATGTGATTCCGGCGGCACCGGAGGCTCGCTCCCGCTGTGTTTGCACACAGCAGAAGTCGGGCCGGTGGAGGAGAGGCGGTGATCGCCGCCTCCCTCCCCTGATCGTCGTAGAAATGGTGAGAAGACCCGCCTGCTTATGTAAACAAAGCAGGCGGATCTTTATCAGTGACAGACAGGGAGAGATCACAGGATTCAGCAATCTCTGTCTGTGTCACAGAACCCCCCCCACACACACACACACACACACATCAGTAATCATGTTTTTAATGACTACATAGTCAATTTTCTTCAGGTGATGTGGTGGAAGGTTCTCTGTTTATTTTAGCTCCCTTGTTCCTGAATTCAATAAATTTACATTTTTCTATTTGGAACTGTGTGGGTGCGTTATTTAGAAAAATCCAATATTTATATCTCTATACTCTTTAAAATATGGCGCTTTTTGGGCATTCTCTCTTGATGTCTTTTTTCCTTTTTTATATGCTTTTTTGCCATATGAGTATCATTTAACCTAGATTCTCCAAGAGCGAGTAGGTATTACCAATTGAATACCTTTTGTGAATATTAGCTTGGCTTTCCAGCAATTTTCCCCTTTTTTTGTTTATACATTTAACCCCTTGATCACCAACAGTGTTAACCCCTTCCCTGCCAGTGCCATTATTACAGTAACAGTGCATATTGTTAGCACTGAATACTGTAGTAATGTCACTGGTCCCCCCAAAAGTGTCAAAAATGTCAGTTATGGGTCCGATCTGTCCACCGCAATGTCGCAGTCCCGCAAAAATTTGCAGATCGCCGCCATTACTAGTAGAAAAAAAAAACAAAAAAACAATGAAAATTACAAAAATCTTTCCCGTAGTTAGTACAAGCACAAACCAATCAAAATACGCTTATTGTGATTTTTTTTTTACCAAAAATATGTAGCAGAAAACAAATTGGCCAAAAATCTTAAAAAAAAATCGATTTTTAATTTTTTTTGGGGGGGAATGTTATATAGCAGAATGTGAAAAATATTGTTTTTTTTTCTTTCAAAATTGTCGCTCTTTTTTTGTTTATAGCGCAAAGGTGATCAAATACCACCAAAAGAAAGCTCTATTTGTGGGAAAAAAGGACGCAAATTTAATTTGGGTACAGCGTCGCGCGACAATTGTCTTTTAAAGTAACGCAGTCCTGAATCGTAAAATAGGACCTGGTCGCGAAGGGGGTAAAATCTTCTGGTCTTAAAGCAGTTAATACTTACCTTTCCAGCATTTGATGGGTCAATTTTGCTCCATTGAGCTATGGGTGCAAATGGAATTCAACATATTTCAGATACCTGGCCCCCTCTGAGCACTGTTGTCCCTCCCACCAGTTCCATCACCCACTGGGAAGATGAATATCAAACATATCTTGTTATAGACTGGTTGTGATTTTTTTTTATTTTATTGTAGGGACAGACTCATTTTTTTTTAAAAAAAAGCCATCATGCTCTTTAAATCCTCACTTTCCCTTTAATCCAAAAACAAACTCATGCAAAAAATGCAAACTCACCCCAGAGCTGAGAACTCATTTTATTGCAGGTTCCTCTACCTCTCATAGGCAAAAAAAAAAGAAGAGGAAGCCCCCCAATACCTGCTGTAAATTATATAGCACATAGTCCTTACCTATGGAAGGGTCATCCGTTTGTTCGCAGACTTGAGATACAATTTTCTTCTTGATTGAGTCAAGAACATTAAAGTTTTCAACCACAAAAACATTTTGTGGATTCCCGGCAATCTGGATAAGCTCAAAGTTGTTTTTGAGACCAACTCCAATAGAGAAGATTGTAATTCCATTGTTCCTCAGTTCGGCGGCCTCTTCATATACAGTATCATGTGACTCACCATCAGTCATTACTATTAAATACTGATGAACATTTTGGTTTTTACGACTTCCATTGGCAGGATCAAAAAAACGTTTGACAAACTTCAGGCCTTTTCCTGTATAGGTATTTTCATTCAGCTGAGCAATCTGGTCAATATGATCTTTCATTTTTAAACTTGAGTAGTGCTCATTCAAGAAAAATTCTTTCTGGGGGTTCTCGCTGTACTGGGCCACCCCAATTCGTACCCGGTCCTCTGCAATAGCGAAGTTGTCTACTATGTCTTTCATGAAAGCCTTTGATGTTTCAAAGTCAGTTGGGCTAATACTTGCAGAACCATCAATCAAAAACACAAGATCAAGCTGTTGATGATCACAAGCTGAAAAGACAAAAGAAAAACAAAAACATGATTTTATATATAATAAATCTAAACCCGAAACTTGCTTTTCCTTGTATACTAGATAGGAACTAATAGATAAAGATGGATTATGAAGTTTTAAAGCATAACTCCAGACATTCTAAAAGTTTTGGATAGCATGGGTAAGATTTAAAATTCCTGTGAGGTTGTTTTTTGTCTTTGAGATTCGCCTTTACATCCCGTTCTTTGACCTAATATTAGAAATGGAGGTGGTAGGTGTCACTTGGCCAGGAAGGCACAGACAGAAATAAAAGCATTGTCAGAAGATTTATCCCTTCCTGATTGTAATCAGGGTTACATTTTGCGTTTGCCCATGTTGGAGAGATTTCCCATTACATCTTGTCACAATGTAAAGGGAAATCTCCCCAAAATTGACTAGGACAGCAATACAAATCTATAGAGGAATCAACCTTTTCCTGCTCTATCCAAAAACGAAATATGTTTTGGCTGGAGGTGGGCTTTAAAGTGTTACTAAACCCACAACAGTAAAATCAGTGTGTATATGCAGTAAAGCATGCTTGTTATACTCAGTGTGAAACCTAAGGGGTTAATCCTCTGCATTGTGTAAAAAGTCTGTTTGGTCCAGTCTTCTCTGATCCTCCCCTTTTCTCACAGTCCCCAAACCATCTGCTAATGATCAGTTTGGTGTGTATTGCTAGAGAGTTTTTTTTTTTCTTGGGAGAGTGCATGTGATCAGCACAGGGCCAATCAGCACTGTCCAGACAGAGGGTCAGGGGTCCTGCACCCTCATAGGACAATCCAGGGAAAATAAAACTGCTCCCACAAGCTTTAACCAGAAACTGATAGAGGTCACAAGACTGCTCTAACTGCTGATGAGAAAGGGTATATATCAGTTTATATTTACTAAAATGATTGTATTTCCATGTTCTGTGTACTGTTGGAGACCAGATGCAGGCTCCTGGGTTTAGTAACAATTTAATGATGGGCTTGAAAACTCAAACATTCATTAGTCAGATTTTAGTATTAACTACTGGTGCTGCTGCAAGCTATAAACCAATTATCCACCACATGGCTGCAGTTTACAGTCATTTTAGGAAAACATAAAGTACTTAGAAACCCACTAAAACACAGCAGAATATAGGAGCTCAAGTAAGTACAGAAGACAGAACACAGAATGCCGAATTCTTTATTAATCCCATAAGTAAAAATTTTATGGCAAATCCTAGTCTTACATAAACTTCACTGCAATAGGTACTGTATATTTTAGAAATGTGAAAACATATCAGGAAATCATTTTATATGTAATACCTGCTTAAGCGGCAATACAAACTTGACATAAACTTGGAATCTAGCATCTTTTTGAAAAATCAAAAAACTAAGCATCATCCCTTATCATTGCCATTCTTTAGTAATGTCTTCTCTTGTGGAAAAGGTGAACTAAGGCCTGGTTCACACTAGTGCAATTTCAGATGTGACTTGAGTGGCAAGAATTGCATGACAATAGAAATCAAGTTATTTTCAATGGTGCCTGTTCAAATAAATGCAGAGCAGTGCAGCACAATTTTGGAAAGGGTCCTGTGCTACTTTGGTACAATTCCAGCATGATTCAGGTCCCATAGAATATGCAAAGTACATCCAAGTAGCATCCAAGTTACATCATACAATCACACTGAATGTTGGATCAAAATCAAATGCAGTGTGAATATAAACCAAATCATGTGAAAAAAATACCAGATTCACATAACAGGATATTTTTGTTTAAACCTACACTTCTTTAAGGGAAAACTGTCATATAGAACATTAAAGTTGGCCCCAACGGCTTAATCTACTAAAAAAAACTAGACTGCCAAATTGTTAAGGGAAATCACTAAGGCTGGCCATACATGTTCAATTTTCTTGTAGAATTTTCTGTTAGATTTATCAAAAACCATATAATATGAGGTCAAAACTAAAAAACACTTTCAATTGTATCCAATTAGGCAGGCCTTTGTACTACATAGTTGAAGGTAAATCTAAAGAAAATTGTACAGAAAATTGTAAGAAAATTCTATAATGTATGGCCCTGAAGAAGTAGCTGTTTGCTTCACCGGGTCCTTTGCGGTCTTAATCTAAATGGGAGGGACTGGTTTATTATAATCATCGAATGCACCATCAGAGTTCTAATGAAAAAAGCTGCAGGGTCTGCATTCCTTTAGAAGTATTTAACCCTTGACCAGTATTTTACCAAAACTGAAATTCCTTTTGCAAATGATGCCTAAAATGTGACTTCTATATTAGTGCAGACTTCCGAGAAAATCAGTGGACTGATCACACAAGCAAGAAATGGCATTTCTCAGGGAGCGTTCTGAACATCAACAGTGTACAGAGCACCTCTAGGTTGCCATTTTGCATTTTACAAGGACAGCAACTGCATATTGAAAAGGAAAAGTATTTTTTAACAACATTAAATTATAACAACATGGTTTGTATAGCAATTTTATATGCTGTATACTTTTTATTTGCTTTATTTTTTTCCACATAACTGGAGTTACCCTTTAAGGTGTGACATCAACTAAGAGACTTGCAAGTTTTGTACATTTGTACACCCACTATCCAAGATTTTTAACAGAAAAATAAATAAAGCTACATATGAGAAAGAAATATACAATATAAAAACATTCTTTTATGTAGATTATGTGATTTACTTACCCGGTTTAGACTGATCACAAACACTGTGTGTTATATTCTCATGCAAAGCTTCCAGGCTAGTGTAATCATCTACAAAGAACCATCTATCTGGCCGTCCAGCAATTTTCTCAAGCTCTTCTTGTTTGGCTCCACCAACTCCAATAGCAAAGATTATAATACCATCGTTTCTTAAAGATTGAGGTACTGTATCTAATTTCGGTCTGTCTGCAGAAGTTGTTTCCCCATCGGTGATAAGAATTATAATCCGTTCAACTCCAGGACGACTTCCATGAATGGGATTAAACCTTTCTTGGGTGTACATTAAAGCTGTTGCAGTAAATGTAAATCCCTTTGTTCGTTTTAAAGCAAATATAGCCTTGCGGACCTCAGGTTTGGTAGAATAAGCTTTCAAAGGGAATTGTTCTTCAGGTGTAGTGCCATAGGTCACAACACCAAACTGGACATGTTCCTTTCCAACCGTGGAGTCATTTACTACAGCTTCCATAAACCTTTGCATAATTTTAAATTGGGAAAGGGTGATGCTCGAAGAGGTGTCCACTAAAAATATGATGTCTGCAACCTCTGTCCTTTTACATGCTGCGAAACACAAAATAATATATTAATTATTATTATAGCTGAGATTTCCATAATATAGACTGGAGGTGGCAATTTTTAGAGTCTTTAGAGACTAGCTGCTAGTAATAACTTTGCCTGTTTTAAGAAAGGGGTAAAAACAAATGTCCTACAGTATGTCCTCCAGAAAAGATGGCCCACTGATAAGTAATTGAGATTGGGAGAAGTTATTTTAATATAACCATTAATTGAGCAACAAAATATCCACAGAAAACAAGTGAGAACCTACTCAGAAGATGGCAGAGCCCTCTTTCCTCCTGTAAATCAATTCACAGTAAAAGTGACAGAACTACCTATGGAAATCAAATGCTTTTTTACATGGTTTCAGCATTTAGAAAGCATTTATATATTAATTACGGGGAAAAAAAAGTGCCACTTCACTATTTTTACATAATTTGCTGTCAAAGGCCAGCTATTTAGTGGGCAGTAGAGGCTTTAAGATTTAGAAGTGGAATGACAGGTGGCAGGGATCAGTGCTAGGAGTGGTAGAGTTTTAGGTCAACTTTCGTAAAAGTAGAAACTTAACATACACCATGGGCCTACGGTGCCAAGGGCTCTATAATGACATCAATATAAGGAATAAGATAAAAACTTGCAGTTAGCAGAAGGTATGTGTATTTCACTACTGCTGTTACAATAATAAGGCTTTATGCCTGGTTTATTTTAAGGCTATTTTTAAGAAATAGTGTGAAGGTTAGACTTACGATCTTGAGGATTGCAAATTTCAAACACGATCTGCTTATTTAGAAACGCCAAAGCATCAAAGCTATCCTCAAGGAAGACATGGTCTTGCTTTCCTGCAATCTCCAAAAGCTGTGAGTTGTTTGCATTCAGTACACCAATAGCATAAATGTCAACACCCTTGTTCCTAATAGCATCAGCTGGTTTTGCCACTGGATCTGAAGACTCTCCATCTGTGATTATAATAAGATATTGTTTCGTTTGTGTCCTTCCTCCCCTGACCAAGCTGAAATATGGCAATGCATTTTGTAACGCGACTCCAGTCATGGTTCCTTGACCTATTTTTTCCATACTTGATATGGCATCTTGAATTTCATTTTTCTTTTTATACTTGTTGAGTGAGAACTCTTCTTTGATTTCAGAACTAAACTGGATCAGGCCAATCTGAACTCTGTCTGGACCAATTTCAGACTGCTTCACTATGGAATTCATGAATTCTTTCATCTTCTCATAATCATCGTAATTGATGCTGCCAGAACTGTCAATCAGAAACAGGATATCTGCTCTCATGTCTTTGCAAGCTGGAGGCAAGAAAAAGACAAACAATAATATCTGAACATAAATATGTTTGTACAACATATAATCTGGCATACAAAACTATATTGAACTAAGGCTAAAAATGTCAGATAGTAATTAGGAATATATGAATACTGCCCATGATACTTGGTGATAGGTTTTAGCAAAATGTTAAATGTTTGCAAGTCAACAATCACGGAGGATTAAAAAAGGGACACAAACAGACAAACTAATACATAATCAATCAGATGAGAAGCGAGGTAAGGAGTAAAGAAGGGGGTTGTAGAATGAAAGGCAGAGGGGAGAGAGTCACAGGAGGAGAGAATGGTAACAAAATTGTTAGACAGTGATTCAGAAAAAAGAAGTCCACATTCAGTCCATTATTTGTGTCAAATAGAATTATCATTCTTGGATTAACTGTTTTCCTTTCCTGAATATTTAGAAAATTCTCTTTAAGAACAAAAACATTAATGTCTTCTATAGAACGGTCTGGTTCTGAGAGATGATGCCTAAAAGGTGTGCAGTGATGCTCTTGTTCTTTTGTGGTGTGTCTACGAAGATTCATTCTTTTCTGTCATTTCTGTCCTGTCTCCCCAATTTACCATTCATTTTTTATTTTTTTGCATTGACTCAGGTACACAAAATTGCTGGAGGTACAGTTGCATGTAATACTATGGGTTGATGTGGCTGCAATCACCTAAATAATCACCTGGCTAAAATCACCTTAATGGCCCATACACACGATCCGAAAACCAGATGACAGATCATCTGTTGTTTTTTTTTTTTGCAACTAGTCACATATCAAAAATAAAGAGTTTACTGAAGTTCTGAAAATTTTTGTACAACAGAATAATAAATCAGAAGTGATGTAATGTGTTGTAATGTATTTGTATTGTATTTTAGAACGAAAACTATACTGATTAAAATAAAAATGCATGATCTGGCATCGTACGTTAAACAATTTTGTGCTTGTCCGATCGGATAATATCTGATAAAAGGTTGTGATCGGCCCTCTAAAGCTGAGTACTAACAATCAGATTATTGTACAATTGCTTCGAAAGCAGTATTTTTCACCTGATTTATGGATCATGTATACGGGCCATAAGAACGAACAAAATCTGAAGCTATTTATTATTTTGCTTTGCAGGAAGATATGTTATGCTAGGGGTAAACCTTTTTTTTTTTTTGGGGGGGGGAGGGTCAAGAATGTTTACTAAAGGAATCCTTTATACTTCATCTCTCCTATAAGAAGTTCCCACTGCTTAATAAATATTATACTTGATTCTTAATAAACCATACATAGTGTCTAAATTAAAGGTTAACTCAACCCAAAAGTAATATGTTTTAATCGTCTCTTGGCTTATTATATTGTTCAGAGTCAGAGCCCTAAATAGCTCAAGTCTTCACCCTGTCTCACACTAGCATAGGATTCTGTTTATTTTTACTTATGGTGAATCTGGTGAATCCATGAGAAAAGTAGGGCATTATCACTTGGCTTTGTAACTGCCATGCAAAAGTATAATTTTGATGAGGGTATCTAGTCACTGGATACCCTGACAAGTAAAGCTGGTCATATACTGCTGCAATTTGCTTGTTTCCTGATGAACTTATTGGGTGGCCCCATCTGCTGCCTCCCACTCTACTTCCACTCCCACTCTTTGGTCAGCCAAACAGTTGCTGCATCCAATCAGATGCAGCTGCTGTTCGGGTAACTACAATCCATTAGTGCGTCACAGCTGTTAAATATTGTGGCAGCTGTGACGCACTATTTAGAAAAAGAATAGGGGGGTATTGTGATTTGATTTTTCACCACACGGATTACAGATGATTTGTAGACTGCTCTATCATTATTTCAATTATGTGTATTATTTACTATATTTTAATTGTCAGACTTCAAATTTCTTACCTTCTGGTGTACACAAATCGCGAGTTAATTCATGCTTAATTAAATCCAGAGAATCAAAATTATTAACAAAAAACATTTTGTCTTTGCTCCCAGCTATGTCTTCCAGCTGTTCTTCTACTGCATTTTTGACACCTATGGCGTATACAGTGATGCCATCTCCTCTAATATCTGCTGCAGCTTCAGTCACCCGATCTTGAGACTCTCCATCTGTAATGACGATCAAGGACTGGGGAACTTTATTGGGCCGTTCACTTTCAGCTTGAGCAAAGAGACTTTTCATTGATTGCAGAGCCTTTCCTGTTTGTGTCCCCCCTCCTAGCTGGTAGATTTCTTTTATTGCTTCCTTTAAGTTCTTTTGTGCAGTGAACGTATTGATAGTGAATTCAATCCTTGGGTTGTCAGAGTATTGCACCACTCCAAAGCGTACGCTATTTGGTCCAACCTGAAACACACTTACTACTTCAGTCATAAATTTCTTCATGTCCTCAAAGTCTTCTGGGTAAATGCTACCCGAACCATCAATCAGAAAGTAGATATCAGCTTCTTCTGTATCCACGCAACCTAAGAGAAAGCCATTTGCAGTTCGTATGAAAACAAATTATGGGGCCCTATATTTACTTTAAACAAAGCATGCTGTTATATTGTACAAAAAAATAACTTCAAGCTGTATAACCTTCCAAAATCCCTGCTAGTACTTCCAATAGGGCTCACAGAATCCCTGCCAAGGCTACACTGGGCATGTCCACTAACCAAAAGGTTTTTTTTTAGGATTCAGCCTTTGAATTGCCTGGTGCTGTGTCTTCAAACAAGCTATCAATTAGCAGAACCCAAATTGTTTAACACTTCTTTTGTATTCTGTTTTTTTCTGCTTTCTTTATTGCCTACCCAGATTGTCTGACTAACCTTTGCTGGGGACCTACCAAGACCCCTGCCTGAACTTGATAACTCTCTTGTCTCCAGCCTGTTAGTAACCTGAAATATCAGAATTTATTTCTGCTTGCCCTCTGCCAAGATCCCTTATTAATCCTTATTGAGCATTGGTCCCCAATCCCTGCATCATCATAGCACTTCTGTACCAGCTGCCCCCTGATAAGGCAATCCCAAACGCTATGACCTGGTGCCAGTTGCAGCAAACAGGCCTAGGGACCACTTGGGTTTCTGACCCATCTCCATCATCAGAAGCGGTTATTTTGATTCTGTGACCTGGGAGAGCTCATGCCACCTGCCAGGAGGTATCACTCCATGTGGTAGCAGTCATCTAATTGAGAGAAACATGGGCTTTAATATTTAGGTATTTTATATATAGGAATGAAGTTCAGGTTTGTCACTACCATGCTTTTAGGGTTAATCCTGCAACTTCAAGATTTGTGGCCCCAGCTGATTTGTGGGAGGGGGGGAGGTTGGAAGGGCCAATTAGGGGGCTTGGAGGTAAACAAAACAGCTACAGTGTTAGAGAATCGGAATTGGTTGTAGTGAAAACGAACCAACTACTTGGCTAGGGTCAGATAGGAAACTATACTTAAAGCAGAAGTACACTGCATCTGAGCACTACAAACTAAAGACACAATTTAATTAATTCTTAATATTCAAAGAAAACTTACCCATCCACCCACATCTCCTTGCTACGCTTTGCTGTTAAAATACTTTCAAAAACCCCCCTAACCATTAAGGCAATGGTCATCTTGAGTAGGGGCAGAAGATTAATGTAGCGATTACTTCCTGGAATCCATCTGCCCTTAGCTCAGACATGCAGGAAGAAGGATTTGCTGAGAAAGCCACCCCCCCCCCCTCCCCCAAAGACTCTTGGAATGTATGACATCTTTTACCTAGGCTTGGAAACCAGGAAGTAACTGAATAAATGTAAAAAAAAAAGTTTAAAACAAGTAAATATAAACTTTCCTATTTATTTACTAATGCTAGCACCATAAGGATTAAATTTGTCGATGTTGATTAAAAGAGTGAAGATCTGCTTTAATCAGTTCTGGCCTGCCCATTAGCAGATTTACTGCTACAGGGAGGGCCTTCTGTGCAAGATCACATATATACACGTGATTCTGCACGTTCCCCTACAGGGGACACACGTGCACTACCGGAATTAATGTTGGAATTAATCACAGCAGAAGGCGATCTGCGGGTACCAGCACTCAATGTCCGCTGGCACCCGCAGATCATCGGTGAAACACACCGAACGGAGATGTGCCTATGTAAACAGATTCATGTATATATATTGTATATTGTAACCTGTAGCATATACAACTAATATATTGCCTATATCTGGTTATAAGTGATGAGATTGTCTTTCTTTCTGTGGGAGAACTAGGTCAAAGAATAGCCCACTAATAAAAGTATTATCTAACACATATACCAATTTACTTCTATTTGCTGTCCTTTTTATGGGTAGGGGAGTTGATTGGTTCATCTTACCATCTTTCAAACTCCGGACTAGAGTTGGGATTGCAAATGATTGAACAACAATCTCTCGACACAGAAGCTTCTTTAATCTACGGAGAATATTTGAAAGCTGAAGAAAGGATTTTACAATAGAGATATGTTTCCGTGGTGGATGCGAAACTATGCTTTTCAGCTCTGTTTTGTTAGTATTTTGAAAACCAACTGCAAAGACCTCAACTCCAGACCGTCTTAGTTTTGCTGCAGGCCTAGAGGGATCATCTTTTGATTGTCCACTGGTCATGACCACAGCGATTTGCTGGACACCTTGGTTTGCTCTGCCACCATTTTCCAGAGAGAAGAGTTCCTTCCTTACAAAACTGAGAGCAGCTCCAGTGTGTGCCTGTCCTCCTCTGTATGGCAGCTTAGTTATATAGTCCAGAACTTCATACTTTTCCTTAAAAGTATTCAGTTTAAACTCTAGGCTGGGCTTGTCACTATAGAGAACTAAGCCCACCTGAACTTTGTTCAAGCCAATCTCCAAAGCATTGATAACCTTGTGCAAAAATACTCTTGCTAGCTGAAAGTTGGTATCACCAATATCACTGGATTCATCAATCACAAAAACAATATCAGCAAGCGAGGCACTGATGCAAACTAAAGAAAGAAAGAGAAAAATATTGTGAGAACAAAGTATAAGTGTGTCTTATAGTTAAGCCAGTGTAAAATGTTAATTTCATCTCAATTTTGAATACATTCTAAATTTGAGCCTATACGGAATTTTTAATAGTGCTGAAATGGTGTCAGCAGTTAAAAATTTATTCTGGCAACATCTTAGAATCCCAGATAAAAGCCTTTTGTTGATGCAGTTTTATGAAAATGCTACAAAACAGATATGGGGCATTAGAGAACCTATGCTTTGCCCGTGCAGTGAAAAGCAACAGGCTCACTAAACTGCCCCTCTCCCCACCTAAAAACACTTACTGTATCTTCTTGTTCCCCCAAATGTGGCTTCTTGGAGCAAAGTGATTAAGCCCGTTGTAAGCTTTAGGTCAAAATGTGGTGCATGTACAGGTCTGTGGATTTTTTTTTTCCTGACCCCATGTGGCAGTACTGGGTGAGAAAGTGGTCAATTGGCTAGCACCAGCATTATGGCGAGGAAGGAAGAGAATGAGTCACATGCTCCCCTCGAAACCCCCTTTGCTTAATTTTTCTATTGACTGTTGTTCCTAGGATAGAAAGAACCTGTTATTGCAGGCTTTAAACTACTTGTGCTAGGGGGATTTTATGTTTATCCCACTCCTGCTGGGCGTACATCTACTGTATATGCATCCTCACAGAAGTGAGTCTTTATCCGTGGGACCACATATATGTGCATGCTTCCAACACAGAGACTAAGCTCTCACTGATAGGTCTGGGTTTCATACTATTAATCGAGAACTGGAAGGCCCAGTTCCTGATCTCTGTGATAGTTTCTGATTTGCTATCACAGTGATCAAACACTGTACAGCCTACCCCTCTCTTGTTTTCTCCAATACAATGTATCTTTTTCTCCTTGCTAGAGGAGAAAAGTGTAAACAAAAAGTAGCGTGTGCATAAAAAAAAAAATAGCTAGATCAGGGTGTGATCTAGGCCAGTGTCTGGGTTAGAGTTACAGTCAAGGTTAAGGTTAACCACTTAAGCCCCGGAAGATTTTACCCCCTTCCTGACCAGGGGGTATTTTGCGATTCGGCACTGCGTGACTTTAACGGACAATTGCGCGGTCGTGCGACGCTGTACCCAAATGAAATTGACGTCCTTTTTTTCCCACAACCAGAGCTTTCTGGTTATATAGAGATATTTGATCACCTGTGATCAAATATCTCTATGTAGCGGGGTTAAACATGCCTAAAGACACTGTTTGATATGTGGGAAGGAACTAGGCTCCCTCTAGTGGTAGCTGCATGGAATTTCCTGGGCTGTGACTTCATTTTCACAAGATGAAGAAACTACATCTCCCAGGCTGCTTTGCAAGATCCAGGAACTAGGCTCCCTCTAGTGGTAGCTGCATGGAATTTCCCGGGCTGTGACTTCCTTTTCACAAGATGAAGAAACTACATCTCCCAGGCTGCTTTGCAAGATCCAGGGTGCACGGCTGCACCGCACGGCACTATGGGGGAGGTTATTTAAAGGAAGAGAGAAGCGCGCGAAGGGGGGGCCTTTCTGCGCTGGACTCTGAGGAACCAGCGAGCGAGAGTGAAGGACTGACACTGGATATTGGGCCAGAGCCTTTTAGCCTGGAGGGACGACGTGGAACCGTCCCATCTCAAGCACGAGGCACATTCCTGGAGGTCATACTGCTGTTTGCCGAGACCGGAAGTCATCCGCCAGAAGGACCCCGCGCGGCTGGCATATAGCCAAAGGACTGAGACCGCAGTGGAAGCGCGCGAAGGAGAAACTTCTGTTGGTGAGAGGGCACATGCCCAATAACTGACTTTATCTGCTGAAGAGACAGTTTTATCTACAGATAGCGGTAGCGCAGCAGGAGGTGATAAAACCCCGGGGTTTATCACCATACTCTCTCAGGAGACTCATAGACAAACAATAAGGTCTGTAAAGGAGTCGCCAGAGGCTTATCTCTCTCGCAGAAGTTATTGCTCAGTTACGCAGACACCCTGCGGTGACAACTAACAGCTCGTTGTTTTCTCTCTCTTGATCTTTATTCCTGATCTGGATTACAAATGAGCTCTATTCAATAACCTTGCTAGCGAAGATCAACAAGAAAGAAGAGAACTCTGGGGGAGGGACTCAGATAGGCCCACCTACCTGGTACTGTGTCTAGCCTTAATGCAGGAGGAGTGTGGGGGTATTCTTTTACCTTTTTAAAGCTGTTTTAAATAACCTTTTATGGACTTGTATTGTATTGTATTGTATCTCCCCTATTCAATTTGATATATAGTAAACTAAGTTTGGTTAATTACAATCTTGTGCGTTGTTCCATTGTGTCACCCAGAAGGACTACTATTCAAGAAGGTAACAAGGTATTGTTGCATAGTGAAGTATTGTATTCCAACCTGTGTATCTATTTGATAGTCCAGTCCTATTCTGGGTCAGTTGTGCCTGAGGAGGGATCGAGCCAATTTGATTGGGTTGTTAGGCAGGGTGTAGACCCAATAATATAATCAGCAGCTCCTGCGGGGGTGGTGCTACACGTGGGGGCTCGTCCGGGATTTCTACAGTCCTGCAACACAACCCTCTCAGCCATAGAATCCCCTCCTACGCAGAAATGGATCCTGTCGCTGCTGCTGAGTGGTGCAAGGAAGAGAATGTCATAGTGGAAAATGGCCTGGTGGTTGAAATCAAGGGAGAAGCCTGGACTGAAGAAAAGCTCCTCCCTGTTTTGTGGGCACTATCCACAGACAGGAAATTCTGGGTGATTGACATGAAAACTGACACCACTGTTCCACACACGTATGCACTGTGTGAGTGGAGGAAGGGGGTCCCTGATTATTTCAACGGAAACAGTGTAAAAACTACTGACCAAACAGAACTTTTCCTGATACACCCAGGAGTTCCTATTGCGGGTCCCTCATCCACCACTCCTGGGGTATCCAGCCAAGAAAAAGGTGTCCAAGAAGGGCATCCTGAGTCATCACCTTTGTTGACTTTTAGCTCAGAACTGTGTGCTGTTCTTGGGGAGATTGTGGCAAAATGTAGTAGGGACTCCTCGAGCTATTTGATGACTGGATATAGGAAGCTCCGGACATTCTCTGGGAAACAGCCTGTGCCTTCAGCAGAAGATGGGTTCGAAGAGTGGTTAGATACCGCCACTCAGGCTTTGGAGGAATGGGAGGTACCAGAACAGCACAAGAAGCAGAGAATCACAGAGAGTTTAAGGGGACCTGCATTAGAGGCTGTACGTAATCTAAAGCTTAGCAAGAAGAACTGCACTGCACAGGATTATTTGGACATTCTGCAAGATGTGTTTGGTCGGACGGAGAACGCGGCTGAACTTCTCTACCAGTTGGACCACTGTTATCAAGAAGAGGGGGAGAAGTTGTCCGAATTCATTAAACGTCTGGATAGGATTATCCACCAGATTCTGTTAAAGAAAGGAATAGACCCCCGGAAAATAGATGAGACTCGTGCACGACAGGTTCTGAAAGGGGCTCAACCTTTAGATCCCATTGCCATACTGTTACGAACTCGTCGAGATGGCGGCATTCTAGAATACCCCGATCTGATTCGAATGGTCAGAGAGGAAGAGGTCATGTTGGACAACAAGAAGAAAAGTCGGCAGTTTGACTCAACTGCCCGGGTTGGAGTGATAAGTGTGGAAGAGGGTGACTCTCAAGTTGAACTCCTAAAGACCCAAGTGTCTCAGTTGATAGAAATGGTGTCCATCCTGACTGGTCAGGTATCCACTCTACCCAAGGGGAGTATATCGGAGAGGCCAGATGAACCTGTTAGTCTCAGCACAGATCCAGAGCCACGGCCTGCAAGATTGTTAACTTGTTTCAACTGCGGGGGAGTTGGGCATGTTAGAAGGGTATGTCCCAGCTCAGGAAATGCTGCCGCGAAACCTCGCGAGCCAGCGGGAAACTTCAGAGGACACCGGTGAAGGAGTCAACCGGGTGTCCGCCAGTCTTAAGGGACTCCAGAAGTGGTGCAGGATCAGGGAAACTGAGTCAGGGGGTCAGACCCAAATATAATACCCTCAGTTCTAGACTCCGGGTTACTGAGGGAAGGAAAGTCAATGCACACCGGGTTCAGCGGGGGCCCAGATCAAGGAAGAAAAAGGAGAAGAGGGCCAGGGTACAGAGAACTGAATCAGACAACCAGGCTACATCAAGAGAATTCCCAACTAACTTGGTCGGGCCCTCCCCAGTGGTCTCGGTTCAGGTGGAAGGAATTTACACAAGAGCCCTCCTTGACACAGGGGCCCAGGTGACTCTTTTGTATAGAGACTTCTATGATAAATATCTTACCCATCTACCTTTGCAGAAGTTGGAAGATCTGGAGATATGGGGTATTGGGACCCAAAGTTTTCCCTATGACGGGTATCTGCCAATCAAGTTGACCTTTGATCCATCAGTGGCTGGTGAAGCGGAAATCTTCGACACCTTAGCGGTGGTCTGTCCTCGTCCACCAGGGGCCAACAAAAGCTCTCTCATCGTAGGAACAAACACTGACCTGGTAAGGCGCCTTCTGATACAACTGGTCCAGGGACAAGATGCTCAGGCGCCAAGGATCCATCCCATGCTACGGCAGGCCTACCAACGATTAGTGTTGGAGCAAGAGGCCCCCGCAGAAGGAGTTGGACGACTCTGGAAGCTGGATAGAGCAGAAAAGGTCTTACAGCCAGGAGAGGTGGCCTGTTTTAAGGCTTCTGTTAAACTCACATGGCAACAGCCGGGTCCCTTCATTATCTTTGAATCAGGTCAAAAGGAGAGACAGAGAGGGATAGAAGTGATCCCTGAGGTGATCCCTTTGAAGGTGTTACAGGAAAACCGTGGAAGGGTTTTAGTGAGTGTCAGAAACACCTCTATTACACCAGTGAAGGTACCGGCCAGAGTGCTCCTGGGCCAAGTCAACCCGGCTACCCCAGTTGCCCCCATTGATTTCAAAGAAAAGGAACAGGGTGAAGCGGTTATAGAGGAGCTTTGCTCTGGAAACGCTGCCCTCCCGCCGGAATGGGTGAAGAGGGCCAAGGCACAACTTGCTCGATGTAGGGAAATATTCTCTAAGGACGAGTTTGACGTGGGATGTGCCAGGAGCGCTACTCATAAGATCCGCCTGAGTGAGGACAAGCCTTTCAGGGAGAGAGTCCGGCGAGTCCCCTTAGGTGACTTAGAAGATCTACGTCAACAGCTGGCAGAGCTCAAAAAGATCGGGATTATCCGAGAATCCAGGAGCCCGTATGCTTCCCCGATAGTGGTAGTCCGGAAGAAAAATGGATCTTTGAGGCTTTGTATCGACTACCGAACGCTGAACAGAAGAACCATCCCAGACCAGTATACCACTCCTCGAATCGAAGATGCCCTACAGAGTCTGTCAGGGGCGAAGTGGTTCAGTGTGATGGACTTAAAGAGTGGGTATTATCAGATCCCCATGCACCCTGAAGATCGGGAGAAAACAGCCTTCATCACCCCTGTGGGGTTCTTTGAGTTCAATCGCATGCCTCAGGGGTTGTCCGGGGCCCCTGCTACCTTCCAGAGGCTGATGGAGAGGACCGTTGGAGATATGAATTTGATAGAGGTACTGGTATACTTGGATGATGTTATCGTGTTTGGCAGAACTTTAGAAGAACATGAGGAGAGGTTGGAAAAGGTCTTGAAGAGGCTACATGAAGAAGGTCTGAAACTTTCTCCTGAGAAGTGCCAATTCTATCAGTCCTCGGTCCATTACCTGGGCCATATCGTGTCTGAAGAAGGGGTGGCCACTGACCCGGACAAGCTGGATGCTGTTGCTTCCTGGCCGAGACCCACAAATGTGACCGAACTCCGGTCATTCTTGGGCTTTTGCTCCTATTACAGGAGGTTTGTGGAGGGGTTCGCCCAGATTGCCCGACCCCTAAATGAGCTCCTGAAGAATGAAGAAGATGATGTCCCTGAGTTGGTAAAGCCGGCGAAGTCCACCATAGGCCCCCGGAAGGCTAAGGAATCCATCCAGGATCAGTGGACCCCGGAATGCGAAGGGGCCTTTGTCCAGCTGAAGGAAACCCTAACCACTGCCCCTGTGTTGGCCTATGCGGACCCCACAAAACCATATGAACTGCATGTTGATGCCAGCCGAGATGGGCTGGGGGGGGTACTTTATCAGGAGCATGAGGGTCATCTGCGACCTGTTGCCTATGTGAGCAGAAGCCTATTGCCTGCTGAAAGGAATTATCCTACTCACAAACTTGAATTCTTGGCCTTGAAGTGGGCAGTGGTTGACAAATTGAAAGACTACCTGTACGGAGCTGAATTCATTGTCAAGACAGATAATAATCCCCTCACCTATCTGTTGACTACGGCCAAGCTGGATGCAACAGGACATCGATGGTTGGCTGCCCTCTCTAGCTTCAATTTTAGCCTGAAGTATCGGCCAGGAATCGGAAATAGGGATGCAGATGCCCTATCCAGAAGGTTGCATGTTCCACAGGAACCTGCGGAAGAATGGACTCATTTGGCTCCAGAAGGGGTGCGTGCCCTATATCAGGGAACTGAATTTCGATCCCGAGGAGGGTCAAGAGCAGAAGAGATTGGGGTTTCGGCTATCGGAGTACCCAAATGCTACTGCCAGGTGACCCAGGTTGAAGGGGAGGGTTTGCCCCGGCTGTCCAAAGGGGACTTGCGGAAGGAGCAGTTGGAAGACCCTTTGGGAAAACTTCTCTTGGAAGCCCTGGAGATCCAGAGCCCTGAGTTGCTTCTAACTGACTCCCCTCAGGGGGCCCGTCTGTTACATAGAGAGTGGACCCGGTTACAGATCAGAGAAGGAGTGGTCTACCGGAGAGGTCCATCTGAAGATCTGGAGGAGAAGTGGCAACTGTTCTTACCAGCTAAATACAGAGAGGGAGTTCTGGCCGCTCTTCATGATAATCATGGCCATCTGGGGCCCGAAAGAACCTTTCAGCTTGTCAGGGACAGGTTCTACTGGCCTTGTATGAGGGCCGAAGTTGAAGGATACTGTCATTCTTGTGTCCGGTGTATACAGAGGAAGACTCTGCCACGTCAAGCAGCCCCAATGGGCCATCTACAAAGTCAGGGACCCATGGAGCTGGTGTGCATTGATTTCCTTTGCTTAGAGCCTGATCTGAGTGGCCAGGGGAATGTCCTTGTGGTAACAGACCATTTTACCAGATATGCTCAAGCATTCCCAACAAGGGATCAGAAGGCCTCAACGGTAGCCAAAGTTCTTGTAGAGAAGTTCTTTGTACATTATGGGTTACCACAACGCCTCCATTCTGATCAGGGAAGGGACTTTGAAAGCAGACTGATCAAGAGACTGTTAGATATGTTAGGCATTCAAAAGACTAGAACCACTCCCTACCATCCACAGGGGGATGCCCAGCCTGAACGATTTAACAGGACTCTTTTGGATATGTTGGGGACTTTGAGCTCAGAGAAGAAACAGCATTGGGGCAAGCACGTAGCTGCCATTGTGCATGCCTACAACAGCACTGTCAGTGATGCTACTGGATATTCCCCTTATCGGCTGATGTTTGGAAGGGAGGCTCGGTTGCCAGTGGATTTGGCCTTTGGCATTTCGCCTGATCATACCTCTTCAGCATCGCATAGAGGATATGTGGACCGACTGCGGAAGAGTCTGAAAGCGGCCTATGACAAGGCTCAGGCCACATCTGATCAACGTGGACTGCGGAATAAAAAAAATTTCGACCTAAAAGTTCGGATCCATGACCTGCAACCAGGGGACAGGGTTTTGTTGAGAAACTTGGGTGTCCCGGGAAAACACAAGTTGGCAGACCGCTGGAAGTCCCAACCTTATGTTATCTGCAAGCAACTGCCAAACCTTCCTGTGTACCAAATTCGGCCTGAGGGAAGTGTGGGTCCATTGAAGGCTTGGCATCGGAACCATTTGCTGCCTCTCTCTGAAGCGGTTCGTATGCCCCCTGTGGAAGACTTGTCAGCGGCCCCTTCGACTTCTCGCCGGTCCCGACCAGTTACCAGATCTCAGACGATGCTCCCAGATGAGGGAGAGGGAAGTTCTCCATCTGAAGATTTGGAAGATGAAGAGGAGGTACCCGACTGGTTGTGGTCATCTCAGTTGCCAGAACCCACACCTGCCTCCCTGTCTTCGTCTGACTTGGCTGATAGAGGAGCCCTTCGGGCAGAAGCCCCTGAATTCATACCCTTTCATATGCTTCCAGAAGAAGCAGCTGAGGATGAAGATCCTGAGGAGGAGGTTGCACCCTTCTCTGAAGAAGAACTGACCTCTCTTGAACCATCAGGTGCCTCTGTGTTGGAACATGAGGAGGGGGACATGGAAGAATCCTCAGAAGTGCCTGATCCTAGTACCTCTGAGAGCATGCCTCCACGGGAACAGAGGGAAAGGAGAGTCATTCACCCACCTAAGAGACTGACCTATGATCAATTGGGTGAATGTTCGGAAGAAGCTGTTTTTATCTCCAAAAGGTCTCCTGACCAGCCTAGTTCCTCCACTGTAGATTTGGTGGGGGACAACCCTAGCTCACCCCCAGGCACAACTGTACAAGCCACCCAAGTTTTGGGGGGTCTGTGAGAGATCATGAGAACAAAGTATTGAAGTAGAAAACGTTTGCATTTAAGTTTGTACATAAGGATATTGGGTTTGGCCATTATAATAAGCACAGTTTTTGATGTTCACAATTTGGTTTACTTTGTGAGTTAATGTTTGCGCACATTTTGTTGCTCTGACCTCACTATATGTTTTTTTCTCTTTCTCACCTTTTGATGTTTTTTTTTCAACACAAACTTTAAGATGTAAGTGTTTAAGAAATTGCAAAGGCACAAGTGCTTTTTAAAGGAGCACTATATAAAAGCACTAGAAATCAGCACTATATTAACACTGTAGAAATCACTTATTTGCTTATTAATTGCACTTTATCGTTTTACTGTTGCACTGCTATTAGAATACAAAATTGGATATATTCAGATTGACTTATTTCAGCAAAATGTTAATGTTTTTGTTGTATAATGCCAACCTATGCACTAGGGTACATACTGTTGACCTCTTTGGGGACCAAAGTTTCTCAAGTGGGGGGAGTGTGTAGCGGGGTTAAACATGCCTAAAGACACTGTTTGATATGTGGGAAGGAACTAGGCTCCCTCTAGTGGTAGCTGCATGGAATTTCCTGGGCTGTGACTTCATTTTCACAAGATGAAGAAACTACATCTCCCAGGCTGCTTTGCAAGATCCAGGAACTAGGCTCCCTCTAGTGGTAGCTGCATGGAATTTCCCGGGCTGTGACTTCCTTTTCACAAGATGAAGAAACTACATCTCCCAGGCTGCTTTGCAAGATCCAGGGTGCACGGCTGCACCGCACGGCACTATGGGGGAGGTTATTTAAAGGAAGAGAGAAGCGCGCGAAGGGGGGGCCTTTCTGCGCTGGACTCTGAGGAACCAGCGAGCGAGAGTGAAGGACTGACACTGGATATTGGGCCAGAGCCTTTTAGCCTGGAGGGACGACGTGGAACCGTCCCATCTCAAGCACGAGGCACATTCCTGGAGGTCATACTGCTGTTTGCCGAGACCGGAAGTCATCCGCCAGAAGGACCCCGCGCGGCTGGCATATAGCCAAAGGACTGAGACCGCAGTGGAAGCGCGCGAAGGAGAAACTTCTGTTGGTGAGAGGGCACATGCCCAATAACTGACTTTATCTGCTGAAGAGACAGTTTTATCTACAGATAGCGGTAGCGCAGCAGGAGGTGATAAAACCCCGGGGTTTATCACCATACTCTCTCAGGAGACTCATAGACAAACAATAAGGTCTGTAAAGGAGTCGCCAGAGGCTTATCTCTCTCGCAGAAGTTATTGCTCAGTTACGCAGACACCCTGCGGTGACAACTAACAGCTCGTTGTTTTCTCTCTCTTGATCTTTATTCCTAATCTGGATTACAAATGAGCTCTATTCAATAACCTTGCTAGCGAAGATCAACAAGAAAGAAGAGAACTCTGGGGGAGGGACTCAGATAGGCCCACCTACCTGGTACTGTGTCTAGCCTTAATGCAGGAGGAGTGTGGGGGTATTCTTTTACCTTTTTAAAGCTGTTTTAAATAACCTTTTATGGACTTGTATTGTATTGTATTGTATCTCCCCTATTCAATTTGATATATAGTAAACTAAGTTTGGTTAATTACAATCTTGTGCGTTGTTCCATTGTGTCACCCAGAAGGACTACTATTCAAGAAGGTAACAAGGTATTGTTGCATAGTGAAGTATTGTATTCCAACCTGTGTATCTATTTGATAGTCCAGTCCTATTCTGGGTCAGTTGTGCCTGAGGAGGGATCGAGCCAATTTGATTGGGTTGTTAGGCAGGGTGTAGACCCAATAATATAATCAGCAGCTCCTGCGGGGGTGGTGCTACATCTATATAACCAGAAAGCTAGAGATATTTGATCACCTGTGTTATATAGAGATATTTGATCACCTGTGTGATTTTTTGATCATGCGCTATAAACAAAAAAAAAGCGACAATTTTGCAAAAATAACAATATTTTTCAAATTTTTTCACATGAAATTCCCCCCCAAAAAAATGTAAAAATCGAAATTTTTTAACATTTTAGGCCAATTTGTTTTTTGCTTCATATGTTTGGTAAAAAAAAATTGCAATAAGCGTATTTTGATTGGTTTGCGCAAAAGTTATTGCATTTACTAACTAAGGGAAAGATTTTTGTCATTTTTATTTTTATTTTTTTTAACGAGTAATGGCGGCGATCTGCGTTTTTTTTTTTTTTTGCGGGACTGCAACATTGCAACGGACAGATCGGACCCTTGACTGACATTTTTGACACTTTTGGGGGTACCAGTGACATTACTACAGTAATCAGATCTATACATATGCACTGTTACTGTAAAAATGACACTGGCAGGGAAGGGGTTAACTTTATTGGAGAAGGAGGGGTTAAGTGTGTCCCTAGGGGCGTACTTCTAACTGTAAAGAGGCGTGGCTTTTCATGTAACAGCAGAGATCTATGGTCCTACATAGCAGGACCGTATGATCTCTGCTGTTACACAAGGGAGAATGACAGGCGGCTTTGTTTACATTAGCCGCCTGCCTTTCTCCCTCTGTAACCGACGATCGCAAGTGACCGGCGGACATCGGGTCCGCCGCTCACACGCGCGGGGATCCCAGTGAGCGAGCGGGGGCGGGAGCGCGCCTCCGGCGACGCACGCTTGCCCCCTATTGGCTCGCAGGCGAGTGACCTACCGGTACGTCACTTTGCCTGCACGGGGCTGACCGCCGCAGTATATATACTTGCGGCGGTCGGCAAGTGGTTAAAGGTCATGGTCAGGGTCAAAAGTCACAGTCAGTGTATTTTAGATAGGGTTAAAAACGCTTTTTTTTTAAAAATGTAGTATAAGTGTCAGTTAGGGGTTTATTTACTAAAGCTAGAGAGGGCAAAACGAGTCACAATTGCAGAGAAACCAAACAGCTTCCATGTGGTATTGCTAAAGCCTAATTAAACAAGCTGAGGTTAGAAGCTGATTGGTTTCTCTGCAGAATTGTGACCAATTTTGCCCTCTCTAGCTTTAGTAAATAAACCCCTTAGTGTCAATATCAGCGTCAGTGTGTTTTAGGTAAGATTAAAAAAAAAAGCTAGATGCGCACTATTGTTTCTGGGCTGTACTATGGCTGCAAACAACAAATAATATACATTAATGTATAAGGTATTACTGCAATCATCAGGAAAATGTATTTTGGGTTAATCTTTGGTGGTAAGTTATAGTAATAGCAAGAAATATACAGCAAAATGTAAAGCCCAATTTGTCCTGAAACACCAAGATACGTGGTAATTCACCTGGATTCACTAAGTGGTTGCAATGATATATTCAGTTTTACTAACACGTGTCAAGTTACATAACTGTTTTTAGACTTGCTTTAGATTTGCTTTACCCTCTGTCATAAAAAAGGGTAAATGATGTTATTTTTTCCATAAAAAGTTTACAAGCAAAGTTATTCTAAATGTACTGTGTTATTTGAAACATCTTTATTAAAAACCACTTAACCTCCCTGGCGGTATGATTATGTCAGGAATTACATACCAAAAGCGGTACAATTTTTTTCATGGAAATTTGGCATTATGTATTATAGGCCTACAATTCTTAGTAATTACTGACTTAAACCTGACCAAAACAAGAGTCTAGTAGACATCCCAGATGTGATAAATTTGAAACACAAACGCATGAATTATAATCAAATCAATAATTTAATATATATACGTGTGTATATAGGTATATGTGTATATATATATATATATATATATATATATATATATATATATATATATATATATATATATGTGTGTGTGTGTGCATATATATATATATATATATATATATAAATATATAAAAATATATACACATATATATATATATATATATATATATATATATATATATATATGCATATATATATATATATATATATATATATATATATATATATATATATATATATATATATATGTATATGTATATATATATATATATATATATATATATATATATATATATATATATATATAATATAAAATGTGTTATGTGTTTGTGTTTGTGTTTTGTGCAACGTTTTTTGAATTTCCCTCCCTAGTTCCGCTCCCATGCAGCATTGCTGTTGCAGGAAACGGAACTAGGAAGTCATCACACCGACGGAGGACGGACGAGCGGTGGGACTCTCGGCTGGCGGTCACAGCAATGAGAGATCATCGCTGGATCGCCAGGAGAAGGTAAGAGACACCGCTGCGCTCTCTGCACATCTACCTCGAGCGTGACTCGGGGATACCGATCCTGGACTAAAAAATCCACCCGAGTCACGCTTGGGATTAACGCCAGGGGGGTTAAGGACCGGAAGGATATGCACTCTTAATGACCAAGCCATTTTTTGCGATTCGGCACTGTGTTACTTTAACAGGCAATTGTGCGGTTGTGCGACACTGTACCTAAATAAAATTGATGTCCTTTTTTCCCCACAAATAGAGCTTTCTTTTGGTGGTATTTAACCACCTCTGCGATTTTTATTTTTTGCGCTATAAAAAAAAAAGAGCGACAATTCTGAAAAAAAAAAACAACAATATTTTTCACTTTCTGCTATATAACATTCCCAAAAATATAAAAATAAAAAATTAAAAGTCAATTTGTTCATCCTTTTAGGCCAATTTGTATTCTGCTACATATTTCTGGTAAAAAAAAAAAAAAATCCCAATAAGCGTATTTTGATTGGTTTGCACAAATGTTATCACATCTACAAACTAGGGGAAAGATTTATGTAATTTTTATTTTTTTTTTTTTTATTTATTTATTTTTTTGCGCCAGAAGATTCTGGTACTGGAAGATACTGGCACCTCCCAGAACTAAACCTGTACTGCACACTTCCCTATACATACTGTACCAAGTGTCTTGGAATCTGCAGGAAAGTCTAACATTTTCTTGCACTGTCCCACAGAGTCTGTGTCCCACAGGCTGTCCTGCAGTTTCCAGAATACTGTACAGATTGCTAAGATCTGCAGCAAATTCCTCCTGCTCCTGCAGTGTCAGCTGGCTTTAGACCTTTGTGGCTGACACTCAAAAAACAAGATAGCTACATCCCTGGGGCTGCACCCCCGTCAATCAGACCCTGTCCTCTCCACTGCTATTTCCCCTCTCCCTTGCATGCACTTGTGTAGTGGAGAATGTATTGTTCTGCTGTGAGTCAGTTTGCGACTGTACAGCAATGATGGTGCTTCATGAGGCCCTATGTCTTCCAAAATGCTGTAAATTTCTGGAGCCTTATCAGAATGGAGAGTCTTGGTTTTTGCATGAAAATGCTAAGGGTGTAGGTTGTAGTGCTTTGGTGGCTGAATGGTGGAGGAGGTCCGCGTCACTTTCACAGTACCCTATTTCCCCTTCTTCTGCGTAGCCACCATAGTGGCACAGCCTCTCACACCCACCCCTGCAATCTGCCTTGGAAGGGAGAAGGGAAAGGGACAAAGTTCTAGTCTATGGTACAGAGGTAGATGCAAAGGTATAGAGGTAGCATTATAATAGCTGATAATAATACCTGATTACACCCGTATGTTGTGTTACGTGGCTGATTCATTTTGAATGAAGATCTCCACATATAAGACCTCCACAACTCTCTTAATAATAAATGTAGCCAACCACATAGCACTGCACCACAATTTACAGATCAATAACATTTATGCATTGTTGTGCTTAGTGGCCTGGATTTTACAGAACAGTACTTGGATTTTGGACAGTGGCCCACACTGGCCATGTTTCCAGGATTCAGGACACTATTGGCACTTTTCCACTGCAAGTACCGGCTCGGCTCCACTTGGCCCTGCTTGGCCCGGTTTGGTTTTCCACTGCATGGTACCGCATGGTACGGTGTAGGAACAGTTCGGTACGGCTTGGTACGGTTTGCTTTTCCACTAAAATAGTACTAAAGTAAGTGGGTGGGATAACAACGATTCTCTGACCAATCAGTGGCTAGTAGTGACAAACAGTCAAGGCTGCATGCAAAGGATTGTGGGATACGGTACCGGAACGGCCCTCTTGGAACCACAACTGAGGTGGTACTGTTTAGAGAGCCGTACCATTTGGATCCATGTAGTGGAAAAGCGCCGCCGTACCGTACCATGCGGTACCAGCAGTGGAAAAGCACAAAAGCGAGCCGAACCGTTCGGTTCCATGCAGTGGAAAAGCACCATATGAAGAGTGTCTGCAGGGCGCCAAGTTCTAGAACACTGTCAGTGTTCTATCACATACAGCACTAAAACTATGCTGCCCCTGTCATTCAAATTGGTATCTTGCCTCTTGCTCCAAAAGACACCAATAGTATGGGATTTACTTTATCACTGACACTAACAATAAGGCTCCTTTTATTCCACTTACATCAATGATAGAGTCCGTTTTATTTTACTGATACCAACATGGGGGTTTACTTTCTTCCACTGACATCAATTACAGGACCCATTTTATCCCACTAACTGCATCAATGGAGCCTATTTTGCTCCCACTGTTACCAACAACAGAGCTTATTTTATTCCACTGACACCAATGATGGCGACTGTAGAATGATGGAGCATATTTTACTCCTATTTTCTCTTCAGTTTATCCAAATGCCCTAATTGTTCTAACATATAGTAAAGCTTAGAGGAAAAAGTGAAACACTACAAGCCTTACCATGTGCTATATTTTACATCACATACTTCTGACCAAAGTGTTTATTGTCTACACAGTTGCAGGTTGCTACATCCACTGACTATTTTATGAAATTCTTCTTTATTGTAGGCTGAAAGGCATTTGTTTTAAATTATTGTGCTAAATGTTGTAGATATGTTTATTCGATTCTCACCTGTGGCACAGTAATTAAAGTACACTACGTAGATAGAAGGACTTTGGCAAATGTGTGCCATGTATGCAGCAAGCAGGCTCAGGTTTTATTCAACCACTTGCCGACCTTCCTACGTACATATACTGAGGGGCGGCGGCCCTTCTATGCGAAATCACGTACAGGTATGTCATCTCAAGCTTTCGGGTCTGCACAACGCACGCGCGCCGGCGGCGACCTGCTCTTACTGTGATTGGAGAAAGCGGGAGCCAATTAGTGGGTCAGGCGGACCCGACGTCAGTCGGGACCCACCAATCATTTCACCAGAGAGGCAGAACGGCGGTCTACCTATGTAAACGAGGCAGATCGTAGTTCTGTCACAAGGGAAGCTAGAGATCCTGTGTTTCTGCAAAGCAGGAACACAGATCTCTGTCTTCCCACAGATAAAGCACTCCCCAAAACAGTTAGAAAGCACTCCCTAGGGACACATTTAACCCCTGATGTTAACCCCTTCCTTGCCATTAGTACAGTGACAGTGCATATTTTTTTAGCACTGATCACTGTATTGGTGCCACTGGTCCCCAAAAAAGTGTCAAAAGTGTCACTAAGTGTCCGATGTGTCCACCCCAATATCGCAGTCCCGCTATAAGTCGCTGATCCCCGCCATTACCAGTAAAAAAAATAAAATAAAAAACATTTCATAAAAATATCCCACAGTTTGTAGACGCTATAACTTTTGCGCAAACCAATCAATATAAGCCTATTGGGATTTTTTTTACCAAAAACATGTAGCCGAATATATATCGGGCTACATTTATGAAGAAATATGATTTTTTTTACATTTTTTTATTGAATGAGTGAATGAGTTTTATAGCAGAAAGAAAAAAAATATATATATTTTTTTTTTTCAAAATTGTCGATCTTTTTTTGTTTATAGCCGAAAAAATAAAAACCACAGAGGTGCTCAAATACCACCAAAAGAAAGCTCTATTTGGGGGGGGGGGGGGAGGATATCAATGGTATTTGTGTGCAGTATCGCACGACTGCATAATTGTCAGTAAAAAGTAACACAGTGCCGTATCACAAAAAATGACCTGGTCATGCAGGGGGATAAACCTTTGGGAGCTGAAGTAGTTAACCATTCCCTTTACGATCTTTGCAATATTAGCACAATTTGACCCTACTCACAATTCGGCACTATGTTGTCATAGGGTTTGAACATAAAAAGTATAAGCTTCACAGGGACAAATGCCAAAATAAATGGCAAAAACTCTCTGTTCAACTTACTGCAGCATCGGTTGGAACTATATACTGTACATTCATAGAAAAGGTTAATCTGCTGTACCTCCTGGAGTATCTGGTATCAAAGCAAACTGCAGCATTTCCTGAGTGACAATAGTACTAATTATCTGTTGCTCTGTATCTCTTATGCCTTGCAAATCCCTCAGTTGGAAAGCAAAAGGATCTGTTGCTATTTCTTCTAATTCTCCTTTATTTGAGTTCCGAATTCCAACTGCAATCGCTGTTACTCCAATGCTTTTTAGCTGCTGGGCATATTCAGTGATGATATCTTGAGATTTTGCAGATGTTATGATAACTGCAAACTGTGATAATCCTTGGTTAATGCGGCTCCCAGCTTCTTCTACAAAAAAAGTAGTGCGCAAGTAATCTAAAGCACTTCCTGTGTTTAAAGGGCCACCTCTAAAAGTAATATTTTGAACATGATCTATCACTTCTTGCTTGGTGACATAGGTGTTCAGTAAGAACTCAGTTTGTGCTGCCCCACTGTACTGTGCCAGTCCAACGCGATATTTATTAATACCCACATCAAGTTGTTCAATTATTCTTGTAATGAAAACTTTGATTTGCTGAAATACTGCAGTTCCAATGCTTGAGGAAGAGTCAACCAAAAATACAACATCTGCATAACGTTTTGAAGAAGCTGAAAAAGATGAAAAACCATTTTGTAAGATCTATAATAACATACCTCAAACTATAACCATCACTGTTGACAGATTTTTATATTAGATCTTATTTTAGATTTTTTTTTAATGTAAGATTTAGGCAAAGAGATTTCCAACTACCGTATTTACTTCAACAATCAAAATGGTCAATCATTTCTGCCACTCGAGAAAATCCAGAAGCAGGGTTCCTTTCTTTCGAACCTCATTATCTTACCAACTTGTTTGAATAGAACTGTTTGTTGGATATCACTCATAAGCAGAAAATGTTTTCCACTTCCTAATCAGTGATCACTATTTACATCTAAACCACTGACAGTCTAGTATAACCTCAGAGAAGTTTTATAAAAACATCCTCTCTGTGGGAAATACTGTGTTCATAGGTTTCCAGCAGACATAACACAAGTAAGACAGAGCACATATTTGATAACATCAAGACAATCAAAGTAATCTTTATAAATCAAAGTGGATACGTTGACAAAAACTGATTTGAGAACATCAGATACACAGAGTTGGCCAGATGATACCAATTCTTTAAAATTAATTCACGATTCGCTTGAACATGTGAATAATGAATCAACTGAGATGGCCAGGGTGCTCCGAATACCACAATTGCTAAGTCATAACTCCAAGCATTAGTGGGTGTTTAAAGAGGATCCTTATCCTGAGCTTGCTGAGTTAGCTATCCAGGTGTTTCACGTCCTGCCTGCACCTTTTTCAAAACATGGCCCATAGAGAAATTGCATGGTCATTTTGACCATGTAATTTCCGTGTGGTTCTTGCACCTGAAAACGCGCTGCATTTTTACATGCGTGGGGGTGCCATTCAGAATGAATGGCAGCCCCACGTGTTTTCTCACAGCAGCGCCTCTTTCAAATTAATGGGCTGCCATGCCCACGCAAACGCAGGCCAGAAAAACATAAAGGTGTGAACCTAGGCTAAGGCTCAGTTTACCCTTTTGCGTGTGGCTGCGGGTGCGGGAATCGCAGTGTTTATTGCAAATTGGTCTGCATGGCTGTCGTCCCAGAAGGAAGCCTCTTCTAAAGATGATGCACAAAAAAAAAGCGCTAACAGTTTGCTGAAGACAAGCAGATTAAGGACATGGATTACTGGAACCATGTCCTGTGGTCTGATGAGACCAAGATAAAGCTATTTGGTTCAGATGGTGTCAAGCGTGTGTTGTGGCAACCAGGTGAGGAGTACAAAGACAAGTGTGTTTTGCCTACAGTCAAGCATGGTGGTGGGAGTGTCATTGTCTGAGTTTGCATGAGTGCTGCCGGCACTGGGGAGCTACAGTTCACTGAGGAAATCATGAATGCCAACATGTACTGTGACATACTGAAGCAGAGCATGATCCCCTTCCTTAGGAGACTGGGTGGCAGGGCAGTATTCCAACATGATAACGACCCCAAACACACCTACAAGATGACCACTGTCGGTAAAGGTGATGGACTGGCCAAGCATGTCTCCAGATCTAAACCCTATTGAGCATCTGTGGGGAATCTTCAAATGGAAGGTGGAGGAGCACAAGTTCTCTAACATCCACCAGCTCTGTGATGTTGTCATGGAGGAGTGGAAGAGGACTCCAGTGGCAACCTGTGAAGCTCTAGTGAACTCCATGCCCTAGAGGGTTAAGGCAGTGCTGGAAAATAATGGTGGCCACACAAAATATTGACACTTTGGGTCGAATTTGGACATTTTCACTTGGGGGTGTATTCACTTTTATTGCCAGCGGTTTAGACATTAATGGCTGTGTGTTGAGTTATTTTGAAGGGACAGCAAATTTACACTTTATTTTTCATTTATATTTTATTATATCTGTTCATGTGACAACACTGAAGATATTACACTTTGCTACAATGTAAAGTAGTGAGTGTACAGCTTGTATAACAGTGTAAATTTGCTGTCCCCTCAAAATAACTCAACACACATCCATTAATGTCTAAACCGATGACAACAAAAGTGAGTACACCCCTAGCAAAGCATATCCAAACTGGGCCCAAAGTGTCAATATTTTGTGTGGCCACCATTATTTTCCAGCACTGCCTTAACCCTCTTAGGCATGGAGTTCACCAGAGCTTCATAGGTTGCCACTGGTGTCCTCTTCCACTCCTCCATGACAACATCATGGAGCTGGTGGATGTTAGAGACCTTGTAACATGACACCGGGGAGGGAAAATCGCTAATTGGGCCCAATATGGACACTTTCACTTAGGGGTGCACTCACTTTTGTTGCCAGCGGTTTAGTGTGGTTTGTCTGTGTGTTGAGTTATTTTGAGGGGACAGCAAAATTTACACTGTTATACAAGCTGTACACTCACTACTTTACATTGTAGCAAAGTGTAATTTCTTCAGTGTTGTCACATGAAAAGATATAATAAAATTTACAAAAATGTGAGGGGTGTACTCACTTTTGTAAGATACTGTATTTTTATCTGGACATCTTTTTATATGTGTTACCATAAAAAATGGTGATTTGTATGGAAATGAACAAATAAAGGTTCCGCCAGTTTTCTAGTATTTATTACCCTGGCTAGGGTTTATGATCTAAGCTGCAAACTAATTTATAGATATAAAACAAAGCAGAGGTAGGGTGCTACATATAAGATTAAAACATTTTTAGAGCTAACTGGGTGCGGAAAGGCAGTCGCCCAGCTGCAATGGCAATCATGAGGAAAGATAGTTCGCAACTCCTTGCTTGGTCTTTAGAATCTTCAAAATGTATTGATTCTCCATTAATGACACAGTAACAGATAGCAGATGTAAACGCGTTTCAGCTTTGTGGCCCTTGTTCACTACAAGCCCCACAAGGCTGAAAACGTGTTTACATCTGCTGTCTGTTACCGTGTCTTTCATGGAGAATCAATACATTTTGAAGATTTTAAAGCTCAAACAAGGAGTTGCAGACTATCTTTCCTTAATTTATGGATATATTTTTTTTAGGAGAACATGTGCTATTGTGTACCATCAACATGTGTAATATATTTTTGCATACGAATTTTGAATAGTTGCTCCTCTTTATTTGTTTTATTCAACATTGGTAAATGTTACATGCGCTACACATATTATGTTATTTAAAGAAATGTATTGCTAAGAAATATTTAGTCTCATATTTGTAGGTTGGTATGCTACTTCCTACTGAATATTCAACAAATGTAGCCAGGTGTGCCAAGTTTTTTTTAATTCTACCCCCTAAGCCATAATTTGTAGGGATCTTGCAACTTTTTTAAAATAGCTTTAATATTTCTGTGAGATCTAAAGGAAGCAGTTGGGTTGAATTCAGCCTATATGTTTTCGCAAATTCAGTATGGCTAAGCATAGATTGTTACTGTTTCTGTCAGACACAGTTAAGCATTCTCCAGCAGTCTCTGTCAGAGGGGTTAACAATGTGGGCTATAAATGTTTATTAATCTTGCCTATCAATAGGAGTTTGACTTGCCTGCCACATGGTCTTTTTTCCATGACTTTAACCCTAGGTGGGTGGTATGGGCTTAACTCTTGGGAGTTGAATACTGCAGAAGTTTTCCCTTCTGAGAGGCTATGGAAGATGCTAGGTGGCTGAAAATGAAATAATCAGCCCGGATGAAGCACCTTTGGCTGTCCTTCACTAGAGAGGAGGTGAGTGAAGGATGAGGGAGCAGTTTACAGAAGATCTTTCTCAGCTCTCTTGTTTTGGAGGCATATAATCAAGACACACTACAAACTGGATACCTAAAGAGCTGTAGTGTTAAGGGGTAGCTAGAGAGCATAACACATGAGAATAGGCAGTATGGTACATTTGTACAAAAGACTGGAGTCTGTGTTGAACAGAAAATTTTCAGGTATACCTTATTTCCATACCTTCCTTTCCCATTCTCTGTACAGTTCATTTTCAAAGAGACTGGCAAAGTTCCCTGCATGAGAAGATGCAAACAAAAAACACAAAAAAAGGGCGCACCGACCTAGCGCATTATCCTCAATGTAGGCTTTTTGTTATAACATAAAAATGGCTACTCATAAATAGAGATGTGCGAACATCGGCTGGGTAGGTTCGCGAACGTCAGCCGCAAATTTTCTCAAAAATCCGCGAACCGCAAGTTCACGGCGGGCCCCATTGACTTTAATGGGAGGCGAACTTTAAAAACCTTTAGGTCATATTCGCAGCCACAAAAGACATACTAGCTGTGCACAAATAGTCCCAGCACATGGACAATGTCATAACAGATGTATTGCAATTGAAAAATTTGCCATAAATATATATTTTTTTTATAGGAAAATTTTTTTTTTTTTTTTTTTCATAAATCAGCCAGAACTGACAGCAGCCGGTAAATACATGTCTAAAACATATAGGGACCATTCGCACATCTGTAAAATGGGTCCGCATCCATTCCACAATTTGGCAGAACCTTTACAGACCCATTGATTTTCAATTCCAGTCTGAAAAATTAGGCATTCACAGGATAAAGAAGTAAGTGTCGGCCATTCCAGGCCCCAAAAATTAGCCCACATGCGTTTACCTGACAGCTAAGAATGTAGTATTCTGTGGCTGAAGGTACATTAGGCATTCACAGGATACAGAAGTAAGTTTTGGCCAATATTGGCCCCAAAAATTAGCCCATATGGGTTTACCTGACAGCTAAGAACGTAGTATTCTGTGGCTGAAGGTACATTAGGCATTCACGGGATACAGAAGTAAGTGTTGGCCAGTATTGGCACCAAAAATTAGCCCATATGCGTTTACCTGACAGCTAAGAGCGTAGTATTCTGTGGCTGAAAGTACATTAGGCATTCACAGTATACAGAAGTAAGTGTCGGCCTGTATAGGCCCCAAAAATTAGCCCCCATGAGTTTACCTGACAGCTAAGAACGTAGTATTTGATGGCTAGAGGTACATTAGGCATTCACACAGGATACAGAAGTAAGTGTCGGCCTGTATAGGCCCCAAAATTTAGCCCACATGGGTTTAACTGACAGCTAAGAGCATAGTATTTGATGGCTAGAGGTACATTAGGCATTCACACAGGATACAGAAGTGTCGGCCTGTATAGCCCCAAAAATTAGCCCACATGGGTTTAACTGACAGCTAAGAACGTAGTATTTGATGGCTAGAGGTACATTAGGCATTCACACAGGATACAGAAGTAAGTGTCGGCCTGTATAGGAACCAAAAATTAGCCCACATGGGTTTAACTGACCGCTAAGAACATAGTATTTGATGGCTAGAGGTACATTAGGCATTCACACAGGATACAGAAGTAAGTGTCTGCCTGTATAGGCCCCAGAAATTAGCCCACATGGGTTTTAACTGACAGATAAGAACGTAGTATTTGATGGCTGGAGGTACATTAGGCATTCACAGTATACAGAAGTATGTGTCGGCGTGTAAAGGCCACAAAAATTAGCCCACATGGGTTTAACTGACAGCTAAGAACGTAGGTTTTGATGGCTAGAGGTACATTAGGCATTCACACAGGATACAGAAGTAAGTGTCGGCCTGTATAGGCCCCAAAAATTAGCCCACATGGGTTTAACTGACAGCTAAGAACGTAGTATTTGATGGCTGGAGGTACATTAGGCATTCACAGTATACAGAAGTATGTGTCGGCGTGTAAAGGCCATAAAAATTAGCCCACATGGGTTTAACTGACATCTAAGAACGTAGGATTTGATGGCTAGAGGTACATTAGGCATTCACACAGGATACAGAAGTAAGTGTCGGCCTGTATAGGCCCCAAAAATTAGCCCACATGGGTTTAACTGACAGCTAAGAACGTAGTATTTGATGGCTGGAGGTACATTAGGCATTCACACAGTATACAGAAGTAAGTGTCGGCCTGTATAGGCCCCAAAAATTAGCCCACATGGGTTTAACTGACAGCTAAGAACGTAGTATTTGATGGCTAGAGGTACATTACCCATTCACACAGGATACAGAAGTAAGTGTCGGACTGTATAGGCCCCAAATTTTAGCCATTCAATGGACATGAAATGCCTTTTATGCCGCTGTATCTAGCGAAGCCAAGGACCAGGAATTGCTGTGGGCGGATGGCGGTCTGGCGGATATTTGTGGCTTGGCATGAGGAATTTCAATGAAACATGGTCTCCTGGTCACATGTGTTGAATTCCTCAGGGATCCATGCCTCATTCATTTTTATAAATGTGAGGTAGTCTACACTGTCATGAGCTAGGCGAGTGCGCTTATCGGTCACGATCCACCCTGCTGCGCTGATCGTCCTTCAGGACAGGACACTGGACGGGGGGCAAGCCAACAGTTCCATTGCAAATTGTGCAAGCTCTAGCCAGAGGTCAAGCCTGCCCACCCAGTAGTCCAGGGGTTCATCACTCCTCAGAGCGTCCACATTGGCCGTTAACCAGATGTAGTTGGATACCTGTCGGACACCTTTTTTTACGCTCCAACATTTGGGCCACAGAGGCCTGCCTTTATCCAGAACAACGTGACGACGTCATCGTGGAAGGTGGAGTGGAGAACAAATGTGAGGAGAGAGGAGAAGGAGAAGAGGCTGGACGGTGAGAGCCTGGAGTGTGGCTTTGTGGGTTCTGACGGTGTTGCTCCCACTGGGCTCGTGATGGGATTTCAGGTGCCTTCTTAAGGCGGTTGTCCCTAGGTAAGTGTTGGGCTTACCGCGACTTATGCGTTGACTGCAGAGGCTGCAGATGGCAACACTGTTGTCAGCAACGGACACATTAACAAAAGCCCACACTGCGGAGCCATGTGCCGGTGTCCTGGGAGCGCCATATGTGACTGTACATGGTTGATGGCTCGCTCCTGATACATTTGCAGTCTGATTTGTACCTCTTGTGCAATGCAAGTTCTGCCTGCCTCTCCTCCCTATCTGCCGGTCCGCCAGTCCGCCAGTTCTACAAATAATTGGCCAGTAACTGTTGTCACTCTGTGTAGCACAGTTAACACAGCAAAAGAGGCCAAATTTTTGCAGGACTAAAATAAAATCTTAGAAAAGTATACTGTTAAATAACACCTCACTTCAATCTGTGGTATTGGGGGGGCCACAGGTTTATCACACCAGTTTTACAAATAATTGACCAGTAACTGTTGTAGTGTGTGTAGCACAGTTAACACAGCAAAAGAGGCCAAATTTCTGCAGGACTAAAATACAATCTTAGAAAATTATACTGTTAAATAACACCCCACTTCAATATGTGGTATTGGGGGGCCACTGGTCTATAACACCAGTTGTTCAAAAATTGGCCAGTGAGTTTGGCACTGTGTGTACCAGACTTAACTCAGCAAAAGAGGCAATATTGTTGCAGGACACAAATACACTTGTAAAAGTATACTCAGATAACACCCCACTTCAATATGTGGTATGGGGGGGGGGGGGCACTGGTCTATTACACCAGTTGTTCAAAAAATTGGCCAGTGAGTTTGGCACTGTGTGTGCCAGATTTAACTCTTTAAAAGAGGCTATATTGTTGCAGGGCACAAATACACTTGTAAAAGTATACTCAGATAACACCCCAATTCAATATGTGGTATTGGGGGTGGGCATTGGTCTATCACACCAGTTGTTCAAAAAAATTGGCCATGGAGTTTGGCACGGTGTGTATCAGAGTTAACCCAGCAAAAGAGGCAATATTGTTGCAGGACACAAATACACTTATGAAAGTATACTCAGATAACACCCCACTTCAATCTGTGGTATTGGGGGGCCACAGGTTTATTACAACAGTTCTACAAATAATTGGCCAGTAACTGTTGTCACTGTGTGTAGCACAGATAACACAGCAAGAGGCCAAATTTTTGCAGGACTAAAATACACTCTTAGAAAATTATACTGTTAAATAACACCCCACTTCAATATGTGGTATTGGGGAGGGCCACTGGTTTATCACACCAGTTGTTGAAAAAATTGGCCAGGGAGTTTGGCACTGTGTGTACCAGACTTAACTCAGCAAAAGAGGTAATATTGTTGCAGGACACAAATACACTTGTAAAAGTATACTCAGATAACACCACACTTCAATATGTGGTATTGGGGGGGTCATTGGTCTATCACACCAGTTATACATTATATTATAACTGGTGACGGACACCACGCTCGTCACGCCCCTTTTGACGCCGGCTCACTTTACTTCCACGGGACGCCGCAATTTTATGCTGTTTGCCTGTACATATCTACTATGATGTAAGTGGAACCTTTAATAAACCTGTTTGATTGTAAATGCTGGATTACGCTATGGTCTCCCTTTATCTTCCTTCCTATATGGTTGACACTTAATACCGGAGCTGTATATGAGCTTTACTGCATTGTGTTGTACCTTGGGATGTCAAGATTGGTTACAAGCGGTCCATATCCCTATGTGTGTGGAGGAAAGAGTCTATTCTGAGTGGTTTATTTCCATAGCCTTTGTGGCCTTTCCATTAAGTTGGGGGCCCATTTCCTCTGGTAAGCAGCCATCTCTCATTTACCTATCAAGATCCATTTTTGAGATTCATGACTCCTATGGACTTTCTTTTTTTTTGTTTTTTTTTGGTCTTGTTTTTCTTCACTGCACCCATGACCAATGTGATATATTTATTATTTTAGTTGTTATTAGCGCTACACTATTTTGATACACATATAATACATTATAAGTGCTTTTGTCACTGTTTGTAGTATTGCTGCAGCAACGCTCAGCCACCACACCTGTCACAATGCTGCACAGTGCACAATAATACTACTAATCCACTATAATATGCTTTCTACAAAGTATATTATACTGTGGATTAGCCCCCCCCCCCCCTATATAGTGCACTGAACAGCAATACCAAAAAAATTGCAGCCCTTTAAATGACTTTTGTTGACATTATCAGAGCGATTTGTGTGACTGCTGCCGATCTCTAAGTGCCCCTAAAGCACAGACTGGATACCTGTCCCTAACCTGAAAAGAGACTGGACCTATACCAAAAATTGTAGCCCTTTAAATGACTTTTGTGGACATTAATAGAGCGATTTGTGTGACTGCTGCCGATCTTTAACTGCCCCTATAGCACCGACTGGATATCGGCCCCTAACCTGAAAAGATACTAGTAGACCTATACCGAAATACCAGCCCTGAAAAGGACTTTTGTGGATCTTAACAGAGCTATTTGTGTCTGGCAATCTCTCCCTCATGAGCACAGGCAACCTCTCTCTACGCTGACAAAATGCGGAATGTTAAATGGCCGACAGCTCAGGTCTATTTATAAGGTAGGGGGCATGTCCATGTGCTGAAATCTTTTAATTGGCTGTCCCGTTCCACCTGACGGCTGTGTCATGGGTCAAAGTTCTCCCCAATGTAAACTAATATGGCCGCCGTGAACAACGCCATGTGTTCGCAAATTTGGCGGGTAGCAAACAAGCTAAATTTGCCGCGAAGCGACCGCCGGGCGAACTGCAAGGCCATCTCTACTCACATATGCAGGTGAAAATCAATCACATCGGACTCAGAAACTTGAGTATCAGAAGTAGTCCATACAAATGTCCACTGTCTTATTAGGATGATGACTGACGCATTTCGAGACACATGCCTCTTCCTCAGAGCAATCTCAAAACGTGTATATTATACTGTGGATTAGCCCCCCCCCCCCCCCCCCCATATAGTGCACTGCACAGCAATACCAAAAAAATTGCAGCCCTTTAAATGACTTTTGTTGACATTATCAGAGCGATTTGTGTGACTGCTGCCGATCTCTAAGTGCCCCTAAAGCACAGACTGGATACCTGTCCCTAACCTGAAAAGAGACTGGACCTATACCAAAAATTGCAGTCCTTTAAATGACTTTTGTGGACATTAATAGAGCGATTTGTGTGACTGCTGCCGATCTCTAACTGCCCCTAAAGCACAGACTGGATACCTGTCCCTAACCTGAAAAGAGACTGGACCTATACAAAATATATAGCAAAATTTGCCGCGAACCGACCGCCGGGCGAACTGCAAGGCCATCTCTACTCACATATGCAGGTGAAAATCAATCACATCGGACTCAGAAACTTGAGTATCAGAAGTAGTCCATACAAATGTCCACTGTCTTATTAGGATGATGACTGATGCGTTTCGAGGCACATGCCTCTTCCTCAGAGCAACCTCGAAACGTGTCAGACGTCATCCTAATAAGATAATGGACATTTGTATGGACTACTTCTGATGCTCAAGTTTTTGAGTCCGATGTGATTGATTTTCACCTGCGTTTATGAGTAGCCATTTTTATGTTATAACAATAATTCCTACATTGAGGATAATACGCTACGTCGGTGCGCCCTTTTTTTGTGTTTTTTGTTTTCAGTACTGTTGGATAGGGATGATCGAAAGGTTCGGGTCGACCATCGGTTCGACCCGAACATTGGCTGTTCGAGGTTCGGCCGAATTCCGAACTTTTTGCTGAAAAAGTTCGGAATTCGGCAACCAGAACCGACCAAAGTGCAATGGTACAGGAAATGGGCTTTAAAAGCCCGTGATTGGACCAGAACCTTCAGTAAAAGCCAATTGAGGGGGCAGGAGAATGCTAGGAATGTGATTGGAGTGACTAGGGGGTCCATAGGGGGGTCTATAGGCCAATCATTAGTGAGTATATAAGATAGCCCCCGCCAAATTCCTAGCATTGTTATACAGGGACATGGAAGAGAGTGGAAGCAGTTCTGTTACTTCTGCTACAAAGTGTCATTTAGCAATTTTTAGTGTGAGGAAAGGGATATCTAGTGTAGTTAGGGTGCTAGTTAGTTAGTTAGTTAGCTTTAATAATTTAGTTTCTGTAGGGAAAGTGTTAAGTGTAAGGGGACCGTAGTATAGTGTAGGGTTAACTGACTACACACTTATATGTATTTTTACACATACACATATATAGGTGTGATAGGAGCGGACATATTGGTGTTCATTATTTCATTAGCGCAAGCATAGTGTTCTGCTACTTTCACACCTACATATGTGTATGTGTATATATACAGACATGGGTGTATGTATATATACCCCTACACAGAAGTTCAGATGTTTTGCCTGCCTCCAAAGACGCCCAAAAAATGCCCAAAAAAATGCCTGCGCCAAAAAAAAATGCCCAGGTGTGTTCTTGCAGACGTTTTTATTGGGCATTTTTTTGGGGTCTTTGGAGGCAGGCAAAACATCTGAACTTCTGTATAGGGTTATATATACACACACACACTTATATGTATTTACACACATACACATTTAGGTGTTATAGGAGAGAAGCTATATTGGTGTTAATTAGCGCAAGCATAGATTTCTGCTATTTTCACACCTATATATGTGTATGTGTATATATACAGACATGGGTGTATGTATATATACCCCTACACAGAAGTTCAGATGTTTTGCCTGCCTCCAAAGTCCCCAAAAAAATGCCCAAAAAACGCTTGCTACTAAACCGGCAAGGTGTGAAAATAGCGGAGCCATATCCCTGTTCTATAAGTGACCTAATACAAATGATCTTTTTTTTATGGTTCTGGACATGCTACAGAGCTGAAACTTCACAGGTACACTTTTTACACCCCCCAGACACTAAATCCAAAGAATTTTTTTTTTTTTTCAATAATTGGCTCTCTATCAAAAATGACAATTTTTAAGAACTTTTTTTGTGTGATTAATAGTCCCTGGGGCATGACCCAGAACCCTAGGCACTTTTTAGGGGCATTTTTGGGTTTTAGGGCTTCAAAATGGTGTTTTTTGATTACCGAAGTTCGGGTCCCATTGATTTCAATGGGGTTCTGAAATCCGGGCCGAACTTTCGGGAAGTTCGGATGTTCTGGCCGAACCGAACTTTTGAAAAGTTCGATCATCCCTACTGTTGGACTGCCCCAGTTCTTTAGGGCAGCAAGACCGTAGCCATCCGAGACGCTATTTATAAAGTCCCGTGGGAAGAGCAGTCGGGGAAGCCTTGTTTTCTGAGCGCAGGAGAAAGGTGGTTCATTCACTATATTTTGTTATGAGTAGATGCAACCCTGAGATGGATGCTTCTGGAACTTTACAGTATGTAGGACGCTCACAATTTAACCTGTACTACTATCTGTTGGTCATTTTGTAGTGTTTTCCATGGTAAAAAGCATTACACGTGAAAAGTATACTGACCTTCCTAAAGGAAAATTACATGAATACATTTGAAAAATATTACAACAAAATGTTCCTGACCACATGTCAGATAGTAGAAAATTTTCTCACCTTGAATTTTTGTGGCAATGTTGGAACATACATTATTCAGGAGTCTTGTAATTACATTTTCTACAGTATCAAAACTCTCTTGAGGGTAAATAAACTTCCTACTTGGCCTGCTAGCCACATCCTGCAACTCAGCAATGTCTTTAATATTATGACCAGTAACATAAACAGATATGCCTCTGGATTTTAATTTTCTAGCTGGCTGTTTCACCTCATCAGCTGATTTGCCATTAGTAACTACAACAAGAATTTGAGCAATTTTGTCTGTGGCTCTGCTGCCTGATGATTCATTAAAGAACCTGTTATTGACTATTTCTAGAGCTCTTCCAGTGTAGGCAGTGCCCCTTATATATGATAAGCTTTGTATTTTCTCCAAAATTTCACTTTTCGTGGAATAATCATTAAGTAAAAAGATTGTATTAGTCTCATCACTGTACTGGGCAAGGCCAATGCGAACTTTGTTGATGCCGACATCGAGACTGGATACAAATCCATAAAGGAATTTTTTCACTTTTTGGAAAGCCAAATCCCCAGCTTGTGTTGAACTCTCTACAAGGAAAACAATATCTGCCTGATTGGCACCTCTGCAACCTAAAAAAAAAAAAAAAAGGATAATTTATTAATAACATAAAATTGAACAATATTACTAGTTATACTGAAAATGCAGTAGGGATTGATTTCAGAGTTAAAGCTGAACTCTCTGCACATTTATTTATTTATATGGCTTTTTAACCTCAAAGATGTAGTAGATCCCCTTTTGTGCACCCCATGTATTTGCAAAATCAGATTTAAAAAGTAAAAGTAACAGTGGCATCATCACTGTGCTGCACAGGGTTTGTGCAAAGACCAATAGTCCACTTGCTACTGGCTGCCCACAGAAAACTACAGAAAATGAATACAGTAGCAAACCCTCTGTACAAAGAGGGAGAGAGCAGCAACTGGCCATTTTTACGGGCAATGTAGGATGCTGAATTACTGCACTGATCTGGGGAAAATATAACTATATTGAGGTATAGTTTGAGGTATGTTTATTATGCATAAAGATTTTTTTAGAATACACTAATGCAGACAGTGCAACCTGGCTGCCATATGTTCAGTTGTGGCAGCATTACCTTGAGGCACTTCCGGTATAATAAAAACAATAAGGACCATTAAAATGTTCATGCTTTGCGTGATCCCCAAGGTATTTGTATATTTCTATTCTACTCTGCTAGTTCGAGTTTCTATTTCACTTTACTAAAGTGATAGGATATGGTACAAATGGAAGCAATGCTTTATTTCCCCAGATGTTCCAGTTTCTGCAATTTCCTTACAGATGTTTATAATCATGGAGTATAGACGAGTATAATGTAAGTTCAATGCATTCTGTGTCTAGAATTTCAATCTGCAGGCTTAAGATTGAGATGAAGAGAAAGATGACAGGTCTGAATAATAATTTACCTTTGGCAATCTGACTAATCTGCCTGCTGACTTCTTCTACCGTGGTGCACAGAACCTGAATCATGTTTTGGGAAATGCCCTGCAAGGCTGTGAAGTCAGCCACATTGTAAACATATTTCTCATCTGGATCGCTGGCTATTTCATTAAGCTCTGTCAAGAGGGCATCCTTTATACCAATAGCATATAAAGTGATGCCTGCCTCCTTTACTTTCTTGGATTGCTCCGTAATATCATCTTGAGATTGTCCATCAGTTATAACAACGGCTATTTGAGGTACTCCATCGAGAGCTCTTCCGCCGGCACTTTCTGTGAAGTGATTATCCAACATAAACTGAAGACTTTCTCCAGTTTTTGTGCCCCCGCCTTTGTAATTCAAGTTCTGTACATACTGTAATATGTCATCTTTCTTATCGTAAGAGTTTAAATAAAATTCTGTACGAGGCTCATCGCTGTATTGGATGAGGCCAATTCTGATCTTATCTTGACCAACATCAAAGCCATTTATCAAGGTGTACAAAAAGTTTTGCATGATTTTAAAGTTGTCTATTCCAATGCTCCAGGATCCATCCACAAGGAATACAAGGTCAGCAATGTTGGCTTCCTCACATACTGAAAAAAAAAAAATAACAAAAGTTATTTCTGCTTACGATGTTATAACTCTCACACTTCTTTAAATGCTAATGAGTGTGTGTGTGGGAAATAAACAAAGTACTGGCTTCATTCATAAGGTTTTTTAAAAGAGTGTATCATGTATACTTTGCGTGGGAAGAAAACGCAGTAAAAATAAATAAAAAACATGCATTACAGTAAATGAACAAACTTGTGCATTCAAAGTAATTGTACGGTTATCAGAAGCACAGCTGAATTGTATGTACACAGCTGTTTAGCCTTTGTTTGCCTTTCAGAGATACTACAGGAAGTTCTATCCTAGTTCCACATTTAATTTAACTGGACCACAAAAAAGGGTCATGGAGTCCAACACTATTGATTTTGGTTCACGGCTTTCAGCTAGAAATGAGATTTAGAATTGCAACTACAAGGGGCTTGAGGCAAGTCTCGAAGATTCAAAATTAGTGGTCCGGGTAAATTCATGCGCAGATTTGCCCAGTTGAACTTTTTCTTAAACCATAATGCACTGCATGACTTTTGAACTATGGCCAGCAGACTTAAAAGGGACAATGGGGGGGGGGGTAAATAAGCAATAAAAGGCAAGGCATAGAGTAGCCAAAGTGTCAGTGAATTGAAAGCTGTTGTTGGGAAACCATAAGGAAAACTGCATAGCAAGAGATTAGTGTAAGTTAGGCTGGCCGAGCATGGATCCAAACTGTCAAGGACCGGCCAAATTTTGATCCATGTATAGGCAAGGTGGTAGGATAGAAATCGATTTACTGGGAACAAGAACAACCTCAGCCAACAACTGGCCAATTTCTGTCTGCCAGCTAAAGTGGGCTTATCACCGTTTGATGGAAAAAAACATGTGTTGCTGCTAAATCTACCTGTAATAAAAAAGGAGGGTGTTGCTGTATGTAAACCAGCTAAATTGCAAAAGAAGAAAATAAATTCCACAGTCAAATTTGCACTGCCAGTGTATGCTGTCGCTGAATGTGTCCATGAAAATCGTACTGTCCCATAATACCATGCACAGTTTTAAGACATCCTCAAAACATGTTACTTAAAATACTTGTGTATTTTCAAGGTTGCTCTCAAAGCTGCATGATAAGACCCTCTCCCTGCTGTACAGTATTTTTTCAAAACTTTTTTTACTTGTCTCCCATGGAAGTGTCCAGTTTGCTATGCCTTTTTGATAGTAGTTTGCTCATTGTTAGAATTAACAATAAGATCCCCCCCTTAGATTTAAAAGGGATTTGCCTCTATGTTCAGGACGACCAAATTTCAAACCACTGGTGAACTGAACCTGGGCAGATTCACCCATCACAACTACTGGCACTGAAAACATTTTTCTTGGCTGTCAGTTATTTTATACAATCAGTCTAAGCATCACCTGTGGGTGTCACCCAGGATGGTCTGCATGTAAATGCCATTTGCTAGGAATTTGGAGTGACATCCACCCATCAAGGCATTTTGATATTTGCAAAACTCCTCCCAGGGGTTAGGCCACTGCTTTGATCAAGATTGAGGGCTCTTGAAAGGAGTACTGAGGCAGGGTGCTGTGATGTTTATGGGAAGATATGTACAGCACCCTGCAAACCCCTCCCATCATCAATAATCTGCAAGCATTACATAGAGAAGCACAAGTACCCAGTGATGGCATCACTGGGTCTAAATCGATTAAGTTTAAAAAACAGAATAATCTATTATAAAATGTCATGTTGATAAGGGTTTTCCCTTGTAGATTGTAGATTATGTAGAGCTGGATATTCTGAAAAAATGCCTAAGGCATTCCAGGGGAATTGAAGATTTAAATGGCATAATAGATTTAGGCTGGGTTCACATTTATGTGAATTGGGCAATTCCCATGACAGGAAATTGTGACCGGCTCTCAATGGAGTTGGTTCACACATCTCTGTGGCTGCTGCGGAATAGATTGCAAAGGGGTCCTGTGCATCTTTGGCTCAGTTTCGGGTCCGAATTCAGGCAAAAAGTCATGCCCGATTCATCCTTGAAACAGAGAACAGGGATGCACTGGACCCCTGCTGTGACCTGTACTCGCATTATGTGAACCCAGCCTTAACAAATTATTCTAACATATAGAACATATACATAATGTATGCAGACTTAAATATACCCAAAGCCAAACAGTTTTAATGTATTGAAATAAAGTAGGGAATTGTTAAAATCTGTACAATTTTCACTTCTATCACACCTCAGTGGGTTGATTTTCTTTTACTTGCCATTAGAAGTCTTCCCCTCTTTTGCTGTTCTGGTGACAACTCAAACTCACCACGAAAAAGGTAAATTGAGGTATATCTAATGGCATGGAATAGGACAGATGGGCAACCTTGTGAACAGTTTAAACATGTCTACTTGACTAGAGGTACTGATCAGGATATAAAGCAATGTATACAATGTTTGTTAAATGAACGACAATTGCATACCTGTTTTCTGTGTGTTTGTTACTTGAACTGTAAATTCGAAGAGCAAGAAGAATAAAAGTGATCTCCAGTGTCCCATTTTTTTTCTATAATATCTGTAATGTAAACAAAAAATATTATGAATAAAAACATTATATATATATATATATATATACCGTATTTTCCGGCGTATAAGACGACTGGGAGTATAAGACGACCCCCCTAATTTTCATCTACCGGTAATACTTATACTTAGGTTACCTTGGAGATATTATACTCAGCGTATAAGACGACCCCCCATTTGTGGGGGATTTTTTTGAGGTTCAAAAGTAGTCTTATACAGGTTCAAAAGTAGTCTTATACGCCAGAAAATACAGTATATATATATATATATATATACGGTATGTATATATATATATATATATATATATATATATATATATATAAAGAATATACATTTAAAAACATATATATTACAAACCCATTGGGAAAAGGCCATATCTCCACTATGTATAACACACTAAATTTACGTAACATAGAGACTAAATTTAAATATATGACAGACTGGGAGTCAGAACTGCAAGAGATCCTCTCGGTGAGTGATTGGCAAAAGATGTGGCTTAACCTGAGGAGCTCTACCAGATCGTTGGGAGTGAGGGAAACGGCGATTAAGTTACATACTAGATGGTACTTAACACCTGTAAAGTTGAATAAATTTTATCCAGAGTTCTCTGCGGACTGTTTTAGAGGTTGTGGCGAGTCGGGGCACTCTGAAACACATATTCTGGGACTGCCCTAAGATACAAAATACCTGGTCAGAAGTAATGGATCTGATAAGGAAGGTTACAGATAAGAACACCAATTTGTCAATAACGCATTGTTTATTGTTTAGAAGCATACCGGATCTCTCCATACAACTGAACAGATTATCCCACACAATTTGCGTAGCGATGCTATAGGCAATAACTAGACAGTGGAAAGAGCCTCACGTTCCATTCCCATTGGTTACGCATAGAATAGAGGACATCAGATCTATGGAAAGGTATCATCACACTTTAACAAACTCTATACATCTGTATGACCAAAAATGGAACCCCTGGTTCTTATATAGATGCACACAAGCGACATAATCGATATCCATGCATGGTTGCATGGATGTTTCACCAGAAGCAGAAGGGATATCTAACGGTGGTGTTCACCTTTTACCCCCCACATATACAGCTGGTCAGGCCAGGTGACATTTCGGTTATTTGATCATAAATGCATATGTTATTAATACTTTTACTTAAATTTAAACCCTAGATAATGAACGTTCACTTTATCAGAATAATTGAATGTGAAATGCGAAAGTTTTTCTAAGATAGTATACATATACAATATATATTATTGTATGTTACATTATTTTGTATAACAGTGATAAGTTACATCATTGATGTAAGTTATATAATTTCCACAATGTACTTCTAATGTTCACTGTCAATACTTAACGTTGTATAATTTTCTATGTTTACTTTTAATAAACGTTTATAATAAAAAAAAAAAAAACATATATATTACATTATTTTAGGACATTTACCTGCTACTTAATAATCTGAAACACTTCAGATTCACATTAAAAAAATATAGTGATCTATTAATCTGTTTAATTCATTGAGTGTTCTTCAAGAAGCAAAAAACTCTGTTTATTATAACCAAAGTGATTCTTGAAACAGGTTTAAGCTGTCCCTAGACTGCTCCAGTAAACATACAGTGGCAAGAAAAAGCATGTGAACCCCTTGGAATTAAAGTGGAGTTCCACCCTAAAAAAAAAAAACTTTGCAGCATCAGGTAACAAAGCCTGAAAAAGAATTGGATAATTAATATTTTTTTTTTCACTTACCTTGTTTTTAATGAGAATAAACTTACTTTCCTTCCTCTTCCTCCTTATACAGCCGCGGCCCCCGACGTCACTTCCTCCTTTTCATTGCGTCCTGGGAGATGAGCGTCATCAATCCCAGGATACAATGGGAATGGCTGGCCACTACTCTGATTGCCGATTGCAATCAACTACGCATGCGAGAGATTGCGATCGGCATTCTGGGTAGCTGAAACCAGGAAGAAGGACACAGCGGGGGACACAGCAGCTTCAGACGCCCACACCAGAGATGGCTGCGCTCTTCAATCAATTTTAAAGGTAAGATTTATCTATATTCATTTACTGTACTCTACTGTAATGTAGGAATAGTATTAGGGTAATTGGGGATAGCTTAGGATCAGAGGGGTATTTTTAGCTCAAAAATGTTTTTGTGGCCGGAACTCCACTTTAACTAGTTTTCTCCAGTTATCGGCCATAAAATGTGATCTGATGCTCATCTAACTCACAACAATAGACATACACAACCTGCTTAAGCTGATAACAAACAATCAATTACAATCTCTTGTGTCTTTATTAAACACACTTATTAAACATTCACAGTGATAGAGAAAAAAGTAATTGAACCCTTGCCATTAAGAGCTGGTCTAACCTCTTTTGGCAGCAATGACTTCAAGAAAGTGCTTTCGGTAGCTCTGGATTAGACCTGCACAATATTCAGGAGGAATTTTTGACCATTCGCCTTCATAAAACTGCTTCAGCTAAGACATATTTGTAGAATGTCTAGTGTAAATGGCTCTCTTGAGGTCATTCCACAGCATCCCCATTGGATTAAGGTTGGGTTAAGGTGTGGGATCTAACTGGACCACTCCAAAAGGTGCATTTTTATGAAGCCAGTCTGTGGTGGATTTACTTTGATGCTTAGGGTCATTGTCCTGCTGCCTCACTCAACTTCCTCTATGCTTCAGCTGGCAGACAACCACCCTTACATTATCCTGTAAGGTATTTTGGTAAATTTTCCAATTAATTTCCCCTTGATGATGGCAAGTGGTTCAGGCCCTAAGGCAGCAAGTCACACCCATTGATGATGTTCTCTCCACCATACTACACCCTTTGGATTATGTTTTGATGTTGGTAAGCTGTGCCCTTTTTAAGCCATACATACAGTAGTGCTGAGTATTCTACCCAAACAATTCAACTTTTGTTTCATCAGTGTATAAAACATTTTTGCAGTAGCATTGTGGTTTGCCAAGGTACTCTTTGGCAAACTTCAGGCATGCAGCTGTGTTTTTTTTTTTAAAGCAGTGGCTTCTTCAGTTGTGTTCTGTCATTGACACCAACTCAGGTCAGGTTAAGTTCTTTGAATCTATGTTGTCCACCCTGCTTCCCCACATTAGCAGTCAGGTGATTATCGGCGGGGACAGTAACGTATCCCTAGAACAGGCCATAGACAGATCTAACCCTCCAGAGCCAATGGTGAAACATACTCCTAAACAGGGCTATAAACTAGCCCGCTTATTGCACTCTAATGACTTAGTGCATGTCTGGAGGGCTTTGCATCCCACCACAAAAGATTTTACCCATTATTCCTCAGTCCTTAAAACCTACTCCCGCATTGACCCCGCATTGATTCCCTTTTTCGTCGCAACTACTGTCTATATCCAGATCTCAGATACCAGAGGTCTCATGGTCTGACCATTCCCCGGTTCAAATGAACATCAGGGTGGCTGGTACTCAGTCCGGACCGTTCTCGTGGCGACTCAATGCCTCCCTGCTGAATGATCCCACTGTCTTTTCAAAAGTGAAGACCGCTATCCGTCAGTACTTCCAGGATAATGTTCCCGGCGATACTAGCCGGAGTGTTAATTGGGCGGCTCACAAAGCTACTATAAGAGACAAGCTGATCCAACTGGCAGCTAGAACCAAACGCATCCACATGCAGATAATCCTAGAGCAGGAAGAAGCCCTGCGTGTGCTTCAACTGGAACAAAAACAGAACCCTCTGAGAGACCTTAGACAAAAAAAAGATGCCACTCGAATGGCCCTTAATCTCACTCTTACCACCAAGGCAGAAAAATACCTCTGCTGGTCCCGTCACCGCTTCTATTCCCTGGGAGATAAACCCTCCACCCTTCTAGTGCGAAAGCTGAACCCTCGCCCCTATAATCCCGCACTTCCTTGATTGCGTCTCCGATCCGGTAAGTTATCCCCAAACCCTGACTGACCTGATTGTGCGTGAATCTCATACGTTCTACTCAAGGCGTCTCCGAGACCACTCCTCTCCTCTAGGGTCAAGGATTTTCTTAGAGATGTCCCACTCCCCCAAATACATAAAGACCATGTAGAACTCCTTGACGCCGAATTCTCGGAAGGGGAAGTGAAGTTGGCCATAAAATCCTTGAATCCCTCCAAGGCACCAGGCCAGGATGGGTTCTCGGGTCATTATTATAAGAAGTACACTGACTTGTTAGCTCCTCATTTATGCTCCTTCTTAATGACCTGAGGGGTGGGGGGTCATTGCCGCCCTGTGAAAATGAGGCCTTCATTAACGTACTCCCAAAACCGGGTAAAGACCACAGCGATTGCTCCAACTATCGCCCGATCTCTCTCATTAATGTGGACCTCAAGTTAATGACAAAAATACTGGTTAACCGACTGCACTCCTTCCTGGCCCGGTATATTCATCCGGACCAGGTGGGTTTTGTACCTCAGCGGCAGGCCCCAGATCAGACTCGCCGCTTGATTGATATTATAGCAGCAGTCCAATCTAACTGGGATGGGGGGGGGGGGCGTAAGGACATGCTATTGTCATTGGATCTCTGTAAAGCATCTGACTCCCTCTCATGGGAGTACATGTTCTTAATGCTGCAAAAATACGGTTTTGGCTCCCACTTTCTGACAATATTGAGCGCCCTTTATGCGGCACCTTGCGGTGATCAAATACCACCAAAAGAAAGCTCCATTTGTGTGTGTGGGGGGGGGGGAATTACATAAATTTGGTTTAGGTACAGTGTTGCATGACCACGCAATTGTCATTCAAAATGCAACAGCGCTAAAAGGTGAAAATCAGCCTGGGCAGGAAGGGGGTCTAACTGCCCTGTTTTGAAGTGGTTAAAGGGTACAGATCCTCTCGGCTGGACATTATGAGGGGAACGAGGCAGGGTTGTCCCCTCTCCCCCTTATTATTTATATTGGCCCTTGAGCCCCTGGCCATTAAACTTAGGCTGCATCCGGAAATCAAGGGTTTACACTGTGGGGGGGGGGGGGGGGGTGGAACATAAATGCGCTATGTTTGCTGATGATATCCTCTTACTAATATCATCCCCTATTACATCCCTGCCGAGTCTTTACCACATTTTACAAAATTTTACACTTATTTCGGGTCTCTCTGTCAATCACTCAATCGGAGGCACTAAACCTGAATCTGGATGCCTCCATCTTAAGCCTATTACAGAGCAACTTCCCTTTTAAGTGGCAAAGCAAGGCTCTTCCCTACTTGGGAATTTACGATAGACGCATTGTATCAGGCCAACTACCCTACTCTGTACAGAATTATGCAACTGGACATCCAGAGATGGGAAAGAAGCCCCCCTCCATGGTTTGGCAGACTGTACACGCTAAAGATGAACTTGTTGCCGAGACTGCTCTATTTGTTCTGGACCCTTCCGATTTCTGTCAGGCTGCCTGACTTACAGGCTTTTCAATCTAAACTGTTACGCTTTGTGTGGGGGAAAAAGAGACCTAGGGTGAACAGGCACACGTTGTTTAAGCCCTATTTGGTAAAATATTTCTATGCAGCGCAATAGTCCCAATTAATTCACTTCCATTCCTCCCATTGGTCTGGATGGATGCACATTGAGTCGGCACAACATCCATCCAAGTCCATTAGTCATCTAATGTGGCTGAAACAGAAGGATAGGCAATCCATGCTCTGCCCTACCGCCTCCTTCTCCCTGAGTCTATGGGACAGGCTGTCGAAAACCCACGGCTTCAAATTCCCCCACACCCCTCTGGCTCCAATAATGGGCAATCCTGATTTCACCCCTGGTCTCCAATCCCACAACTTTGCTTGGTGGATCAATAAAGGCCTTATTCGTATTGCTGATTGTTGTGATAAAAGGGGTATCATGTTTAAGGCTTGCTTACAGGAAAAATACCATCTCCCTAACTCTGAAATTTACCGCTATGTACACATTATTTACAATCCCTGCAGTCAGTCTCTGATCTTGCTACATCTACCCCCATGGAATATCTTTGTGGGTCCTATGATAAGCACACGGAGCACATCTCGAAAATCTATGAAATCCTCACCTCCTCCTCGACCAAATTGTTCTATATGCAGAAATGGGAACAGGATCTCCACTCCACTCACAAACTTGAGAATAGGGATGATCAAACGGTTCGGGTCAACCATCGGTTCGACCCGAACATTGGCTGTTCGAGGTTCGGCCGAATTCCGAACTTTTTGCAGAAAAAGTTCGGAATTCGGCAACCAGAACCGACCAAAATGTAATGGGACAGGAACTGGGCTTTAAAAGCCCCTGATTGGACCAGAACCATCAGTAAAAGCCAATTGAAGGGGCAGGAGAATGCTAGGAATGTGATTGGAGTGACTAGGGGCTCCAGAGGCCAATCATTAGTGAATACGCCCCCCAGTATATAAGATAGCCCCCACCAAATTCCTAGCATTGTAATACAGAGATGTGGAAGAGAGTGGAAGCAGTTCTGTTACTTCTGCTACAAAGTGTCATTTAGCAGTTTTTAGATTGAGGAAAGGGATATCTAGTGTAGTTAGGGTGCTATTTTCCACTATAGTTAGTTTTAATAATCTAGTTTCTGTAGGGAAAGTGTTAAGTGTAAGGGGACCGTAGTGTAGTGTAGGGTTAACTGACTCTGACTGCTATGGCAGGGTGACCAAACCCTTCCATGTCAGGGTGACCGCTATAGAGAAAAGATTGTTTCTCTTAGGTCACTTACAGAACAGGGATATGGCTTCTCGTCTGTCTCCCAGCTTTTTGCTGCAGGCGTTTATAGGGCTTTTTTGAGGACATGTTTGGAGACAGGCATGACATCTGAACTTCTGTGTAGGGGTATATATACATACACCCATGTCTGTATATATACACATACACATATATAGGTGTGAAAGTAGCAGTACACTATGCTTGCGCTAATGAAATAATTAACAGGCATATGTCTCCGCTCCTATCACACCTATATATGTGTATGTGTATAAATACATATAAGTGTGTGTGTATATATACCCCTATACAGAAGTTCAGATGTTTTGCCTGCCTCCAAAGACCCCCAAAAAAATGCCCAAAAAAAAAACGCCTGCAACAGCACACCTGGGCATTTTTTTTTGGGCAGGCAAAAAATGCCCAAAAAATGCCTGCCCAAAAAAAAATGCCCAGGTGTGCTGTTGCAGGCGTTTTTTTTTTGGGCATTTTTTTTGGGGTCTTTGGAGGCAGGCAAAACATCTGAAATTCTGTATAGGGGTATGTATACACACACACTTATATGTATTTATACACATACACATATATAGGTGTGATAGGAGCGGAGACATATGCCTGTTAATTATTTCATTAGCGCAAGCATAGGTTTGTGCTACTTTCACACCTATATATGTGTATATGTATAAATACATATAAGTGTGTGTGTATATATACCCCTATACAGAAGTTCAGATGTTTTGCCTGCCTCCAAAGACCCACAAAAAATGCCCAAAAAAACGCCTGCAACAACACACCTGGGCATTTTTTTTTGGCGCAGGTATTTTTTTGGGCATTTTTTGTGGGTTTTTGGAGGCAGGCAAAACATCTGAACTTCTGTATAGGGGTATATATACACACACACTTATATGTATTTATACACACACACATATATAGGTGTGATAGGAGCGGAGACATATGCCTGTTAATTATTTCATTAGCGCAAGCATAGGTTTCTGCTACTTTCACACCTATATCTGTGTATGTGTATAAATACATATAAGTGTGTGTGTGTATATATACCCCTATATAGAATTTCAGATGTTTTGCCTGCCTCCAAAGACCCACAAAAAATGCCTGCGCCAAAAAAAAAAATGCCCAGGTGTGTTGTTGCAGGCGTTTTTTTTGGGCATTTTTTGTGGGTCTTTGGAGACAGGCAAAACATCGGAACTTCTGTATAGGGGTATATATACACACACACACAATACACACACACACTTATATGTATTTATACACATACACATATATAGGTGTGAAAGTAGCACAAAACTATGCTTGCGCTAATGAAATAATTAACAGGCATATGTCTCCGCTCCTATCACACCTATATATGTGTATGTGTATAAATACATATAGGTGTGTGTGTGTATATATACCCCTATACAGAATTTCAGATGTTTTGCCTGCCTCCAAAGACCCACAAAAAATGCCCAAAAAAATGCCTGCGCCAAAAAAATATTCCCAGGTGTGTTGTTGCAGGCGTTTTTTTTGGGCATTTTTGTGGGTCTTTGGAGGCAGGCAAAACATCTGAACTTCTGTATAGGGGTATATATACACACACACACTTATATGTATTTATACACATACACACATATAGGTGTGATAGGAGAGAAGCCATATTGGTGTTAATTATTTCATTAGCGCAAGCATAGGGTTCTGCTATTTTCACACCTATATATGTGTATGTGTATATATACATACATGGGTGTATGTATATATACCCCTATACAGAAGTTCTGATGTTATGCCTGTCTCCAAAGTCCCCCAAAAAATGCCCAAAACAACGCTTGCTACAAAACCGGCAAGGTGTGAAAATAGCGGAGCCATATCCCTGTTCTATATTAATTCTAATACAAACGATCTTTTTTTTTTCTGGTTCTGGACATGCTACAGACCTGAAACTTCACAGGTACACTTTTTAGACCCCCCAGACACTAAATCCAAAGAAATCTCATTTTTTTTTTCAATAATTGTTTCAATAATTGGCTCTCTATCAAAAATGACAATTTTTAAGAACTTTTTTTTGTGTGATTAATAGTCCCTGGGGCATGACCCAGAACCCTAGGCACTTTTTATGGGCATTTATCGGGTTTTAGGGCTTCAAAATGGTGTTTTTTGATTACCGAAGTTCGGGTCCCATTGATTTCAATGGGGTTCTGAAATCCGGGCCGAACTTTTGGGAAGTTCGGGTGTTCTGGTCGAACCGAACTTTTGAAAAGTTCGATCATCCCTACTTGAGAACTGGTTTCGGATGGCCCAGTGTGCTTCTAGATCATACATAAACACATCTTTGATAGAGGCTAACTATAAGGTACTGATGAGATGGTATATGGTGCCGACGAGAATAGCAGCGTATGTTCAGGGGGCTCCGGCTACATGCTTTCGAGGTTGTGGCTTGCAGGGTACGGTTCTACATACGTGGTGGTCCTGCCCTAAGGTTAAGAGATTTTGGATTCGAGTTTATAATTTTATCTATTCACTCACGCAAGTTAATTTACCCAAATCCCCCGAACAAGCTTTGCTCGGACACTCCTCTGTGAAGGTGCCGCGCAGGGTCAGGAAACTGGTGGCATTCATCTTTACAGCTGCCAGATTAGTGGTGGCCAGGTCATGGAGGTCCCCAACCATCCCGTTTGATCTTGTAAAACATAAGCCAACCTTGATTATGCTCAATGAATGCCTCTCGGCCACCCTTCTGGATAGACGACCTAAATTCGACAAAACGTGGGAACCTTGGATTCAATATCTATCGGCTCCTTTGTAGCCTGTGTTCTCCTGAGCCCCCTTAGCATAGCAGCATTTGCAATGACCCGCTCACTCTTGGACTTCTGCCTCTTTTCTCTCTTTTTCTTTCTGATTCTCTCCTTTCTCTACTGCTTTTCTTTCCTATTTTCTTCATGTTTTCTCCCTCTTGTTGTTTAGCCATGACAGGGTTAGGGATCGTTGAACCCCGCTGTAGTTATTGCTTTGGCCTTCAACCTCTTGACCTACGACCCTGCGGTGATTGAGGTCGCCTGGGTGTCAATCGTCCAGTTGGTGGCCGGGTGCTCTGGGCTTCATGGATCATTATGATGATTGGAACGGTCTTCATAGCTAGCCTTGTTGAATGTGTACTGTTGTACTCTCTTTGATTTGATCTTAATCGAATGAGTTTTCTATGCCCTGCAACCCCCTTTGTTGTTTGTACTGTTTAAGATCTGCTCTGTTTTACTTGTTATTGCTCGATTTGGAAAAACCCAATAAGAACTGTTGAAAATGAAATGGTTTGATACAGAATTGTAATCCTAACAGATTACAATGTATCATGTCAAGTTTTGTGTACTTTTTTTAATTTCCCGCCCGGTTCCGCCCCCCTGCGTCGCGGCGCTCCCAGGGAAGGGAACCTGGAAGACTAGAATTAGAATACCGCTACCTATCTGCAACCGGTAGTGACGTTCAGAAAGAAAAACTTACTTCACATGTGCCATGCGTTACAACATGGCCGCTATTCGTTTCAATAGCTTTCCTAAAGTGACAGAACACGAAACAGCTGCGGACAGCTTATACCCATGCAAGTCTTGAATTTTAGATTTATTTTAACCAGTAAAATGACCTTATAGACTGAATATCAATATTACATTTCTATTATTATTGAAATATAGTAAATTTAGCGAGAAACCTGCAGGTCGAAGGTGGCGATGTCCATCTTGGTGCACCCGCACTGCTCAGCGACAAACTGAGTATATAGTGGAATAGACAATTTCACTTGGTCACGGTGAAATAGTCTATTTCAATATATAAGGTGAGTTTACTGCTAAAATCAGTCTGAAATTCAATGGGTGTAAGAATATATAAGATATAAAACATATCTGCCTCTGCTTCTGCTGCTTGGTGTTCTGTCACATGAAAACCTATTGGAACGCATAGTGCCCATGTTGGAACACATTGCACACGTGCAGTAGGTTTTCTCGTCCGAACGTCACTTCGGCATCAGCCAGAGGACATCGGGGGGATCCTAGGGACAAGGTAAGTTTTACTACAGGGTAATCCCGAGTGTGGCTCGGGGTTACCGCTTTTGGTACTGAAAATTAACTCTGAGCCTTAAGCCTCGTACACACGCACAGATTGTTGGCTGACCGATCGGCCGTCTTTTGTCCAGTGTTGTTTGTTGGTTGAAATGTGCTCTAGACTTGCACTGGACTTTTGTTGGCCAACAAAAACCAACTTCAGAAGTGATGTCATGTTCTGGTTGACTTTCTGTGTGTTTTTTCTTCTCTGAGCATGCCCAGTCTTGCTCATCTGATTTTTGTCTGCCGAAATCTGTACTGACTGAGGAACAATCAGCCGTTCTGTTGTTGGCCAACAAAAATTTTATAGCATGCACACCAGTTTTTTTTCGCGGTTGGTTGTCGGAAGCATCATACTAACAAGCCTACAATCGGCCGATCGGACATTGGCCGACAATTTACGGCCAAAAATCTGTGCGTGTGTACGGGGCTTTACTCGGGATAACCGCCAGGGAGGTTAAGGGGGTAAACCTTCTGGAGCTGAAATGGTTAAGAGACAATTTGTCTAACCATCGACTGATGGATGCTAAATACTCTGAGATTGCTTTGTATCCATTTGCAGCTATATGCAGATCAATTACTCTTGACTATATGTCTTAAGAGTTCTCCTTTTTGCGAGCCATTGTTCACGTAAGCTGATGATTTTTTATAAAACAAGAAATATATCTGAGCTTGGTAATAAATAATTAAAATCCAATAAAACAAGGCTGCTAGCACCAATAGATATGACTGTAACGGGGGAGGGGGGGGGGGGGGGGGTTTTAGGTGACTTAACTGCTATTTTTGTGGTGTGCTTCATTATCATATGTCTGGCAGCAGCTTTTTGTATCTTTAAACAACAAATGCGTTTATATGTTTTTAGAATTAAGCATTTTTGTACACAATTATACCTTATAGCGTTGCATATACCCATTACGGGGAGTTTGTTCTTCTTTGTTTTAAATACTGGCTAGAAATCATTAATCCTGTCAATTGAACAGTATAAAAGAGAGGCATTCCAAATATAGAGATTCATGTGTTTAGGTTCTCTACTCCAAATAAAGCAGAACAATACGATCTTTGCCATATCTTTATAACATAGCCATGTCATCATTTACAGTACATATAGTAGATCCTTTGGTTATGTTTTGGACATCTGGCTATCTTTCATGAAGCTTAGATCATATGCAAAGTAGATATGTACATGGCAAACGGTTATGTATAATATCATCAAACAGGTAAATATTTAGAATAAAGGCATGAACAATACTAGTGCCCATTATTATTTAGCTGGTTTCTCTACATACATTATGAATGGTTGTCTACAACAGTGTTTCTCAACCTTTTTTCAGTCAAGGCACCCTTTAAAAATTATGGACAATCTTGAGTCACCCTTTAAAATTTATGGTCTCGAGGCACCCCGTTCTAAAATGTAAAAATTATTCTAACAGTTTTACTTAATGCAGCAACATCGACACAAGTAGGAAACCTAACGTTAGAGGGTATTTATTCTTCCAAAGCAAATACACTTTTGCAAATTGGTACTGTATAGTATTCCAATGTTTCACTTCTCCCTCCGATTTTCTTCATCACTCAGCTAATGTGACCCCAACACTGACAGAGAGGGGCTGGAGAGGGGGATACAACGATGCTGTGTAGGCGACTGACCTCCTCCATATCAACGAATGATGCCATTGGTCGTTAGGACGCCGGCAGCTAGAAGGCTGTAATGGTGCACGATAAAAACCTGTGGCTTTGTGTAACTAAAAGGCAGTCTTCATCCACACACTGGCTTGTATACAATGTTTGGGCAATTTTTAGGCATTTTTGCCAAGGCACCCGGAAGAAACCACAAGGTACTCTGGTTGAAAAAGGCTGGTCTACAATATATTCAGAAAAGTAAATATTTGGAACAAAAGGCTTGAACAATACTAGTGCCCATTAACTGGTTTCACTAAATACATAGTGAATGGTTGTCTACAATATATTCAGAAAAGTAAATATTTGGAGTTAAGGCATGGACATTACTTGTGCCCAACTGCACACTCATGTTTGATTCATTTTGGTTCATGAAACTGTACAAGGCTACAGGAAGATGATGGTCTTGTGGTCTTAATGTAGAGAAGGTTTTGGTAGGATGACCATAATAATTACTGTATATATATTTTACCATTTTAATAATTCAAATACAACCCATAAATTGATAAATTGTGTAGTAGAAACATGTTTTATGTGTTAACCTTTTTTACTGCATATTGTTCCCATAGTCCAGGAAACAGAATGACATATTGTTGGATTTCATGGCGGTGACATAATTTATTGTCCAAGCCTAGCTAATTCCCATTAAACTCTCTATCTCAGAATCTTTTGGCTTGACATTCCTGATAATCATATTGCTGTTATAATAACCGTGACCTATCATTACAGAGTGATTGCCAAAGCTGAATTTTTCCCACAGCAATTCTGGTGACTCGAAGTACTTACTAGCAGTGATGCAATTGGTGAAGGCATCAAACAACCCTGTACAGAAAATCTTAAATTTACACTAAAGTCCTACAAAAACATTAAGTATGATTTTTTTTTTTTTTTTTGCAAAAGAGACATACGTTGTGCAAAATATAATTTTGTCCCTTGCTCCTTGCAATTTTTATATTACGCTACTCATACATGTGCAAAACAGTGCAGTGTACATCCCAGCTCTATTCTCAAAATGGCAAAAATAGATCCAGGTTAGAGGAACATATGCAGGAGTTACATCATTGGTTTGATCATTAGTCAACGATCTGACCTCCGATCTGGATTCTTTCCTGGGTGTACATAATATAAATGGGTACTAATATTTATAGGTAAAGTTGATCCAGGAAATATCCGATTGCCTTTCGGGGAAACAGGTAGGAATTTTTTCCCCTGCTGTAGAAAATTGTATCATGCTTTGCTGGGGTTTTTTCTCCTTCCTCTAGATCAACTGCGTGTATAGGATTGTGTATATGGGATTGTATGGTTGCATTTTCTTTACTGATTTTTGTTTTTTATTGGTTGAGCAAGATGTACTTGTGTCTTTTTTCAACCCGACTATGTAACTATGTATGACCTGTGTCTGCTAGGGAAGTGGAATAATGATAGGTAAGAGTGCCATAATGTGCATATATGCTGTACTTGCACATTAAGTTGAGAGACCACCCACCAAGCTGCAACCTGTATGTCTGCTTTAAAGTTTAGGGTCTCCTAATTCTAAAACTGATGGTTCTAATTCATGCCTTACAGGGGGTGATGTATAGGAGTCTAGGAGTAGAGATGGACAAACATCAGCCGGGGCGGTTCGCGAACGTCAGCCGCAAATTTTCTCAAAAGTCCGCGAACCGCAAGTTCGCGGCGGGCCCCATAGACTTTAATGGGAGGCGAACTTAAAAACCTTTAGGTCATATTTGCAGCCACAAAAGACTTACTAGCTGTGCACAAATAGTCCCAGCACATGGACAATATCATAACAGAAGTATTGCAATTGGAAAAGTTGCCCTAAATTTTTTTTTTTACAGCAAAAAATATATTTTTTTTTCATAAATCAGCCAGAACTGACAGCAGCCGGTAAATACATGTCTAATACATATAGGGTCCATTCACACATTTGTAAAATGGGTCCGCATCCATTCCACAATTTGCGGAACCTTTACAGACCCAATGTTTTTCATTTCCAGTCTGAAAAATTACCTGACAGCTAAGAACGTAGTATTCTGTGGCTGAAGGTACATTAGGCATTCACAGAATACAGAAGTAAGTGTCGGCCAGTATTGGCCCCAAAAATTAGCCCACATGGGTTTACCTGACAGCTAAGAACGTAGTATTCTGTGGCTGAAGGTACATTAGGCATTCACAGGATACAGAAGTAAGTGTCGGCCATAAAAGGACCCAAAAATTAGCCCACATGGGTTTACCTGACAGCTAAGTACGTAGTATTCTGTGGCTGAAGGTACATTAGGCATTCACAGGATACAGAAGAAAGTGTCGGCCATAAAATGCCCCACAAATTAGCCCACATGGGTTTACCTGACAGCTAAGAACGTTGTATTCTGTGGCTGAAGGTACATTAGGCATACACATGATAAAGAAGTAATTGTCGGCCAGTTTAGGCCCCAAAAATTAGCCCACATGGGTTTAACTGACAGCAAAGAACGTAGTATTTGATGGCTGGAGGTACATTAGGCATTCACACAGGATACAGAAGTAAGCGTCGGCCTGTATAGGCCCCAAAAATTAGCTCACATGGGTTTAACTGACAGCAAAGAACGTAGTATTTGATGGCTGGAGGTACATTAGTCATTTACACATATCTCATATCTGAAGTGACCAAGACATCTTCAAACCGCCCTCTTCTTGCAGACGCTGTTGGATTGCTACCCACAACTGTCTCTCTGTGACTGGAAATTTCTCTGCCAGTGCACGGAAAAGCAGAATGCAGCATTTCCCGCAGCAAAGCCTGGAAGCCCTGCATTCTGACCGCCCTCTATGATTGTGGTAAAATTTCTGCCATTTTGTGTTTGTACCAGGGGTCTAAGTACATTGCCACGCAGTACTGCTCCTTGGCCTTTATGCGTTTTATACGGGGGTCCCCCTTAAAACACTGGAGCATGAAGGCCCCCATTTGCACTAAACTGGAAGCGGTGTAGTGGCCTGCTTCCAGCTCATCATCCAGAATAATGTCGTCATCATTCTCCTCCCCCCATCCACGGATAACACCAGCGATCCCAGAAAGGTTTAAAGCATGCTCTTCTTGCTCATCCTCATCCCCCCAGCACCATCCTCCTCTGACTCCTCTTCAGACTCCTGCTGTTGATTTGTCTCAGATGGAGTAGCACTGTAAGATTCTGGTACCTTTGGTACCCTTATTGCCCATTTTCCTCTTCATATTGTGTCCCACCTTTTTAGTTAGGTGGAACGCATATACCTTTAAGCCGGATGACATCATCGCTGAGCGCCGCTCTGAGCGGCTATTTCAATCGCCGGCTTTCTCTCTCACATTGTTCGTTCAATGTTACCGCATGCTCACAAGCCTTGTCTTATGCTGCCGGAGCCTCCAGCTATTCTCCTTTACCTGGAACAGACCGGAACCTCGCTACTGATCCTGTATCTCGCTACCGGATCACTCCCTAACTACCGGACCCCTCTACTTACTAACCTTACTAGTGATAAGTACCCCACAGGGGATTTCTCCATAACTAACTTACACTATCTACTTCTGCACATTAAGGACTGTTACTATCTATGCATACTAATTCTATCATCTGCACTGTTACATAGATTGCTAGCTCTTGAGTCTACTACCATCTATCCTTGCACTGGGTTAGTCTATCCTGTATATGTCATCTGCTGTCCTCACCACCTGTTACCATACATGATTACTAACCTATCTGCATTCTACCTATTACCATCTACTACTCTCCTGAACATTACTATCAAGTGCTTATCATTGCTGTCACTGCTCACACCTGTCCCTTCAGCACATCACCTCCATACTGTCATATACATCCCATCACTCCAGGAACATCTTATTGAGTGTGTGTATATTTGTATGCTGAAGCAGACAGGCCCACAGTGATGAGTCTGGAGAGTTGTATCTGGTATTTCAACACATCTCTACATGACTACTGAGTGGAGATTCTGCAGCTGCAAATCCAGCTTACTATAAAAACGTAGGAGCGTTACAAGCACACGCTGGGAATTCATCCAACATTGCGACTTCCTCCTCTTCCTGCTCCTCGATGGCTTGATCAATGACACGACGCAATGCACGCTCCAGAAAGAAGGCGTAAGGTATGTCACTTATGGCGCCCTGGCCGTGACTGACCAGTTTGCTTATCTCATTGAATGGCCGCAGAAGTCTGCATGCGTCCCGCATTAGCAGCCACTGGCGAGGTGAAAAAAACCCAACCTCCCCAGAACCTGTCCTGCCGCAGAGTTCGAACAGGTAGTCATTAACTGCACGTTTCTGCTCGAGCAGCCTATCAAGCATATGCAACTTTGAGTTCCATCGCGTCGGGCAGTCACAAATAAGATGCCTGATGGGCAGGTTGTGTCGCCGCTGAATCTCAGCAAGGCGAGCCATGGCTGTGTAAGATCTTCGGAAACGGCTCGAGATTTTCCTGGCCTGCCGCAAGACGTCCTGGACCCCAGGGTATTTGCCTATGAATCTCTGCACCACCAAGTTCAGGACGTGTGTGTTATTTTGCCCTGTTTCAGCTCGCTCAGCAGATTGGCACAGTTGTCGCACACCACCTTACCAACTGTCAAATTCAGCGGTGTCAGCCACTGATCTGCCTGTGAACACAAAGCTGAAAGGAGTGAAGGACCAGTGTGGCTCTTGTCTTCCAGGCACAACAGACGCAGCACAGCATGGCAACGTCTCACCTGGCATGTGGAATAGGTTCTGGGGATCTTGGGCGGCGCAGTGAAAGAGACAGTAGCAGCGGAAGAGGAGGAGTCAGCCAAGGAGGAGAGGGAGAATGGAGGAGGCGTAGGAGGAGAAGAAGAGGCAGGCCTGCTTGCAATCCGTGGCGGTACAACTAAATCTACACAGGTGCCACGGGTTACATGCTTGACGGCCGTCAGAAGGTTCACCCAGTGGGCAGTAAAAGTGATATACCTTCCCTGCCCGTGTTTTCTAGACCATGTGTCTGTGGTCAGATGTATCTTGGCACCAACACTGTGTGAAAGAGATATATTAACTTGCCGCTGAACATGGCCATACATCTCTGGAATGCCCTTCTGCGAGAAATATTTCCTGCCTGGGACCTTCCATTGTGGTGTTCCAATGGCCACAAATTAACGAAAGGCCTCCGAGTCCACCAGTTGATATGGCAGTAGTTGGCGGGCTATCAGTTCCGACAAGCCAGCAGTCAAACGTTGGGCAAGAGGGTTATCCGGCATCATAATTGTTTTCCGCTCCAACATTTGGACCACAAAAGCCTGCCTTTTTCCAGAACTACGTGACGACGGCATCAAGGCAGGTGGAGTCTAGGACAAATGTGAGGCGAGAGGAGAAGGAGAAGGGGCTGGACGGTGAGAGCCTGGAGTGGGGCTTTGTGAGTTCTGACGGTGTTGCTCCTACTGGGCTTGGTGATGGGAGTTCAGGTGCCTTCTTAAGACGGTTGTCCCTAGGTGAGTGTTGGGCTTACCGCGACTTATGTGTTGACTGCAAAGGCTGCTTACGGCAACACTATTGTTAGCAACGGACACATTGAAAAAAGCCCACACTGCTGAGCCATGTGCCGGCATCCTAGGAGAGCCAAATGTGACTGTACATGGTTGATGGCTCGCTCCTGATACATTTGCAGTCTGCTTTGTACCTCTTGTGCAATGCAAGTTCTGCCTGCCTCTTCTCACTATCTGCTGGTCCGTCTCTCCCTCTGAACTCCCTTCCTCTTCCTCTCTTGTGGCCACCCATGTGACGTCCATAGACTCGTCATCATCCACGTCACCTTCCCCATCACTAACATTCGAGATCTCGGAGTAGGCAGCAACAGCGGGGACCAACCTCCTTGGGCTGATCTGGGTACTGTCGTCAGACTGCTGAGTGGCGGCTGTTGCTACCTCCCCTTCCTGATCCGATTCCAACAATTTCTGCGCATCGCAAACGTCTTGTGATGGATGGGAAAATAATTCCAGGGACTCAAGCGGAGGGTATGTGGTGGTGGTGTCTTTGGGGGTGCACACAGCAGAGAGTGAAATGGGTGCAGATAGAGAGGATGAGGAGGGTGCAGAAGAGGAAGGCTGAGTGAGCCACTCAACCAAGTCTGGTGCGTCCTTTGACGTAATTGCACGCGGCTTTTGAAACTTCACAGTTGCCCTACCCCTACCACCCCTGCGTACGTGTCTGCCTCTCCCTCTGCCTGTCATGTTTCTTAATTACCCTGTGACAAAAGTCTCTAGAGAATCGCAGTATATCTGGAAAAAGGTAGATAACACCCCGCTTCAATCTGTGGTATTGGGGGGGGGGGGCACAGGTTTATCACACCAGTTCTACAAATAATTGGCTAGTAACTATTGTCACTTTGTGTAGCACAGTTAACACAGTAAAAGAGGCCAAATTTTTGCAGGACTAAAATACAATCTTAGAAAAGTATACTGTTAAATAACACCTCACTTCAATCTGTGGTATGGGGGGGGGGGGCACAGTTTTATCACACCAGTTCTACAAATAATTGGCCAGTAACTGTTGTCACTGTGTGTAGCTGTAAGATTCTGGTACCTTTGGTACCCTTATTTCCCATTTCTACCTTAATATTGCGTCCCACCTTGCTAACTAGGTGGAACGCATACACCTTTAAGAACGATGACATCATCGCCGAGCGCCGCTATGAGCGGCTATTTCAATCGCCGGTTTTCTCTCACTCATTGCTCGTTCAAACCGCATGCTTGACCAGTCTTGTCCTATGCTGCCGGAGCTTCTAGCTATTCCTTTGCCTGAACAAAACCGGAACCTCGCTACCGATCCCGTATCTCGCTACCGGATCACTCTCTTGCTACTGGACCTTGCTACTACTAACCCAACTTGTGATAAGTACCCCACAGGGGATTTCTTCCTAACTAGCTTACACTATCTACCTCTGCATACTAAGGACTGTTACTATGTAAGCACTATTCCTATCATCTGCATAACTTCATAGATTGCTAGCTCTTGAGCCACCATCATCTACATCATTGCACTAGGTTACTCTCTCTTGTATACTTCATCTGCTGTCCCCTACCACCTGTTACTATACATGATTGCTAAACCTATCTGCATACTACCTATCATCACCTACCACTCTCCTGAATATTACTACTGAGTGCTCACCATTTCTAACGCCTGTCTCTCACCTCTATACTATCATATACATCCTATCACTCCAGGAACATCATATTGAGTGTATGTATATTTGCATAAAACAGGCTGTGCACGGTGATGAGTCCTGAGAGTTGGATATGTTTGGTCAACCCATCTCTACATGACTACTGAGTGTAATAATTCTGCAGCTGCAAATCCATGCACTAACAAAAAACGCAAGAGCGTTACAGATTGAACGAGCCTTAAAATATGGATTCAGCAGAATTACCCACTCAAGTTATGCAGTTAAAACAACAAGTAGATGCATTGATACTTGCCCTTACAGAGGTAAAAAACGAAAATTAGGCTTTGAGACAGCAGGTTAGCCGTCTCGCACAGCTCTCTGCTGCTCAGCCCCGTGAGCCTAAGATAAACCCTCCTCTAGTGTTTACAGGTGATCGGAAAAAATTTCGTGAATTTAAAAACGCATGTCAATTGCTTTTCTTGTTAAAACCTCGTACCTACCCTACTGACCAAATTAAAGTCTGTACCACTATTTCCTATCTGACGGGTGATCCCCGTGCCTGGGCAGACTCTCTCTTTGAGAAAGATGATCCACTTCTCAACTCCTATCCTTTATTCCTAGCGCAACTCGCTAGTTTATATGAAGACCCCAATAGGCAGAGTACTGCTGATACCCAATTGAGGGCTTTAAAACAAGGAAGGAGACCTGTTGAAGACTTTGTGGCAGAGTTCAAAAGATGGACCCTTGATTCAGGGTGGAATGATACATCTCTAAGAACTCAGTTCAGACTCGGCCTATCAGAAGCCGTTAAAGACGAGCTCGCCCGAGCGGATTTACCTGACACCTTGGCTGCCCTGATACAGACCAGTATCAATATTGACAGACGACTGCGAGAAAGAAAGGCTGAGAAGATGGGATTGCCATTGTCCAGTCCTTCTCGGATGTCGGCTGTTGACCCTACTCCTATGGAGGTAGGAATGATACGTCCACCTTTATCCTTTACCGAACGTGCCAGGAGAAGATCCGAAAGTCTCTGCATGTACTGCGCCTCCCCGGATCATTTGTTAAGCGGCTGTCCCCTTGTCCGCAAAAAAGAGGGTGAGTGTTCAAATGTCTTGCTAGGGGGACTAACGACTTCCTTTTCTAATCCTTATCTTTTTATTAATTTGACATTACAGTGGGACCAAACTAGGATCACCACCAAGGCTATGATCGACACAGGATCTTGTGGGAACTATATCGATACTTGTTTTGCTACCTTAAATAAAATACCTATTATTTCAAAACTCAAACCTGTCTCTGTTAGTTTCATTAACGGTATTCCGTTATCCTCTGGTGGTCCAATCACCAATCAGACACAAGCACTCCTTGTCACTGCCAATGAGTCTCATATGGAGACTACCACTTTTGATGTACTAACCTCACCACATTTTCCCATTATTTTGGGACTTCCCTGGTTACACATACATCAACCAATCATTGATTGGAAAACAAGAACTCTAACCTTCTCTTCTCACTATTGCGAAACCACGTGTAATCTCTCATCATATGGAAAGATCCTGTCTGTGGTGACAGATGAGATTATACCTCTATGTTACCAGGATTTGTCGGAAGTCTTCCTTGAAAAAAATGCTCAAGTCTTGCCTCCCCATAGGGACTATGATTGTTGTATCGATCTACTCCCTAATAGCAAGTTGCCTTTCGGTCATGTTTATCCTCTTTCACAGGATGAACTCTCTCATCTCAAGGAATACTTGGATACTTTCGAAATTGGACCTGAAAGGGGCATACAACCTAATCCGAATCCGTGACGGGGATGAATGGAAGACAGCATTCAGAACCAGATACGGATTGTTCGAGTACCTTGTGATGCCATTCGGGTTGTGTAATGCTCCCGCAGCCTTTCAACGATTCATAAATGACATCTTCAGAGACTAACTTGATGTTTGTGTTGTAGTATATCTGGACAATATACTTATTTATTCTCAATCTTTATCTGAACACATAAAACATGTAAGACTCGTGTTGTCCAGACTACTTGCACACAACTTATACGTAAAATTAAAAAAATGTTTATTCCATAAATAAGAAGTACTATTCCTAGGATACATCATATCTAAAAATGGAATCAAAATGGATGTGAGCAAGATATCCTGTATTCTAGATTGGCCTGTGCCAACAACTCGTAAAGCATTACAAAGATTCCTCGGATTTTCTAACTTCTATAGGAAGTTCATCAAGAACTTCTCTGCTATTGTGAGACCTCTCACACAACTCACAAGTATAAAAAAACCATTCAAATGGTCAGAAGAAGCAAATGGAGATTTCCGCTTGTTAAAATCAAGCTTTACTTCTGCTCCCATACTACGCCATCCAGACCCATCCCTTCAATACATCCTGGAGGTAGATGCGTCAAATATGGCAGTAGGTGCAGTTCTCTCCCAACGACCAACAAATACTTCACCACTTCACCCAGTTGCTTTTTTCTCAAAATCACTAAGCAGCCCTGAGGTGAATTACCCAGTGGGTGAAAAAGAGTTGCTTGCAATAAAATGGGCATTGGAGAATTGGCGACTCCTACTTGAGGGTACTCGATTACCAGTTCTCATATACACAGATCATAAAAATCTTCAATACCTTCAGACTAACAAGACTCTTTCCCACCAGCAGGTACGATGGTCCTTATTCTTTTTAAGATTCAACTTTTTGGTGACCTACACTCCTGCAGACAAAAATAAAAAGGCGGATGCGCTGTCACGATTAACCGAGGATAACTACGCCGAAATACCTTCAATTCCTATAATACCCTATGAACGTATTGTCGGTGTTGTTCGTTCCCTGAAGGAAGAGATTTTGCACAGCATAGGATTAGATTCACCTCCACCACAACTAAGTGCTGATGCAGAAGGCTTCCTCTATTACAACGACAAACTTTACATACCCCCTACTATGCGTACCAAGATTTTGGAATTGTCGCATGATGTGCCTATGGCAGGACATATGGGTATGACTAAAACATTTAATTTACTTACTAGGCAGTTTTGGTGGCCTGACATGAAGACGACCGTACAAAAATTTGTTTCTTCTTGTGACATCTGTGCAAGGTCCAAAATTGACACTACAAAACCATCTGGTCTACTTTGTAGTCTACCAATACCCCAGGTTCCATGGGAAGTTGTGTCCTTAGACTTCATAGTAGAACTACCACCTTCCAAAGGATTTAACACCATCCTAGTGTCAGTGGACCATCTGACCAAGATGGCACATTTTATTTCTATTCGAAGATTACCCTCATCCAAGCAAACAGCGGAATTGCTAGTGAAACATGTCTTTAAGTTACATGGTATTCCAAAGACCCTTCTGTCTGACCGTGGTTCACAGTTCATCTCCAAGTTTTGGCAAGCTCTATGTCAGATACTACGAATAGAGCGAAAACTTACTTCTCCTTACCACCCTCAGACCAACGGACAGACAGAAAGAGTCAACCAGTGCATTGAGCAATATCTACGTTGCTATACCTCATACCTACAGGACGATTGGGTGGACCTCCTCCCGCTGGCGGAATTCGCTTATAACAACGCAACCCACAGTACTACTAAGCAAAGTCCATTCTACTTGAACTATGGGTTTCATCCCACTCTTCTTCCACCACGCATCCTTCCATCAAGTAACCCAGTGGCCTCTGATTATCTCACCCAAATAAAGGACTCTCTGGGTTTACTCAACACCACCATATCACATGCCCATAGTCAACAAAAAAGGTACTACGACCTACGTAGAAAACCCTCTCCTCAATATGCTATTGGGGATCTTGTTTGGCTATCTACAAAAAATTTGAGATTAAAGATCCCTAGTAAAAAACTTGGACCTTTATTTCTGGGACCCTTCCCAATTAAGAAACTCATTGGAAAAGCTGCAGTGCAACTCACCTTACCGGCAGATCTCAAAATACATCCCATCTTTCATGTGTCGCTACTAAAACCACATGTTCCTAACCAAGGAATGAGGCCTACCATCTTGCCTCCACCTCCAGTACAAGTTGAAGGCGGAGAAGAATATGAGATCAAGGAGATTCTGAATATCTCATAAGATGGAAGAACTATGGACCCCAAGACGACACCTGGTTGGATACTGCTGATGTTCACGCACCTAGGCTTATACGAACATTTCACTCGAAATACCCGGAAAAAACAGTGCTATAGGCCTTCCGGAGCCGGCCTTAAGGGGGGGTACTGTAAGATTCTGGTACCTTTGGTACCCTTATTTCCCATTTCTACCTTAATATTGCGTCCCACCTTGCTAACTAGGTGGAAAGCATACACCTTTAAGAACGATGACATCATCGCCGAGCGCCGCTATGAGCGGCTATTTCAATCGCCGGTTTTCTCTCACTCATTGCTCGTTCAAACCGCATGCTTGACCAGTCTTGTCCTATGCTGCCGGAGCTTCTAGCTATTCCTTTGCCTGAACAAAACCGGAACCTCGCTACCGATCCCGTATCTCGCTACCGGATCACTCTCTTGCTACTGGACCTTGCTACTACTAACCCAACTTGTGATAAGTACCCCACAGGGGATTTCTTCCTAACTAACTTACACTATCTACCTCTGCATACTAAGGACTGTTACTATGTAAGCACTATTCCTATCATCTGCATAACTTCATAGATTGCTAGCTCTTGAGCCACCATCATCTACATCATTGCACTAGGTTACTCTCTCTTGTATACTTCATCTGCTGTCCCCTACCACCTGTTACTATACATGATTGCTAAACCTATCTGCATACTACCTATCATCACCTACCACTCTCCTGAATATTACTACTGAGTGCTCACCATTTCTAACGCCTGTCTCTCACCTCTATACTATCATATACATCTTATCACTCCAGGAACATCATATTGAGTGTATGTATATTTGCATAAAACAGGCTGTGCACGGTGATGAGTCCTGAGAGTTGGATATGTTTGTTCAACACATCTCTACATGACTACTGAGTGTAATAATTCTGCAGCTGCAAATCCATTCACTAACAAAAAACGCAAGAGCGTTACAGTAGCACAGTTAACACAGCAAAACAGGCCACATTTTTGCAGGACTAAAATACACTCTTAGAAAAGTACACTGTTAAACAACACCCCACTTCAATATGTGGTATTGGGGGGGGGGGTCACTGGTCTATCACACCAGTTGTTCAAAAAAATTGGCCAGTGAGTTTGGCACTGTGTGTACCAGACTTAACTCAGCAAAAGAGGCAATATTGTTGCAGGACACAAATACACTTGTAAAAGTATACTCAGACAACACCCCACTTCAATATTTGGTATTGGGGGGCCACTGGTTTATCACACCAGTTGTTGAAAAAATTGGCCAGGGAGTTTGGCACTATGTGTATCAGACTTAACTCAGAAAAAGAGGCAATATTGTTGCAGGACACAAATACACTTGTAAAAGTATACTCAGATAACACCCCGCTTCAATCTGTGGTATTGGGGGGCCACAGGTTCATTACAACAGTTCTACAAATAATTGGCCAGTAACTGTTGTCACTGTGTGTAGCACAGTCAACACAGCAAGAGAGGCCAAATTTTTGCAGGACTAAAATATACTTTAAGAAAAGTATACTGTTAAATAACACCCCACTTCAATATGTGGTATTGGGGGGCCACTGGTTTATCACACCAGTTGTTGAAAAAACTGGCCAGGGAGTTTGGCACTGTTTGTATAAGATTTAACTCAGCAAAAGAGGCAATATTGTTGCAGGACACAAATGCACTTGTAAAAGTATACTCAGATAACACCCTGCTTCAATCTGTGGTATTGGGGTGCCACTGGTCTATCACACCAGTTGTTCAAAAAATTGGCCTGGGAGTTTGGCACTGTTTGTAGTATTGCTGCAGCAATGCTCAGTCCCCACACATGTCACAATGCTGCACAGCGCACAATAATACTACTAATCCACTATAATATGCTTTCTACAAAGTATATTATACTGTGGATTACCCTCTCCCCTCCCCCTTTTTAGTGCACTGCACAGCAATACCAAAAAATTTGCAGCCCTTTAAATGACTTTTGTGGACATTAACAGTAGAGATGGCCTTGCGGTTCGCGGCAAATTTTGCTTGTTCGCAAATGCGCAAAAAGTCGGACTTTTGCCTATGTTCGCGAATATGTCCGCGCCGCCATTTTCTTTTTCATTCAGAAGAACTTTGACCCATGACACAGCCATCAGGTGGAACGGGACAGCCAATTGAAACATTCCAGCACATGGACAGTCCCCCTACCCTATAAATAGACCCGATCTGGTGACCATTTCACATTCCGCTTTCTGCCAGTGTAGGGAGAGGTCTGCTGTGCTCTTTAGGGAGAGATTGCTAGACACATGTAGCGCTGTGAAGATCCACAAATGTCCTTTTCAGGGCTGGTATTTTTCGGTATAGATCTAGTATCTTTTGAGCTTAGCTTATTACAGTCTCTTTACTATAGGGCCAGGTATCCTGTGGTTGCTTTAGGGGCAGTTAGAGATTGGCTGCAGTCACACACAAATCGCTTTGTTAATGTCCACAAAAGTCATTTAAAATGCTCCAATGTCGTTTTAGGGTCTAATACAGTCTCTTTACTATAGGGGCAGGTATCCTGTGGTTGCTGTAGGGACAGTTAGAGATCAGCTGCAGTCACACAGTAATCGCTTTGTCAATGTCCACAAAAGTCATTTAAAATGCTCCAATGTCGTTTTAGAGTCTATTACAGTCTCTTTACTATAGGGCCAGGTATCCTGTGGTTGCTTTAGGGGCAGTTAGAGACCGGCTGCAGTCACACACAAATTGCTCTGTTAATATCCACAAAAGTTATGTAAAGAGCTGCAAATTTTTTGGTATTGCTGTGCAGTGCACTAAAAAGGATAGGGGGGGGGGGGGGCCAAAAGTGTCAAAAATCCAGCAGTTCTAAAGGGGGCAGTGCTACACTCTTATGTTTAATCAAGGTAGGGAACAGTACCTTAGCCCTTTTACATTGCCCCAAGAAACGCCTTATCAGAGATTTCACCTTTTAAAAATAGCTATTGGATATTGGAATTGGTATAGTCCTCAAGCAATAATGAATCTTTTGGAGCTCTAGCATTTTAAAGGCCGCAGAGAGCCCTAACCAGGTCAGTTCATATTGCTCAATATCCTTTAAATCTTGGGTGATTGTCTGGATAAGGGGTAGGAAGTTAGTTTTATAAATGCATGAACATAAGTACATAAAGTAGGGGTGGTCAGCATAACTCCTAGGTATGGGAACTTTTTAGATATCCATGTATATGGGAATTGAGATTTTAAAGATGAAAAAACTAATTTCTGAATACCTATTGTTAAACTAGTAGATTTAGCGATATTTCGTTTATAGAAAGAAGCCTTGCTTAAATTATTTATAATCTTTTCCACCGCCCGCAGGAAAGCCTCCAGATTTGTCAATGTTAACACCACATCATCAGCAAACAATCCTATTTTATGCTGGTTATGTGCTACTGTAATTCCAGTCACTGCAGAAGAAGCCCTGGTGGCTTCAGCCAGGGTTTCCATAACCAATATAAAGATAAAGGGGATCAGCGCATGGGACAGTACTTACATTTACTATGAAGCATTCCTTGTGCTGTTAGCTGCTGTTTTAGCTGGGATCTGCCCCAGTGATAGGTCCCTTGGTTCTATTAACCCCCACATCACTAGAAGATCACAGCTATGGGTGGAGGGGGGGGGGGGCATATGTAGTGTAAAACCAATTGTACAGAGTGCAGTGTTCAGAAGTTCTGTCCAGGGGCCATTAATATGTAACTTACAACCTTGATAGGTATGTAATATTAAGCACAGCATCCAGCGTATAGTGGCTCAGGGTATGTAATGCACAAGTTATGTTAAAAAGTCCTGACCACTTCAACCTGCATGCTGTGCCATACCTTACATACTTTTTTTGCTGACCTCTGTATGCTTTGCTGCCCACCAGCAAATTTTCTTGTTCCTCCCCAAGCAAAATCCCCCTTCCCCCATCTACAGCTCACTTTCTCCTCCCCTCTGTCCACAGTTAACCTTAGCGGGCACCTTGTCCACAGCTCACCTTTTTATCCCCTGTGAACATGCCACCTCTGCACCCCCGGGCACAGTTTATCTCTACCCCCTCCACGTTTCACTTCTGCACCCCCATCAATAGCACACCCTAATCCATAGCTTTCAACCACTGCACCCCCCCCCCCCTCCCCTCATCTTTCACCTCTACAGCTCTGTTAACTCTAAAAAAATATTAAACTTACTTTTTACACCATCAGCAATTTTTATCTTTTAAATAAAGAAAGATGGTACACAAAACTGTGCTATGAATGAAGAAAAGCATGCCTCTTAAATACACAGCTGTAAGGAATTACCATGGGTTAACCATGCTTACATATGGAGCAATAAAATCATTGTTCTTAGAACAATGTCATTGTTGAGTGTGGTTTTTATGAATTAACCCGCATATAGCTAATATGATGCCAATCATATGTTCCCTCAAGTTATTACACGCATATTAAGAATAGGAATAATGAGATGAGCTATGAATGTAAATGATCTGAGTATAAACAAGCTTGAGATACGTATAAATGAGCTTTAAAGCCCAGAAGGACCCTTTACAGCTGTTGCGCTCTCTTGCTGATCCTGAAGTCTTCTAGGATCTGTCCCAGAAGACTTTGGGAAGGAGAACTTCTGCTTCCATTCTCCTAAGGTGACCAAAGTAGGAGCAGGTACCTGTCAAAATTGGGTACCTGCTCCCCCCCTCCCCCCCAAAAGCTCCATTTCACAAATAGGAGGAGTCCTTAAAGCTGAAGTTCCAATTTTGGGTGACACTCATCTTTAATGATTTTTTTTACTCTTCTGAACACTCCTGCACACATTCCCATATAGTTATTCTGCTAATTTTAATCACAATTGTCTAGTGATTGCCAAAGAAGAAAAAATAAATAAAAATTTTAACATAGGTTGTATATTATGTCAAGGCTGACCATGCCCCCTTGCTGACCTGGCCATTGACCTACAGCCAGTGGTCAAATATTTTGGAATTTGGAAACATTTTTCTCAATGTAATACCTTGAAATGAAAAGAACACATTCGCAAAACCTTCTCCTAACAAGTAAAATAGTGGCTCAGATTTCTGAACTAGCTGTAACACAATGAGGAGAGGGGGAGGGGTTAGTGAAAAGACACATTACTAAAAAGTCACCAGAAATTTAATTTGATCTCAGCAGCTTTGCTTCACTATTGCAGCAAGAGGATGTTGTAATAGATCCGTACACTGGCATAGACTAAGATGATGGGTGACAATACTTCTTTCATGTGTTTATAGAAGCAGTACCAGGACAGGGTCCTCTAGCACCCAGGGCAAGGATGTGGAACTATGCCCCCTCCATCACTGTTAATGTACTGTATGTCGTAGAATGGGTTTACTGCCCTTTGTGCATTCACCGCCCCCTTGATTCACTGTGCCAGGGCAGCTTCCCCTCCTGCCCACCCCTTGTCCTGGCCCTGCATGGAAGTATGAGTCTAGTGTACTAAAAGTGAAAGTCAGAAGATGGCTCATTGATGGTATGGAAATGAGTGTATAGATATGTCTACAAGGACATTTTCCCTTTCACTTCCAATGTGGAAATACTGATTGCATCTACTTCTTCACTGATTAGTTTAGGGAAGTAATGCACCTACTTACCCCTATGAGCTATTTCACAGACATCTATAAAATAAATATGTACTAAAGAAATATAGAAGCTGCAACTGCTATTTCTTCTGCTATTCTATTCCCTGACTGCCAAAGTAACATAGTGACTTTATTGCCTTCGAAGTTACTGACTTGGAGCAAAGTAAGTATATTACAAGTTCTGACTCCATTCGGACTCTTCAGATCAGCATGCTTGTCCTAAGTCAGGTTCTTAACTACCTCAATACTGGGCACTTAAACCCCCTTCCTTCCCAGACCAATTTTCATCTTTTAGCGCTGTTGCATTTTGAATTACAATTGCGCGGTCATGCAACATTGTACCTAAACCAAATTTGTGTCATTTTTTCCCCACAAATAGAGCTTTCTTTTGGTGGTATTTGATCACTGCCAGGTTTTTTCTTTTTTGGTGCACAAATAAAAAAAGCCAGAAAAGTTTGAAAAAAAAAAAAAGTTTTTTTGTTTAGGTTATAACATTTTGTGAATAGATACGTTTTTTCCTGCACTGATGAGCACTGATGACGCCGCACTGACAGGCACTGATGAGGAGACACTGATTGGGTGGCACTGATGGGGTGGCACTGATATGCAGCACTGATAGGCACTGATAGGTAGCACTGATATGCAGAACTGATGGGCACTGATATGTGGCACTGATAGATAGCACTGATATGTAGCATTGGTGGGCACTGATATGCAGCGCTGATGGGCTCTGATAGGCAGCACTGATGGGCACTGATCGGCACTGATTGGCACTGATGGGGGGCACTGATGGGCACTGATGGGGGGCACTGATGGACACTGATAGGCAGCACTGGTGGGCAATAATGGGCACTGGTGGGCAGCACTGGTGGATGGCAATAACGGGCACTGGTGGGCAGCACTGATATATGGCATTGGTGGGCAGCACTGATAGGAGGGCACCACTGGCAGGCTGTTTGCCATCCCTGGTGGCCATGGTGGGCATCCCTGGGGGTCATGGGTGGGCATCCCTGGTGGCTCTAGTGGCACCCCCCCCCCCCCCAGGGCTGCACTGGTAATCAATGTTCTGATTACCAGCACAGACCCCCCCTGTGATCAGTGAGTACTTAGAAATACTCACTGATCACCCCAGCTCCAGTATCGATCCTCTTCTTCTCCTCCCTGACAGGATCTGTCAGGGAGGAGAAGAGATCGAAGCCGTTACAACGGCTGTATTTACATTGCATGACGGCTGTGATTGGACACAGCCGTCATGTGATCAGAAGGGGCAATCACAGGGCCCTCCTGACGCATCTTGTTGCGCTGTGTCCGAGGGACACAGGCACATCGAGATTGCGCCGCTGCGCGTGCACGCGGCGGCGCGACCTCGCGCCTTCTGAAGGACGTTCCGGAACGTCCATTCAGAAGGACGAGACTCCCACCCGGCTGTATATGTACAATGGCCGGGTGGGAGGTGGTTAAAGTACTGGAGCCAGAGACAGTCAGATATTTGCCTTTTCAGAGGCACACAGAGTGATATATTTCAAGCATTTCTTTCTTTTGAGGGATTTTAAATACAGAAATGTTGGCTTACTGAAAAGTATGTTCATGTACAGTATAGTATGCACTCAATACTTGGTCAGGGCTCCTTTTGCATGAATACCTGCATCAATGCTGCGTGGCATGAAGGAGATTAGCCTGTGGCACTTCTGATGTGTTATGGAAGCCCAGGTTGCTTTGATAGCGGCCTCCAGCTCGACTGCATTGTTGGGTCTGGTGTCTCTCATCTTCCTCCTGACAATACCCCACAGGTTCTCTATGGGGTATAGGTCAGGCGAGTTTGCTGGCCAATCGAGCACAGTGATACAATGATCATTAAACCAGGTATTGGTACTTTTGGCAGTGTGGGCAGGTGCCAAGTCCTGCTGGAAAATTAAATCAGCATCTCCATAAAGCTGGTCAGCAGAGGAAAGCATGAAGTGCTCTAGAATTTCCTGGTAGTGCTGCGCTGACTTTGGACTTGATAATATACAGTGGACCAACACCAGCAGATGACATGGCTCCCCAAATCATCAATGACCAGGGAAACTTCACACTGAACCTTATACAACTTGGATTCTGTGCCTCTCCCTGGGGCCTTGGTTTCCAAATGAAATGCAAAATTTATTTTCGTCTGAAAATAAGACTTTGAACTGAGCAAAAGTCCAGCTCTCTTTCTCCTTAGCACAGGTAAGACGCTTCTGACGTTGTCTCTGTTTCCAGATTGGCTTGACAAAAGGAATGCGACAGTTGTAGTCCATGTCCTGTATACATTTGTGCGTGGTGGCTCTTGAAGCACTGACACCAGGTGTAGTCCACTCCTTGTGAATCTCCCTCAAATTCTTGAATGACCTTTGCTTCACAGTCCTCTAAAGTTATCCCTGTTGCTTGTGCACCTTTTTCTACCACACATTTTATTTCCACACATTTCATTTCCTTCCACTCAACTTTCCATTAATATGCTTCAATACAGCACTCTGTGAACAGCCAGCTTCTTTAGCAATGACCTTTTGTGACTTACCCTCCTTGTGGAGGGTGTCAATGACTGTCTTCTGGACAACTGTCAAGTCAGCAGTCTTCTCCATGATTGCATAACCAGAGGCGTAACTAGAACCTTCAGGGCCCTGGTGCAAGAAACCTTGGAGGGCCCCCCTAACCCCTCCTTTCACTTTGTTGGTCCCGGGGCCCTTTTCTCTGCTCCCATGGCCCTCCCTAATGATTCTGAGGCCCCTTACTGCTGTTAAATGGCCCTTTATTATGATCCTGCAGCAGGACCCTTTCATGTGTTCTGCAGTGGTCCTCCTTCTTACCATCTTGGGCCCACCCCACAGTAGTAGATATGTCACCAGCACACCAGGGACCAACACACCATATAAGGATCCAACGCAGTGTAAGAACTACCAGGATTTCAAAGGTCACACTTGTAACTGGGCCCTGGCATTCTGCAACTGTGAGAGTCCAACAGTCTCCTCTTGATGTCATGCCCCTACTATTGACAGTACTGGTCTGGCATCTCTGTCCCCATGGCAGCGGTGGCAGTCTATTAGCACCCAGTGCTGGTTACAGTATAGGTCTGATGGGTGCATGTGGGCTAGGACTGGTACTATTGGTTTTAGACAGCTGAGCCCCCTGCCAGTCACCTAGCAGCTGTAATGCTGCATAGCTTTCTGCAGCCTTCGCTGCATGCTGATCATAGTGTGATCCAGGTGATGCTCCCAGTAAGATCTAATAAACACAGTATTTATAAGAATCAAGAGTGCAATCACATATATATCAACAATATGTTCAGCAGCCAGGTGGGCTCCATGCCAGTAAGGTGGAGGCTCTGATCAATAAAACCACTATCAAATTTAATATTAGATCTGCCTGAGACCATCACCTGGATTGCATCCCAATCAGCATGTCAGAGAAGGCTATGCAGTTCTACCACTATTCAGCGACCTGCGGGAGGCTCAGCGGTCTACAACTAATTGTACTGGCCCTCCTGCGCATTTGCCCATTAGCCCCATAATAGAACCAACACTGGGTCCTAATATGCTGCTTCTGCTGCTATGAAGACTGAGATCAGCGCTGTCCTTAGCTGGCTGGACAGCAACCATGGTTGTTAGGCCACTGGTGTCCACACAGTAGGAGGAATCCCCCATCCACCTGGAATGTGTTTTTTTTTTTTTCAGCGTGATGATCAAACAAATAAAAAAAAGCAGTCAATGTATGGGTTGCATAAGTGCTCAATGGAACTTGGAAGAACAGAGGGGGGGGGGGGGCAGATTGAGGGGACAAGGGAGGGAGATAGGGACAGTTAAGTTATGCGTAATGAAAAGTGTAAATGCAGTGCTCACTCATTCAAGGGCCGAGGGTGAGGCGGAGGCTGGATGGCTCAGGTATCATTCATGAGGCTTGGAATGTGTAGCTGCTTGCTGTTCTTCATATTTCCCGCCCACATCCCCCTCTCTGTCCTGCACAGACATACGCCGAGATAGGAGAGTGGGCGGGCCCGGGCAGACACAGAAAAACTGGGGTGGGAGGGGGAGGAGGAGGAGCTGTATGCCTTTCTCCTCTCCTGTCCATGTCTGGGAGGGGAGAGTACTCGCTGCTGGGCTGTGTGAGAGACGAGGTGTCAAAGACGCTCCGCTCAGCTGCAGCCACCGGCCCCTAATTGAACAGACTATCCTACAGATGGGAGAATCAGTCTGTTTTCTCGAACTGTCACTGACATAATGGGAGCCTGGCAACACTGCCTGGGCCCCCCTACAGTGGCGGAACTCCAGGGCCCGGTCACCTACTGAACCAAACTGAGAGACCATTTAAAGGTTCAGGAAACCTTTACTGGTGTTATGTGTTAATTAGCTGATTAGAATGTGACACTTTGAGTCTACAATATTGAACTTTTTTACAATATTCTAATTTTCTGAGATACTGAATTTTGGGTTTTCACTAGCTGTAAACCATATTCAAAATGCTTGAAATATTTCACTCATTGTGTAATTAATCTATATGTAGCACCCTACAGGTAAGTGCTAGATAAATGCATAGTGGGCCTTGTCTGCCTAACAGCAGGGCCATGTTTCTTTTGCTAAGTAGGTTTTCATGGTTTCCAAGTGTGTCTCCTGAGAGCTGAGTCTCCCCACTGGCTCTGTTAGAGGCTTCTGATAGGGCAGTGGAGGAAGCCCAATCAGGGGACACATTTAAGGTTGTAACTACCCCAGGAGGCAGATTATCCTGCAAAGGATTCTGGGAGTGGGTATACGTTTCAGGGAAGTGCATGACACGGTGTCTATGGCGGGAGCAGAGTCCCAGGAGGGAGAGAAGGCTGTCTCTCCTCCTGTCTGAGGAAGTGGATGTCTCGGGGTGTCGCCTCAGAATCCAGAGCGTGCTGAGTTGAGCTGAGGGGATCCGATGTGCCGAGAACCAGCGGAGAGCGAGAGGGGTCCAGTCCCAGGAAAGCCTACACAGGTCATGAGTACTGAGGATTGCCCCTGGGGTCTGCCTGAAGTGTTAGAGGAGACCACTCCGGAAGAGGTTCTGGGATCCAGTGTCAGCTAGCTGTAAAGGGGGTACCTAGGTTGAGGACCCTGAAGTAATAGAGGGGGTACATAGTCAGTGGACCCTGAAGAGCTAAAAGTGTAAAGGAGGCGCCTGCAGTTCGGGCCCTGAATTGTACAGAGTACCAGTTGAGAGTTGCAGCTATACAGTAATTCACAGCAAGCTATCTCCAGCCAGTGCCAGGCTGGAGAGAGTGGTCAGAGACTTTGCATTGCAGCAGTGTCAGTAGTTCTATACTCCACAGTTCTGAGTCTTCTGGACCTAGAGTCGAGGATTCAGCGCTTTTGTCAAGTTACAGTGTGTTCTAAGCGTCAGTGAGCGCTGGCTAGCGTCGGCTGGCATCAAGGCAGCGTTAACAGACATTTTCTGGATAAAGTCCCAAGTTGTATCTAGTTAAGCCTAAAGGAGTATCCCACTCATTCCCTTCTCCCATCCCCTTTATCTACAATAAAACCACAAAACAAAGATGCCGGAGTTGTCAATTTCTCAGTTCTCACACCCAGGGTTGCAGCTCACATGGGCTGGAGAGGTAACCAGTAACAATGGCAGACCCACATCAGGCCCAATGCCTTGAAAACCTTCTACATATAGAATATTTGAGTTTCACTCTTTGAATTTAATTACTGAAATAAATTAACTTTTTGATGGTGTTCTAATTTTTATGCACTGCACCTGTATATGATAATTTTATGTGGTTATTAGATGGTATGTATACTAATATTGTTCAATTATTGAACTCCTGTTTTATTTTACAATGCCATATTTTATATTTGTGGCCTAAATTACCTACATACCAAGCTGACCAGAGCTGTGACAAACCATAATACTGCCAGTGGTGCAGTAACATTTTTTTTTTATTATTTAAAAACGTTATTAATTATGTGAATAAAAGGTCAGCTTATCCCAACCACTGTCACTGTAACCTCTCTTAGAGAACTTTATTGGCAGGTAAATGCTAAAAATGTAAGAGAGTAAAGATGTCATTTCACGTCTTTGTTTTATAATTTTCAGCATTTACCTGCAAAGAAAGTTGTCTAAGAATGGTTACAGTGACAGAAAGGAAATAAAAAACTAAATAGTATCATTACATACAGTATCTCACAAAAGTGAGTACACCCCTCACATTTTTGTAAATATTTTATTATATCTTTTTATGTGACAACACTGAAGAAATGACAGTTTGCAACAATGTAAAGTAGTGAGTGTATAACAGTGTAAATTTTGCTGTCCCCCTCAAAATAACTCAACACACAGACAAACCACACTAAACCGCTGGCAACAAAAGTGAGTGCACCCCTAAGTGAAAGTGTCCATATTGGGCCCAATTAGCCATTTTCCCTCATGTTACAAGGTCTCTAACATCCACCACCTCTATGATGTTGTCATGGAGGAGTGGAAGAGGACACCAGTGGCAACCTATGAAGCTCTGGTGAACTCCATGCCTAAAAGGGTTAAGGCAAAGCTGGAAAATAATGGTGGCCACACAAAATATTGACACTTTGGGCCCAGTTTAGATATGCTTTGCTAGGGGTGTACTCACTTTTGTTGCCAGCGGTTTAGACATGAATGGATGTGTGTTGAGTTATTTTGAGGGGACAGCAAATTTACACTGTTATACAAGCTGTACACTCACTACTTTACATTGTAGCCAAGTGTAATTTCTTCAGTGTTGTCACATGAACAGATAAAATAAAATATAAAATGTGAGGCATGTACAGTACTCACTTTTGTGAGATACTGTATATTAACCTCCTCTACTTAGTCAGAAAACAATCATTTTTTTAACAGTGAACCTTTAAAGTTGATAAAGGAAAAGGAATTGGCAACACTCCAGGTTGAGTCAAAATCCAGATTTATTGACTGGACATCCAAATATCACAATCGTGACAAGGTAGACGCGTTTCACACACTGACTGTGTGCTTAATCATTACCAGTGAGTTCTTGTTTTTTTTGAGCAGTGAGTTCTTGTTTTTTCAACCTTTAAAGTTGTTGTAAAGGCACAAGGTTTTTTACCTTCATATATTCTATGTATGAAGGTAAAAAACATTCTGTGTGCAGCAGCCCCCGCTAATACCTACCTGAGCCCCCTCTTGATCCAGCAATGTCCATGAGAGCCTTGCCTTTCCTGGGACTTGCACTCCTGGTTGGCTTTTGGAAGCAGTGGGAGCCATAGAGGGGGCATGGCCGAGCCACCGCTCCGTCTGTAAATTGACACGGGTCAGGAGCGCGCCTGCTTGGGTGCCCCCAGGGCAAGCTGCTTGCTATGGGGGCACCCGGGAGGAGGGAGGAGCCAGGAGCACCGGCCTGGGACCCGAGAAGAGGAGGATCCAGGCTGCTCTATGCAAAACCATTACACATAGCAGGTGGGTATATCACGTTTGTTATTTTAAAAAAAACAAGGCTTTATTATAGCCTTAACCTTTTAAAAAAATGACTGCAACTGAAAGTTGCTCATCTCTTATCAGGACTCTGGTTGTAGTTGTGGATTTGATGAATTTTTCAGGCTGGGATGTGTCCTGTCTGATAAAGTTAAACAGCTGTGAACACCATAGTGGCTTTAGAACATTAAAATGCTTCTTTAAAACAGCTAATTTTCAAGAATAGAAAGGGCAGAAATGTTTTCCTCTTGAATATATCAAACACTATATACAGCTGTGAAATCTCCCCATGCTTTAACTGTTGCACATAAGGTTGTGACTAACCGATAATTTAGGAAGAATTTTTGTCAAGAATGTCTCTAAGCACACAAATCTTTCAAGATTGTAAAACTCAGAGCCGGTTCACACTACTCCGACTTGGGAAACGACTTGTGTGCCCTCAAGTCGCCCCAAGTCTCTTGTCATCACAAATTCAATGTAAATGAATGAGAGCCGTCTTAATATGCACTACTGAAGTCTCTCCGACTTCAGAAAAGGTTCCTGTACTACTTCAAGGCGACCTCTATCAGACTTGTGCACATAGACTTCAATGGGAGTCACCTCTAAGTCGTAGAGCCGGTTCACACTGAGGCGACACGACTCCTTACTACTTCGGGGGCGACTTGTGCATTACCATGCACCACGACTTCGGAGCGACTTGCAGGGACTTCACATAATGGAAGTCTATGCAAGTCGCTCCGAGGTCGCCCCGAAGTAGTACAGGACCCTTTTTCTAAGTCGGAGCGACTTGTGTCGCTCCTATTAGAACGGGTCCTGTAGTGGTCAATGGGCCGCGAGGGAGTGCGACTTGTCAGGCTGACAAGTCGCCTGACAAGTCGCGCTAGTATGGACCGGCTTGTAACCTTATCTATTTTCAAGCGACTTGTTATCAGACTTTCCAGGAAGAAGAAAAAGATTAGCCAGGCATTCCCCACAGACAAAGTCGCCTATCATTTAAGTCTCTTCAAAATAGTGCACAAGTCTCTTACAAGTCTCTAAACAAGTCTCTTCAAAGTCACGCTAAAAAGTCGCTCCTTCATGGGGCGACATTCTGGTTGCGGTAGTGTGAACCGGCTCTAAATTCTGTAAAAGAACAGACAGCTATAAAGTAACCAGCAAATTGTATAGTTTTAATCTTTTGATGTAAATTATTCTATAAATAGAGCAATAAAAAACAGATGCCAACATACCATTAGAGAGTTTCCCATGCATGTCAGATTCCAGCTTGCAATTAGCAAGTTTATGTGGGAAATTTTTTGCCACAGATTCTAGAATTACCAAAAGGTAGTATACAAATTTTTATCATAAAGTTCTGTATCACTAGAGACAGCATAAAATACAGAAATGCTACAAATGTAGTAAGATACTTTGGTTAAATGTATTAAAACTTGGGCAGACAGAATCTGGAGCAGTTTTGCATGGCAACCAATCAGCTTCTATTTAAAGTTTGTTCAATTAAGGTTTGAAAATGAAAGATAGAAAGTGATTGGTTGCTATACACAGTTGCTCCAGATTCTCTCTGCTCCAGTTTTGATATTTTCCCCTTTCTTCAGAAATTTGCATTTAAAGTCACCATTTAAAAAGGAAGAAAAAAGAGAAATGCAGCTGCATTGTAGGACTCATTGCCTGTTCTTACATCTGTCTCCCTACTCCCCCACTGACAACTGCTACAGGAGCCCCCAGAATCCTACAGTACATAGGTTTAAATTTTGCCTCCAAGCACTTAAGTGGGTAACTGTGCACTCACACAACCAATGTTACATTGTGGGAGGTAGGGGGGCTGAATATGTGTCCCGCCATATCACATAGACTAGAAACAGAATTCAGCTTCAGAGAATGGTTGGTAAATGTCAGATTTACTGCTTTTATAAATATACCCCTGAGTTTTTGCTGGAACTCCAGTAGCAGAGAAAGGAAACAGCAGTAGGTACATTAGCCACTGCAGTTTTTTAAAGTAAGCCTGTCCCAAAGCTGGTCAATGTAGACTGAGCATAGGAGGAATATAGATAAAGATTTAGTGAAAACCACATGTCAAAATAATCACTAGATCCAGAGATTTACCTTCATATATTAACTTTTCCTTTAAAGCCGAGCTTGGCATGAGTTGGCTGGGCAAGTTTTCATGCCTGAGAGTAGAGAGGGGAAGTTAAAGTTAACTCCTTTCGGCTCATGCTATAGCCAAAAAACGGCTACAGTGTGGCTCTCCAAGTTTTGAAGAACGTCCATGGACCTTCTCCCACATGTGCACATCTCGTGCTCCCCCCTTGGGTACTCATCAGGCACGCTCTGTGGCAGCTGTGTCCTTTGGACAAAACTGATCACAGATCACGCTAAAAAGGGCCAATTGCAGTGGCCCTTCACTATGTGATCAGCTGTGCCCATTTAAAGTTGGTCACATGTAAACAGACTTGCCAGTTATCGTACACAGAGACAGCGTGTGAGGAAAGAAAATCCATCTAATAAATCCAGCGATGTCCATGAGTGCCTTGGCCATCCTCGTGATTGGCTGACACACAGCAGTAGTGCCATTGGCTCCCGCTGCTGTCAATCAAAGTCAGTTAGCCAATGAGGAGAAAGAGGGGGCAGGGCTAAACCACGGCTCTGTATCTGAATGGACACACAGAGCTGAGGCTTGGCTTGGGTGCCCCCATAGTAAGCTGCTCGCTTTGGGGGCACTCAACAGGAGGGAGGGGCCAGGAGCACTGAAGAGAGACCCAAGAAGAGGAGAATTTGGGCTGTCCAGTGCAAAACCACTGCACAGGGCAGGTAAGTATAACATGTTTGTTATTTTTAGATGTAGCCATGTTAGAATTACTGTGTCTTTATGTTGGATATCAGTTTGGGCCATGTCAGGACGCTCTTTTAAGAGTTTCATAAGAAGGATTGGTTTCTCCCTAGGAGTGCTGAACTGGATTATGGGGGATGTAGTTTGGAAGGAGGGCAGAGACCATGGGATGGATGACTGACTGAACTACACTCCCAGGGAGCTTTGGGGATCTGCAGAGGCTCATGGGAGAAGGTATATACTGGGGGTGTGGTCGGATACGCAAGCTCTTGCTTCGGGGACTCGTGGAGTGCAGATCAGAGAAGGAGAGCTGCAGAGAGAGACTGACCCAGACGGAGGCCTGAGAGTGCGGCCTAGAGTGCGGAGAGCCCATCCTGACTGGAGTGGACGGTGAAAGTCACAGGAAGGTGACTGGTCCAGTGTGAGAGCTGAAGAGACAGCGAGCGGTGCTGAGAGAGTGGCTAGTAAAGTGTGTGCTGAGAGTCTTCCCGCGACGCAGCATCAAAAGGAGTAGACCTGCTGGAGGACTAGAGGGTCATTCGTGGACACTGACCTTGCATTAAAGTGCCTGGTGACCTTTGGGAATCGCAAGTATATATTTGCACACGGAATACACTGACAGCAGTTAGGATCTCATTAACATCTATAACCTTGGATTACAAATATCACCTGAAGAGTGATAAAGAGCTCCAACTGCCAGCAAAGAAGTGCAGGGCTTTGCTAGCATAGAGACTATACTTTTTTTCATCCTTAAAGAGGGCCCCCGGTTCTATAATATTTCTGCCAGTTGTTTTAGACTAATTAGTTAGCTGAATGCTGCATGCCTGTTTCATTTGCTTTATTCCAATAAATAGATACACTGGTATCTGAGTGTTGAGAGTATCTTTACACAATTTCACAGAAAATTACTGAACCTGTAGTGCCTAGTGGGTGGGATGTTTTTCAGGGTCCAGGGAGTGCAGAGGATCTTCCATTAACCAGCAGCCCCCAAGGGGGTCATGTTACATATAGAAAAAAAATGAGACTTTGCAATCACTTTGTGTGCCGGTTCACACTAGTGCAATGCCAGACATTGCATGTGATTTGCACCGCATTGCTGTGCAGATCACAAGCGATTTATGTGCGATGCAAATTCAGCCATACACATTGTATGGCTGAATTTGCATCACATTCAGGCCAAAATGGTGCAGGACCCTTTTTTTGGTCCGCACTGGAATCGGATCGCATTGACATTTCACAGTTCACATCGTGATATGCAAATCAATCTGAGGGTGTCATTAACTTTCTAATGACACCTGCAGTGGTTCGCATACAGCAGTGTGAACTGCTTGCGAGTTCTATGCGCTGCGGGAACCCGCACTGGAATCGCGCTGGTTCTCGCATCAGGCTATGTGCGAACTGGCACTAAATACCAACATTGTTATTGTGGTGTCAGGTGGACAGTTTTTGATACTTTACATTTGTTGAGATCAAAATACAAGCCCAATAAATTATACATTTTTATAAAGTAGCTTCCCGCCTGGGGTCACTTAACACCTACTTTTCTTGAAGATATTGATCTTTTTATTCCCTCTCTCTTTATCTAACTTTAAAATGTGGCTTTTTTTAGTGACTTAGATGGAAACAGAAACTAAGAGCTGAGAGTTTATTACTATTTCAGAACACAGTCCTTGGGCTCCAGGCAAGTGACTGCCTAGGTTCAGATGATATCATTGCTAATTATTTTCAGCAAGCTGTATAGATCGATATTACAGTCAGCTGCCAGGGCAGGCGGGGGGAAGAGCAGTGGTGTATTTAGGTCTTGTGCTGCCCTAGGCCTGACTAAACTTGGGCACCCCTAATTTAAACATGACCCACTCCTTCCTGTAAAGGCCACACCCTTTCTTGTTTATGACCCGCCCTGTCATCTGTAAAACCACAGACCACAACCACAGTTTATCAGTGCCCATCAGTACAGCCTCATCAGTTCCCATAAGTTCAGCTTCATCAGTGCCCATCAGTGCAGCCTTATCAGTGCTCATCAGTTCAGCCTTATTACTGCCCATCAGTGCAGCCTCATCTGTTCAGCCTCATTACTGCCCATCAGTGCAGCCTCATCAGTGGCCATCAGTACAGCCCCATCAGTGGCCACCAGTGCAGCCTCTCAGTGCATCATATCAGTAGCCATCAGTGCAGTCTATTAGTGCCCATCAGGGCAGCATATCAGTGCAGTCCCATCAGCTTTTTTGCTGCCCCCCTGCAAAGTGCTGCCCTAGGCCTGGGCCTTGTTGGCCTAGGCCAAGATACAGCACTGGGGAAGAGCTATACCAAGATGGCTGTCAGCACAGGAAATTCTATTGATATCACAGATATTATCTGTGGATATTCTTCTTGTGAACACACTTCTATAGAGATCTTTTATAGCATGCTCTAAAGCAGGATTGGAAACCTAAGATCTAGCTGGTTGAACAGTTGGACATTATGAGCATATATATATATAGTGAATTTGGCATTCAGCAAACATTCTCTGCATGTGAATCCAGGTTCCAGGTCCATGTGCCTAAATGGTAGTGACTGATTCTCCACCAGAGAATGTCTGTTAAAGATCACATTGACTGCTTTATAGATGATTAAATGTTGGATTCTGAATATCACCAGCACTGAACCTGCATTTGAGCCTAAGATGGTGCTGTTTTTAAATGCCAATGGAAGAATAAACTGCATTTAGGTGCTTTGGCAGTGGTAGTGAGAGGCATTTACTTCTGTAATATTATGTGTATATGACAGTCTGGCTTAAAATGATGCTGGTCATCACTCAACCTTGAAGAAAAATGCCACCTGGTGGGAAATCTGATCTTTTGTGATGGACATCAGTGAAATGAAGTTAAACTTGTAGGTGGGTGTAGTATATCCTCGGTGCTGTAGGTGACAGTGTGCTGCTGTGCAGGTGGAAGTGGAGGTTGGGAGGAACATTGTTATTCCGCAGATTCCGTAGGTGTCATCTGGGGAGCTGTGGTCCGACTGGACCCTGTGTTCCTGAGTGACATTTAGCAGCTATCTTTTGTAAAGACAGCACTAGAATAGTAAATAGCAGTGCCCTGCTGCTGCTGGTACGCATTCTGCAACTGGTTAGAGTAGGGAAAGGAACCATGCTGGTCAGGGACAATGATTTAGGCTCAGGGAAAGGTTCCTACATAAGGAGAGTAGGGATCTCTGGTGTGTACCGGTTTAGGTAGCTGAGATGAAGAGCAGAGAACATGTTCTTCGCTTCTCATCACAGTACATGACCGCTCTGTCACAAACGGCCAGAGCTGAAGATCTCACAGCTGTTTCTCTGAAATATCTCCATTTCAGCTCTCAGGCTCCCCAATACATGAACTGGAAACTTTTAGAGATTCTCCACCAGTTTCACAGATACAAAGTGGGGGGGGGGGGGGTGGGAGTTAATGCACATGACAGCATTTAATCCAGTTAGTAAATCCTGACCATTCCAGGCTCACCACTGCAGCCTGGAATGGTCAGGATTTATTAACTGGATTAAATGCTGTCATGTGCAACCCCCCCCCCCTGGGAGTGGAGTGGGGGGTGGGGGTAATGCACATAACAGCAGCCTGGAAGGGGGTAAGCTGGTCTCTGCATTGAAATGGGTACGCTGGTCTCTGCATTGAAAGGGGGTACGCTGGTCTCTGCATTGAAAGGGAGTACGCTGGTCTCTGCATTGAAAGGGGGGTACGCTGGTCTCTGCATTGAAGGGGGCAGGCTGGTCACTGCATTGAAGGGGGCACGCTGGTCTCTGCATTAAAAGGGGGTACACTGGTCTCTGCATTGAAGGGGGCACACTGGTCACTGCATTAAAGGGGGCACACTGGTTACTGTGCATTGAAAGGTGGCACGCTGATCACTGTGCATTGAAAGGGGGCACACTGGTCACTCTGCATTGAAAGGGGGCACGCTGGTCACTCTGCATTGAAAGGGGGCACGCTGGTCACAGTGCATTGAACGGGAGCACGCTGGTCACTGTGAATTGAAAGGGGGCACGCTGGTCATTCTGCATTGAAAGGGGGCATGCTGGTCTCTCTGAATTGAAAGGGGGCACGCTGGTCATTCTGCATTGAATGGGGGCACGCTGGTCACTGTGCATTGAAAGGGGGCACGCTGGTCACTGTGCATTGAAACGGGGGCACGCTGGTCATTCTGCATTGAAAGGGGGCACGGTGTGGTCTCTCTGCATTGAAAGGGGGCATGCCGGTCTCTCTGCATTGAAAGGGGGGCACACTATACCTTAATTACTGAAGGCCCCTTTCACACTTTTGTGACCTCAAAGTCAAGCAATTTTTTTACAGCGTTTTTTGACGCAAAGCAATGCCTATTACATTTTTCTGTTTGCGCCCTCTGGGCCACCACCAGACCAGACACTGCTTGATGGGCCTACTTTAGGCCTGATTCACATGTATGCAGGTTGGGGGGCCCACATTTTTAAAGGCACAGCATCCTATTCATTTGAATGAGCTGCTTTCCCGCAGAAAAAAAAGGTGCATGCAGCATTTTAAAATTTCAGTGGCATCATGCACCATGCGACTTACCTGCAGTTCCTTCACTGGCAAGTTTGCTGTATTTTTAGGTATGTGGGCCATGCATTTAAAAACACAGTGCATTTGCGTTAACTGTGTCATGCAAACGCACTGTGTTTTTAAATGCATGGCCCACATACTTAAAAACGCAGAAAGCTTGCCAGTGCAGGAACTGCAAGTAAGTCGCATGGTGCAAAAGCAGGATGGATTTCAAGGCCACTGAAATTTTAAAATGCTGCATGCACCTTTTTTCTACGGGAAACGCAGGCATAGCAGCCCATTCAAATTAATAGGATGCTGTGCCCTTCTAAAATGTGGGCCGCCAACCCACATACATGTAAAGGCCTAAAGCAGTAGTAAAGTAATTTACAAATAAAAAAAACCTGTCCCCCTGCAGGTTTAAGTCATACCGCACTATTATACACACTGATGTGAAAATGGCTGCAATGTAATGGGGTGTTGGGATGTGATAAGGGGTACTGCGATGTGTAAAGGGGCACTATGACGTGAAAATGGCTGCAATGTAATGGGGTGTTGTAATATGATAAGGGGCATCGTGATATGTAAAGGGGCACTATGATGTGAAAGTAGCTGCAATATAATGGGGCGCTGTGATTTTATAAGGGTTACTGCGATGTGTAAAGGGGCACTATGATGTGAAAATGGCTGCAATATAATGGGGCGCTGTGATGTGATAAGGTGTACTGTAATTTGTAAAGGGCCACTATGATGTGAAAATGGCTGCAATGTAATGGGGCGCTGTGATGTGTTAAGGGATACTGTAATTTGTAAAGGGGCACTATGACATAAAAATGGCAGCAATGTAATGGGGCGCTGTGATGTGATAACGGATACTGTAATTTTTAAAGGGGCACTGTGACATGAAAATGGCTGCAATGTAATGGAGTGTTGTGATTTGTAAAGGGGCACTATGCATGAAAATTGCTGCAATGCAATGAGGCGCTGTGATGTGATAAGGGGTACTGTGATTTGTGTATGAAGGAATGCTGTTGGGGGACCCCAGAAGAGGAGGATCGGGGCTGCTTTGTGCAAAACTTTTCCACAGAGATTGAGATGTTGGGGTGGAGAGCTAAATTGCATGGGGGGGGGGGGGGCAAGAAAATGTTTGCCCATGGTCCAATCCATTTTAAAGACGGCTCTGTGTATAGATATGCTTTCATGTGTCACAACATGTCATTACGAGTTCTTTTAAACTTTGGTTTCACTTTTTAAACTTAGCGGCACTGTAATCTCACAATATCTCGTGAGATTACAGGCAGTCCACCCAGTTGTACATGGATCTCGGCCGTTTCCAGAGGAAAAACTTCTCCTCTGATCACCCTGTGAGAAGTGAAGTTCTCCACCTTCTAAACTGGGTGCCAGAGGAGATCATTTTTCTCTGAGAACTGCCGAAAAGTGAACTGAGAGAAAACTTCTCAGTTTATTAAATGTACACCTTACTGAGATCACTAGTTCAAGAGTATTCAGATCCATTATCACAAGTCTGTGTCACAGTTTCTAAACCCATTCTATGATAGCCAGTGATTGCCTATTGCCTTGTTGACTGTTTACTTACAACCCTTCAATACAAGAATCATTTAACCCTTTTCTGGACTCTGTGTGTTGTTTCTCCAAATTGGGTACCAACCTCCTAGCCCCTCCCACAAGCTATCTATTTATTTTAAAAGAATTGTGCTGTCGATTTTTTCTTTTGATTACAGCAGCTGGAGTTCTGCTTTAAACTCGTCCCCACTACATTACGTAATGCCATATGGATATTGTCTACATAAAGAAAAAGATAAAAATCACTGTGTCACCTCAGAGATATAGAGGAGAATATCCTATAAGAAATCAGATACCCTAAACTCTATCTCATGCACCATCGCCCCGTACAAAGTCAAATCACTCCTATACATTTAATACAGGAAGTGTATGGTAGCGTGATCCTCTAGATATATGAGTATAATATTTAGGGAGGACTAAAGGTCTACAAAGAAATCTTCAGAGAAGATCAGTCGGTCAATTATAAACAGCTTTATTAAAGTATATTTGGTAACAATAGAACATGATAAATTGCAAAAACCTCCAACATAACAAAAAGTTAAAATGACAACGTTGTTAAAACCAGGCAAGAAAGTAGCTGCAGACAACCACACAAACCACACATCCACTACATCTGAAGATTTCTTTGCGGACCTTTAGTCCTCCTTAAACATATGGTTATTGTCCCCTGCCTTGCATTGTGGGATATCACAACATGCATAAGCACAACAAGTCAGATTTCTTTGCGGACCTTTAGTCCTCCTTAAACATATGGATATTGTCCCCTGCCTTGCATTGTGGGATATCACAACATGCATAAGCACAACAAGCCAGAATCTACAAACAGATTTGGGGTTTTACTCGTGTACAGGTTGTAGGGATCTGAATCTTCTAAAAGTTCATGTAGACACTTGCTATTGTCTAGTTTCCATGCACAGCTTCCATTTACTAGGTGTCCTATGTTGCAGGTATTTAAAAGCAGCCCTGCCTTAAGGCATGTCCACATCAGGTTCCTCTATCTGCCATTTATCTGTAGCTTCAAAGACTGTTTCTGAATGGAACCCTATATTAAAAGGTGCCAGGCTTTGGAATTGGCCATCATGATTCTGTTGCAGTCTACACAATTACTGTAACATTTAAACTTAGCAGCTGCACAGCAGCTGTATCTTGTAAGTTTTCTGGCTCCGCACACCATTTCCCTTTTCTAAGGAGCATTATAAACACTGAAACAGCTCACTTCATCAGATAGAACTTGTAAAAGTAATTCATTCATGTGCAAGGACCACACATAGATATTTGCCAGAAACTGCAAATACCATATGTGTGTTAATAGGCTATGGCTTTATAAATAGAAAAGAAAGCCAGTTCATAATTGGGACAATAGCAGGTCATGTGTTCAGTTAGCAGCTGATGTTTGTAAAACAAAATTTGTATTGCCAAAATATGAACATTTTGAAATTTCTGAAACGTTAAAAACTAGAAGAAAACATTAGTAAAAGTTTTGCAGTCATGGTATGATGCGACCTCAAATCTAGGATCTCCTTGGCTTTTTCCTTGGAAGCCATGGTTAATCAATTTGATTTACTAGATCTCCACTCCGCTGGGATTTCCTTCTGGCTTCGTACAGACATTATTGTCACTACTACTGATAGTCAGCAACTGGAGCAGTAAGCCAGTGTTAAAGAGAAGGAGACAGCTGAAAGGAGGTGCAGGCTGTGTTTTCTCCTCCTTCAGCTCCTTCCTTTGACAACACGTATGCTCACAAGAATATGCTGCTCAATCCCCCGGGCCTTGAGTAAAGGTAAGAGTAGGCAGGGAAAGCAAGCTTGGGCTCCTATATTGTTAATTTTATTCTCATTGACTGCATATTATAACGTCTGCCCATTTGTTGTCAGCATATTGTAACATCTATCCTTGTATTACAACGACTGCCTATTTGTTACCCATGTCCTGGAAAGATAGCCCTTTTGGTACCTGCGTATAGTAAAGATTCTTCAATTGTTGCCTGCCTAAATATTGTAAGATTGCCCTGTTTGTTAACAACATATTATAAAAATTGGAGATTTAATGCCCACGTATTGCAAAAGTTGCCCATTTGTTGCCTGTGCATTGCAATATTTGCTCATTTAGTGCCTATGTTTTGCAAAAATTGCCCTTTAGTGGCCCATGTATTTTCAGGATTGCTATTTTTTAGCTGCGTATTAACAAGTAAGTGCTGTTTGTATAACATACCATATTACTATAATTAAATCCCCTGCAAACTTTTCACTAATAATTCAGACTGCTATGTTTTGCCACTATTATACTCAATATTAAAACTTTCAATTTACTATGGTATACTTAGCTACTGTCCCCACATTTCCTCCATTAGTGGGAACTATATATTTTGCCATAGTAGTTTATTAACATATGTACTGAAAAAAAATACACTTTTTTTTTTTTTTTTTTTGCAACACAATGTGTGAAACTCCAATGCACGTGTTGGGGCTCACTAAAATGGGTAAATCCCAGAGTTAAAGTCCCAAATAAAATTGAAGCATTTTCCATTTACCATTTACCATCTTTTAGGGCAAATTGACAATATAGTCAAATGTTGAACTACAACAGTTTGGAGAAGGAGACAATTGCTCTCTATTTTCTTTCCTTTTTTTGTGTTGCTAATGTTGGATTTCACAACCCTCTTCCAGCCAGCAGGGGGAGATCTAGCGAACCTATAGGATCAAATGCAGAATGTGTGAGTAGGTGGAACCTGAGAGATTTTATATTGGATTGCCCAGGACTCTCTTTGACGTATCAGGGGTCCTTGCATCCAGTCCAGTCTGTACAAGCAGGGACCTGAACCAGCCCTGAGTAGCCAGAGGTCGAAAGCCAGTTTTCTGTGCAAAAAGCAGCACTGTCAGCCTTGTTGACCCTGCATAGTTGCCCCTGAGAGACTGGAGCAATAATCAGAATCTGCATCCTGGCTGTTCAAGTTGCAGCCACACTAGAACAAGACTGAAGGGCCCTTTCCATCAGAAGAGTCTATACGTCACATCTGAGAGTTGGTGAGAGGGCCACTGGCCACTGGCCCACCTTGTACTGTTTGTAGTAGACAAGCTGCTGTAAGCATGACTATTAAAGCAACCAAGCCACATTCATCCACTGCAATGTAGTACCTCTGAACATCCAAGTCCATATCGCACCACTGCAAACTCAGAACGACGGTCATACTTCATTATTATCTTTGAACTGCTTCTATTCCACCTTTCACTGAACTATTTTGCACCTGTTGCCATCTTACTGCCTGCAGGGCTGAATGACTATTATAAGTGCACCAAGGTCCAATTATCGGGCCCCAAGCTAAGATGACAGAAGATACATTTAAAGGACAGCCCCATTAGTCAACTTGCAGTTTTCCCTCATCCACCCTCCTCTATTGTCTATGTTGCTCAAATTTCACAGTGCCTACTCATTTGGTTTGGACCTAGCATTGTCATCATCAGTGCACATTGGCAGTATGGTTCCTGTAATTTTAAAACATGTCTCATTACTTCTTGTGGCACTGCTACTGTTTATGTTTGGAAGGTTCATGTCCCCCCATATTTTTTAACTCCACTTATTTGTACTTGCTTGGTTATCAGTTTTGCTGAGTAATAATACATTGTTTTACCCTTGTTAACTGCTTTGGTGCCTGTTTTCAAGGTAACATTGTTATTGAGTGATATGAGTTATCTGTTGTATCTCAATGTGCCAGCTTGCTTTTTCTACTCAACCTGGTGTGTCAGAGGAGCTGAGGCCTTTGAGGAGGTCGAGGCAAAAAATAAAGGGCCCATCTTAACCAGAGGCTCCATCGAGGGTAGTGCTACATCCTATATTTAATTGTTTATTTAGCAAATACATCTAACTCCTACAGTGAAAAATTTGCGCTGAACACCTAAGCTAACTGAGCTATGGGGAACTGATACCCAGGAGCAGTTAACCACTTAAGCCCCGGAAGATTTTACCTCCTTCCTGACCAGGGCCTATTTTGCGATTCGGCACTGTGTGACTTTAACGGACAATTGCGCGGTCGTGCGACGCTGTACCCAAATTAATTTGATGTCCTTTTTTCCCACAAACAGAGTTTTCTTTTGGTTGTATTTGATCACCTGTGCGATTTTTTGATCATGTGCTATAAACAAAAAAAGAGCGACAATTTTGCAAAAATAACAATATTTTTCACATTTTTTTATATGAAATTCCCCCCCCAAAAAAAATGTAAAAATCAAAATTTGTTTACATTTTTGGCCAATTTGTTTTCTGCTACCTATGTTTGGTAAAAAAAATCACAATAAGCGTATTTTGATTGGTTTGCGCAAAAGTTATTGCGTTTACTAACTAAGGGAAAGATTTTTGTCATTTTTGTTGTTTTTTTTTTTTAACGAATAATCGCGGCGATCTGCAATTTTTTTTTGCGGTACTGCGACATTGCGGCAGACAGATCGGACCCTTGACTGACATTTTTGACACTTTTGGGGGTACCAGTGACATTACTACAGTAATCAGTGCTATACATATGCACTGTTACTGTAAAAATGACACTGGGAGGGAAGGGGTTAACTTTATTGGAGAGGGAGGGGTTAAGTGTGTCCCTAGGGGCGTGTTTCTTACTGTCATTGGATGTGGCTGTGTGTGTAACAGCACAGATCAACGGTCCTACATAACAGGACCGAGTGATCAGTGCTTTTACACAGGGGAGAGTGATAGGTGGATGTGTTTACATTAGCCGCCTGCCTTTCTCCCTCTCTACCCGACAATCGCGAGTGACCAGCGGACATAGGATCCGCCGGTCACACGCGCCGCCTTCTTCGGGTATGAGCGGGGGCGGGAGCGCGCCTCTGGTGGCGCACTCGCCCCCTATTCACTCCCAGGCTAGTGACGTACCGGTACGTCACTTTGCCTGGGAGGGGCTGACCGCGGCCGTATATAGTCGGGCGGCGGTCGGCAAGTGGTTAACATACTCTACATATTCTATGAGCAGAATAATGGAACTCATAGAGAGATCCATGAAAATACTCCCTATACTTGATTCTTTTTATTTAAATCTGTAAAGGGATCATAATAAATAAACGTCTTTATTAAATATGGTCAGGACTTTTTTAATAGCCAGGAAAATATCAAATTCAAAGGTGAATACATAAATCAATCAATATGACAAGAAGTGACTTTCCAGCTTTCTTCCAAATCTACAGTCAATGTCTAAAATGTTTATCCTTTGCAGCTTTAACATAGCAAGTCATACAGTAACCTTTCCCATTGGATGCAATATATATAAGTATAATAAACATTTGTCTATCCTGTGCAGATGCTTAAACTCATATTCAGGTACTAATAAATCTTATGAGCATGAGGTTCAACAAGTCAGCACTGTCAAATAAGCATATCTTTAGTATTAACAGACCAATTACCTATCATAAACAGCTCCCAGCTGTAAGTAAAGTTGAATCCCATCTCTGTAATCACAGACATTGCAGTTAGCAATGAATAAACCGCAGTCTGTTTTTTGTAGATATTCCTTGGTAGTTAATCAAGTAAATCAGGCTAACATGTAACTTGGCCAAATTGCTTCCAGGATTTTGACTGATAACATCATGCACAAACATAAAACTTTAAAAAATGAGTGTAAGAAGAACTAGTAGTACAGCAGTACAGTATCTCACAAAAGTGAGTACACCCCTCACATTTTTGTAAATATTTTATTATATCTTTTAATGTGACAGCACTGAAGAAATGACACTTTGCTACAATGTAAAGTAGTGAGTGTACAGCTTGTATAACAGTGTAAATTTGCTGTCCCCTCAAAATAACTCAACACAAAGCCATTAATGTCTAAACCGCTGGCAACAAAAGAGAGCACACCCCTAAGGCAAAATGTCCAAATTGGGCCCAAAGTGTCAATATTTTGTGTGGCCACCATTATTTTCCAGCACTGCCTTAACCCTTTGGGCATGGAGTTCACCAGAGCCTCACAGGTTGCCACTGGAGTCTTCTTCCACTCCTCCATGATGACATCACGGAACTGGTGGATGTTAGAGATCTTGCGCTCCTCCGCCTTCCGTTTGAGAATGCCCCACAGATGCTCAATAGGGTTCAGGTCTGGAGACATACTTGGTCAGTCCATCACCTTTACCCTCAGCTTTTTTAGCAAGGCAGTGGTAGTCTTGGAGGTGTATTTGGGGTCGTTATCATGTTGGAATACTGCCCTACGGCCCTGTTTCCAAAGGGAGGGGATCATGCTCTGCTTCTATATGTCACAGTACATGTGGGCATTCATGGTTCCATCAATGAACTGTAGCTCCTCAGTTCCGGCAGTACTCATGCAGCCCCAGACTATAACACTCCCTCCACCATGCTTGACTGTAGGCAAGAAACTCTTTTGTGTCCTTAACCTGGTTGCCGCCACACACGCTTGACACCATCTGAACCAAATAAGTTTATCTTGATCTCATCAGATCACAGGAAATGGTTCCAGTAATCCATGTCCTTAATCTGCTTGTCTTCAGCAAACTGTTTACAGGTTTTCTTGTGCAGCATCTTTAGAACAGGCTTCCTTGTGGGATGACCAATTTGATGCAGTGTGTAGCATATGCTTTGAGCACTGGCAGACTGACCCCCCCCCCCCACCCCTTCAACCTCTGCAGCAATGCTGGCAGCAATCATACCTCTATTTCCCAAAGACAACCTCTGGACATGACTCTGAGCACATGCACTCAACTTCCTTGGTTGACCATGGCGAGGCCTGTTCCGAGTGGAACCTGTCCTGTTAAACCGCTTTATGGTCTTGGCCACCATGCTGCAGCTCAGTTTCAGGGTCTTGGCAATGTTCTTGTAGCCTAGGCCATCTATATGTAGAACAACAATTCTTTTTTCAGATCCTCAGTGAGTTCTTTGCATTGAGGTGCCATGTTGAACTTCCAGTGACCAGTATGAGAAAGTGAGAGCGATAACATCAAATTTAACACACCTGCTCCCCATTTACATCTGAGACCTTTTAACACTAACAAGTCACATGACACTGGGGAGGGAAAATGGCTAATTGGGCCCAATTTGGACATTTTCACTTAGGGGTGTACTCACTTTTGTTGCCAGCGGTTTAGACATTAATGGCTGTGTGTTGAGTTATTTTGAGGGGACAGTAAATTTACACTGTTATACAAGCTGTACACTCACTACTTTACATTGTAGTAAAGTGTCATTTCTTCAATGATGTCTAATAGATATAATAAAATGTATATCCTAAGAGCTAATGTTTTTTTCCTGATTCCGTTTTAATGACATTGCATCAAATGCATTTATTGAGATCACATCCTGATCTACGTTTTCACCTTTTTACTTGCCAGCTGCCATTCAACTGACGTTCAGGACACAACATTGTTTTATATTATTGTTGCATATCTACTGTATTCGGAATAGTTTATGTAAAATATTCTGGATTAGCTGACAGCCCAGATTAAGGCTCCATGCACACTAGCTTTTTTTAAGCTCCTAGAAGCTGTTATTAGCATTTTTTTCTGCTCATAGAAGCTAAACAGTGTTATCATATGTGTCCATGCACACTACATTAGACTATTAGCATTTTTTGAGATTCAGCATCTAGGAGCAGAAAAAAAAACAATTTTTGTAGAGTTTCTGGGAGGGTTTCCCTTGCAGAAAAAAAGCTAAACGCTCCTATACGCTACGAAAATGCTACCAACAGCTTTTTTTATGCAGTTTTTTTTTTATGAACAGTAAAAATGCTAATAAAATGCTAATAAAATGCTAATGCTCATAAAAGCTTCTAAAAGTGACTAAAACACTACTAGAAGCCAGCACAAAAATGCTATTATCAGCGATTTTTGTCCAGCGTTTTTTTCTAGCATTTGTTGAGCTAGTGTGCATGGAGCCTTAAGTTATTAGAATGTTTCTAAAGCTTTTTTTTTTTTTTTTTACTTTTTTTTATTCTTAGTTTTCAATAGAATTGAGTAAATTTAGGACTTTTGTCAGTTTTTTTTTTATATAATTATGATTTCACGCTCATAAGATTCAACTACTGTTTGTCCTGGTGTAACCTGAGAGAGAGAACGTGATGTGAGCTGTCACTGGAATGGACATACAGTAGATGGAAACTTTTCCAAAGGGGACACCTGTATCAGTGACAACTGTGTAAAAGGAGATTTCCACCATTTTGGGCTGCCTACCTCTCACTTTTTTGTTTTGTGTTAAACATATCTTCCTATGGGGACACAGCCAGCGAAACAGCCTGACAAGAGTTTTACCAAATCCCTAATCTTCTAAAGAAAAAAGTGTGGGCACTAAATACACTTTATAGAACAATGTAAAAAAAAAAAACATTTGTAGCCAATGAGTGCCTATAAAATCTTTTCTGTTTTTGTTCAGTCACGTTTGGCTCATTTAATGTCCTTTATTATTAGAGATGAGCAAAACTGCATTCGTTCAGTTAGTGAACAGTTTTCTTTGCTCAAAATTCAAAGTTTGCAAACATTGCGTCAAACCCGAACGGGGGCCAATCCTGGTACTTAACCACTTGACCTCTGGAAGATTTACCCCCCTCCCAGACCAGGCCGTTTTTTGTGATACGACATTGCATTATTTTAGCTGACAATTGCACAGCCGTGCGACGCTGTACCCAAATGATGTCCTTTAATCCCCACAAATAGAGGTTTCATTTGGTGGTATTTGATCACGTCTGCAGTTTTTAATTTTTGCGCTATAAACAAAAAAAGACCGACAATTTTGAAAAAAAAAATATATATATATTTTTCACATTCTGCTATATAACATTCCCCAAAAAAAACAAAAAAAAATTAAAAAATTAATTTTTTCATCCTATAAGGCCAATTTGCATTCTGCTACATATTTTAGGTAAAAACAAAATCGTAATAAGCGTATTTTGATTGGTTTGCACAAAAGTTATCACATCTACAAACTAGGGGAAAGATTTATGTCATTTTTATTCATTTATTTTTTTTACTGCGATTTTTAGCGAAACTGCGACATTTCGGCAGACACATCAGACACCTAACTGATCTTTTTGACACTTTTGGGGGACCAGTGACATTACTACAGTAATCAGTGCTACAAATATGCACTGTTACTGTAATAATGACACTGGCAGGGAAGGGGTTAACCTAGTGGGTGATCAAAGGGTTAAATGTGAGTCTAGGGGAGTGTTTACAAACTGTGGGGGGGGGGGGGCTTGTGAAATGACCATAGAGACTTGTGATCCTATATAGAAGGATCACAGGGGCTCTGTGATTATTTCAGAGAGAATAATGGTCAGCTATGTTTACAACAGCTGACCGTCCTTCTCTCTCAGCGGGGAGTGAGCGTGGGTGCCCGGCGGCAATTACGGCCACCGACCCCGTGCATCAGCATCCCTGCTGCCTAGTGGCATCATGCGCGACTGATGTAGTACTACGTCATTTCTCACAGCCGAGCCAGCCTGCCACAGTAAAACTGCGGCGGTTGGTTGGCAAGTGGTTAAAGTGATTGTAAAGTCTTGTTTTTCTTATATAACAATAAACATATTATACTTACCTGATCTGTTGCAGTTGATTTGCACAGAGCAGCTCAGATCCTCCTCTTCTCAGGCCCTCTTTGCAGCTCCTGGCCTCTCCCTCCTATCGGGTTCCCCCACAGCAAGCAGCTTGCTATGGGGGCACCTGAGCCCAGCTGCAGCTCCGTCTGTCCATTCAGACATGGGGCTGCCGTATGGCCCTGTCCCCTCTCTCTCCCGATTGGCTGACTGAATTTGATTGACAAACACGGAGCCAATGGCGCCGCTGCTGTGTCTCAGCCAATCAGGAGGGAGAGTCCTGGATGGCCGAGGGACTCATGGACATCGCTGAACAGAGACTGGGTTCAAGTGAGTATTAGGGGGTGCTGGGGAGGCTGCTACACACAGAAGGTTTTTATCTTAAGTCATAGAATGCATCAAGATAAAGAAAACCTTCTGAGTTTACAACTCCTTTAAGCATAGGTCATGTATGACTTTGACAGAGAGACCATTTCTTCCACACAGAGAGCAAGGGTCTTTTTCTGTAGCATGCTGGCAGGGGGCAGTCTTTTTGTCCCAGGTGGTGGCTGATTTGTACAGAAAAGTTGTAAAACTGTGAATGACTTTTTTCACGTATCTGCAATGTATTTAGTTAAAAGTTTATTTGGGCTTTATTGAAAAGCCTGATTTCTAAATGATAGCAATGTTTTTAATTTATTACTAGCAGTTACAACCTAAATTATTTAACTTGAATTTGTTCTTTGCACAGCACCCTCCTCCCCTAATCCCACCATAGAACATATTTTCATTTGATAACAACTCCCTGCTTTTTGAAAAGATAACTGACAGTTTCCTATTAACTGCAATGTTCAAACATTTTGTATGACCTTAAGACAAGTGTTATTAAAGCTAAAGTATTTTTAGTCAAAAGAGTTAGTTCACACTGATTCGCTACAAAATCATTTTTATACTCCTAGTAGGGCTGGATTTTCATGCCTGGAACCTGTAGAAGCACAAGCTTTGGTATCCATTGCACTACCCCTCTAGAGTAAGAACTGTAACAATGTGGAGACATAGTTGACATCACCATGCCTTCCTGCAGAGACTGGAGCTCAAAGGCCAACAGATTTCAAATGCCCAGGTATCCTAGTAGGCAGCAGTATGAGGTGGTGATGTCACCCATGCCCCACAGAAGTATAGCCGGATGGGGCAAAGGTAAATTGTTTTTCATGGGTGATCTGTTTGTTTACAAAAGGCTTTTAAAGCCATTTGTGTTGGGGACACAGGAAGCTTGCAAATAAGCAGTCCTTCCCTTTGGCAAGATTCTATCTATCTTTATTAATTTTAGATAGAGTAGGTAAGGATAAAACCAGTGGCAGCCGGGCCACAAGGGTGCAGGGGCATTGCCCCCCCCCCCCCAAAGTTCCCAAAGTTAGTTTGCCAAAGAAGAAGGCTACTTTAACATGTTCAAAATTATTAGTCATTGTGACAGCACTCACTGTTACTGGGAATGAAAGACAGACAATATGCTAATATCATCAGCTCAACCACCTGTTTTCCAGACATCGTTGAATATGCTGATGTACTCACCTGTTATCTACAATAGGTTCTGTATTTAACCCTATTGTTTGTGTATTGTATTGCAGGAGCTCGAGGATGGCCGCCTGCTACTTAATTGGCTCAGGTTGATTAAATCACTGTCATCTATTAGTTGCTGAGTGGAAATATACTGTTTGTGTTGGTTGTTCTTTAGATATGTTAATTCTATATCTGATTACAATTTTATCTGCATATGATAATGTAATCAGGCAACCGCTGACCTGTGTGTAGTAATTTGATCAGGAGGGTGATGTGCTCATGTGTGTATAAATTGAGTGTGAAACTGTTCAATAAAGGAGAAGGTTCCTTAACTTGTACAAGCTCAGTTGTTGGCTAGCTTTGTATGGGGGTGGCTAGGATTTGATATCTATGTTCATGACTGCGAGGAAGCCGTATACTGACGGAAGACCACAAGTACAGTGTGAGTCGGCGGTTCCGTTACAGTCATATTATCATTTTTTTTTTTTTTAAATAAGTAGTTCATATGTGTCACACAATGTGTGTGCTCTGTGCAGGGTGCCGGATTAATGGGTGTCTATTAGGTCCTTAAATGTGATATGAGCATGTGATTCCAGGCTGAGGCTCTAATTGGCTTGATTCAGGTTGTCTTTGGGGCACAGAGCACTGCGCCCCGAAACCTGCAACTTTTGATTTTAGCGAATCAATATTTGTCGTTGCGTCACTTCCCGTTTCCGGCTTTTCATTCCGTGGAGACGAAACTGCCGGGGGAAAGTACTGGGCAAGGTAATGCGGAGCTATGGCATGTATTGTCTGTGTGATTGCTGCGATATTACCTGTATGTGAGTGCGAACCTGGAGGGATTTGTTTGAGCCCCTCCAAACATTTATGGCACCATTTGCCACTAAATAAAACCCACATAAACATTTTTTTTCTTTCTGCATTATTATTAGGAGATTTCACCTTACTTCCTGTCCTAGAGATGCAACAGGAAATCATAAAACATCTCTCCAAAGTAGACGAATTCCTAGCTTAGAGACTGCACCAGAACATTTGTCCCCCCGGTGGAGTATTTTTCTTCACCTCTTTCTCTAAAGACAACTCAAAATTTTTTGATTTTCCCATCACATTCTGTCTCAGTGACAGTGGTCATCAGGATGCATAGAGTAGTGAATTTCCTCAACGGTACCACAGATAGCAACAAAATCCTGACATATGGTCTTTAGCCAAAACAAAAAAAATTTTAACTTTTACATACACTTTTTTTATTTCAAGAATTTATTTGGGTTTTATGGAAGTCCAACAAAATATATCAATCAGCATATACATTGTAGGCATACATACAATCTAGTTGAGGAGAATTCACATACCAACCAAGAGTAAACACATTGAATGCAAAGTTATATACGAGCACAGCAATGAAGCATCAGATAATTCAGAAGGTTATTCTCATCATAAACCTTATAAACTTCTACGGGTGTGGATTCTCAAGACAATGTGCAACTATAAGTGCGTATAAACCAAATCTAGAAAATAAACCTTACAAACTTAAGAGGAAAGAAAAAGCAGGCTTGCTGGGATCTGTGGTGTATTGCATCTGAATTGGGCGAGGAAGCACAGGCACTTTCAATAGCCTGGGGGGCTACTCACGGGGTGTAAGGACTGTAAGCAGGCCCAGACTGGCCATAGGGCATCCTGGGCATATTCTCAGTGGGCTAGGGCCACTGGACCACTTGTCCTTGTGGGGCCCAAGGCTGAGATGCCCCTTGAGCCTGTGCAGCTCACCCAGCCTCTCTGCGACCAGCTGCCCATTAAGTCCACGGTCACCCGTCTGCTCTGCAGCCAGCTGCTGGGGTCCAGGGAGCAGAAACTACAGATTAGCTGACGCAGTCCAAATTGCCCAGGCCTATTTTATGTCCCAGTCCATGCCTTACTGTAAGCCTTAGTTGCCATATTCTCACCCAGCCTGGTATGTATAGTTTATAGGATTGTCGAATAAGAAGCCTGCCTAACAGAATGGCGAAAGAAGAAATGCAAGATAGAAAGAAAAAAAAAAGAGGAAAACATAAATAGAAAGGGGGGTGGAGAGGGTAGGGAAAGATGCGAGTGGAAAGGAGAAGTAAGCAAGTGAGAAAGGGGTAGGTATTGTGGGGTTAAAATAGGAGGGAGGTAGTAAGATGTATCATGGGCTAGTCAGACGGGCTAGTTGCTTTACAGTGGTAGCTCATCTCCTTGCCCTTTTACAGCTCCCTTTCCTAGAGCCTTTATAAATGGAAACACGTATCACCAATTTGTAGAAAGTCAGGATTACAATGTGCATCCTGGCAAGCACAGCATTCCTATCTTTTTCTAGCTTGCTTGTAAAAATCTGAGGACAATAGCAACCAGTCAGAGTGCATGAGCTCATTTAAAGAAAAATATGGCCATAGAGAATATATATGGCCATAGAGAATATATATGGCCATAGAGAATATAGCCAAACCCAGCAGATGTGTCAGTTTGTAAAGCAAAATCAGAGGTGTAAAGCAAAATCAGGGCAAAATAGGTTTACTGTGCAAACCCTGGGTAAATCTACCTGTGTAAACTTTCTTCAAGTATTTGGTATTTGGTTCTACCTGCAAATTGCACTACATGGGGAAGTGTATCCTTTAAAGTGTTTGCACAAAAAAATATATATATAAAAATAGGCAGATGAGCTATCACTGTAAGGAGTACTGGAAGGCAACCAGCCCTCTTTTTTTTTTTTTTTTTACAAGAAAGCTAGAAAAAGATACAAATGCTGTGCTTACCCTTGGCAGGGGGCACATTGCAATTCTGACTTTCTACAAATTGGTGATATGTGGTTCCATTTATAAAGTTTCTAGGGAAGGGGGCTGTAAAAGGGCAAGGAGATGAGCTACACTCGAGAGGAGTACTGTAAGACAACTAGCCCACCTATTTCACAACAACATAGGTGTGCCAATTGTACCTAGGCACACTCTAATCCTGGGGTTGAAAACCCGTCAATGGCAGGCAGGTGACAAGTAAACTGCAATCCTTCCTTGCCGACCCTCAGAACCCGGAAAGGAGAGGCAGTGGGGGTGGAATTTAATGGAACCAACCTGTATTTTCCTCCTGCAGCAGCTGAAAGTAGGCTTCTCCTCATCTGCCTCTCGTCGACATTCAGCTGCCACAGGAGGAAATGACATGGGATTGGTACCAATATATGCAACCCCCTCCACCTGTTCCTGTTCCTCTTTATTCTGTTGCCTGGGTCCCCCTGTGAGCTCCCTTGCTCCCCCCTCACCCCATTGTTTCAGGATGGAGAGCAGGGAAGAGGCCCATAAATATGTCAAATGCATATGTGTTGGAGCTTTAAGGTGCACACCCTGATGCAAAAGGCTGCACATACATGTGCACAACAAGTAGGTATTGCATGCTGCAGACGTACCTATGTGAGGCTGCACACCACTGATTAAAATTAGGGATAGACCGATTATCGGCAAGGCCGATATGCACTTTCCCCGATATATTGGTATTGGCCCCGGAACTGGCCGATATTTCCGATATTTTTGTGACTTCATTCTGCCTTCTAAGGCCACCTCCCTCGCCTTGGACAGCCTCGTCTAAAGTCGGGACTAGTCTTGCGGGAGTTTATCACAGTCTTACACCTACCCACAGCAGCCCGGTGCCAGCCAGCCACCCACATCCACAGGCCCTGTACCAGCCAGCCATAGGCACTGTACCAACGAGCCAGCCAGCCACTCACAGGCCCTGTAGTAGCCAGCCACAGGCACTGTACCAACCAGCCACCCACAGGCCCTGTACCAGCCAGCCAGCCACAGCCCCTGTACCAGCCACCCACCACAGGGTGCCAGACAGCCAGCCACCCACAGACAGGGTGCCAGACAGCCAGACAGCCACCCACAGGCCCTGTACCAGCCAGCCACAGGCACTGTACCAGCCAGCCACCCACAGCCCCTGTGCCAGCCACCCACCTACCACAGGGTGCCAGCCATCCACCACAGGGTGCCAGCCAGGCAGCTAGCCATCCACCATAGGGTGCCAGCAAGCCAGCCATTAAGCATTAAACAAAAATTAACATGTTCAGTACCAGATTTGTGTCAAAAATTGTCTTTATTTTTTTAAAAAAAAACTTTAAATATACAAAATATCGGCCAATATCGGCCGATACAGATCTACAATGGCCAAAATATCAGTATCTGAATCGGCCCTGAAAAAAACATATCGGTCTATCCCTAATTAAAATAGCTCCAAACAACTTTATTGATCCTGGAAAAAAAGAGAAGTTATTACTCCTTGAGAGATAGTAGTGTGGCTGATGGAAAACTTATATTTACTGATGTAACTGCCACATCGACTGTGCTGCCACTCTCAACAGGTCAGGGGAAACCCAAATAGAGCTCTAAAAAGAAGAAACACAGATGGCACACCAGCCTAGCGCATTACCTTTGCAAAAATTGATTTATTAAAAGTATATGCACATCATGCTCACAAAATAGGACGACAAATCAAGCAAGTATAAGTGTAAGACCACCCAAATTTCCATTCAGCATAGCCTGCATTTCTCCAAAATAACTGACGCGTTTTGAGGGAAGTCCCCTTTTCCTCAGAGCTGCCTCGAAACGCAATAGCTTCATTTGGAGAAATCCATTCCATGACTGTCGCTGACCAGCAGGCTATGCTGAGTGGAAATTTGGGTGGACTTACACTTATACTTGCCTGATTTGTCACCCTATTTTGTAAAAAGGATGTGCATATACTTTTAATAAACCAATTTTTGCAAAGGTAATGCGCTAGGCTGGTGCGCCCTCTGTATTTCTTCTTTTTAGAACTTTATTGATCCAGCAGAAAGGAGGATGCGTGCCTCCCTTTGACATGTTTTGCCTCCTGATAAAGCTTAATAATAGAGCACTACAAGTAAGCCCCAACAGAGAATGAAATGCATCAGAAAATCATTTGGGTGTAATGTCCTATTTTTTGCTGGATCAAGAAAGTTTTTTTCTTTTTTTTTTTGAGCTGTTTGAATATATACAGTATATACAACATTTGTAAAAAAGGCATGGAAAATGTGCATGTGTTGCAGAAATATGGTAACCAAGTAACCTGTAAATGATAACTCCCACTTGAAATCTGCAGAAGTTCTATTGGACTTTATTGTTCCCTAAATAAGAGGTTGAAGAGAAAGAAATGTCTTGCTACTGAGTCACAGTCTGCTGTTTGCAAAAGCTCCTGCACGTTTTTATATCCGCTGCTGGATTTACGCATTTGTTTAGCAATTGCCATACACTGTGTAACAGGAGGCATGTATCATCAGGAGTTCTGGCAAGCCCCTTTGGCACCAGTAAGCTCTTTCCACAAAAGGATATATCAGACACAACTGTTGTAACTAAAAATCACGTGGCATAGTTTTGGATCAGTGCAATTACAAGGAATGCCCAAAAGTAATGAACATGAGTAGGAATCCTCCTTACTGAAAGTGATTAATGTGTATATGTTAATATATCTGGAGGGGGACGATAAGCAAAATATGTTTATTGGAAAAAGAGGAAGTTGGGCATATTTAACTTTTTTCTTCAAACATTTTGCTTCAAAGAGCAGCATGCATTACATAAAATAAATACATTTTCTGTATACCTCTTAAACAAATCACAGAGCCTTCATTAAAATAGTGTTTGTTATGCTGTCTGCAACATTCATAGAATTTGATGGATTGCATACTGTAATTAGGGCTTTCAGAATAATTCAGGATGTTTATTAGCTCTCCAAGATCAGAAATCAGGGAGAAAGTATGCAGTATTTGAGGATATTTTAAAGATACTTTCAAGGAAGATCTTCATGGGTGGTATGCTTAATAATGTTTACAAAACACTCTACAGGACTCTATGGTAGTAAGTCAGGTGAACAGATTCAAGGTTAACAATAACAAAACAGATGTTCTTGTAGTATCCCGTTTCTGCAACAGAGACCTCAACATGCAGTACTGTGCAGACATTTTAGGCAAGTGTGAAGAAATGCTGTTAAAGCGGAGTTCCAACCTGGGAACGTTTTTTTTTATAAAAATACCCCCGGGACAGTCAGGGCTAGTGCATTCCACAATGGCTAGCCTCTGATCTATCCCGGGTTGCACTTACCTTTTAGAAGACATACTTACCTTGAAAATGTATTGTCCACCGCTGCCATCTCAGGTGTGGGCAGCTTGAAGCCAGCGCGATCCTCTTCTGTGTCCTCTTCCGTCTTCTTCGGTCCCACGATGCACTGCACCGGCCCCGCCATCACTTCCGGTGCCGCAGCGTCATCCCTGCACAGTTTCTGGGCATGCCCAGAAGCTGTTTAGCAAGGTATGACGGCGCCTGCACCGGAACTGATGTCGGGGCCGGTGCAGGCGCATTGATTCCTGGGTGTGATGACGTTCAGCTCCCAGGAATCATTGCAAGCCAAGAAGTGACGAATCACCGTGGCCGCCGAGGGCAGGAAGAAGAAGTTAGGTAAGTATATTTTCTTCTAAACAAGGTAAGTAAAAAAAAAAAAAAAAATTGCGATTATCCATTTGTTTTTCAGGTGACCCGGAGCAAGAAGATGGAGGTAAGTATAATTTTAGGGTGGAACTCCGCTTTAAGTAAGAATGCTTTCAAAAATGTACATGTTATAATTTATTTTTATCAATTTACAATATGCAAAGTAAGCAAACAGAAGAAAAATCTAAATCAAATCAATATTTGGTGTGACTACCCTTTGGCTTCAGACCAGCATCAAGTCTTACACTTGCACACTTTGTACACTTGCACAAAGTCAGGGATTTTGTAGAATGAGAGTCGTATGAATAACCAATTACACCAAGGAGGTGCTGATGTTTATCAGTTTCAGATGTTGAATCAACGTCATTAACTAAGAAGAATCAGCTGTGTAAGAAGCTTAACAATGGATGAGGAATAGCCAAACTCTGCCACTAAGGTGAAGTGGTGGAAGACGGTTTCATGTCACATGTCATACCCCATGGCAAGACTGAGCACAGCAATAAGACACAAGATAGACATACTGCAACAGCAAGGTCTCTCCCAGGCAAAGATTTCAAAGCAGCCTGGGGTTTAAAGATGTGGTGTTCAAGCTCTTTTGAGGAAGCACAAAGAAACGGGCAACATTGAGGAACTATGATATGGACAGTGCATGGTGGGCTTGTCTGCCTGCTCCCCGAAAAAGGAAAAAAATGTCCCTCCTCTGCTGACATCTCCTGGGCTCCTATGTTAACCTCATGGGGCCCAGGAATTTACCCTCTGATAAGCAAGTTGAAGAGGGTATGATTTAGAAAAAACTTTTTATTTATTGAGCAGAAACAACTATAAAGCTGCCCGGGCCCCCCTGCTGGACTGATAGAGCTTGGGCCCGGTACAACGGGGCTGGTTGTACTGCCTTATCAGCATCCCTGAGTACAATAATGAGTGTCTGCAGGCAACAGTGAAGCATGGTGAAGGTTTCTTGCAAGTTTGGAGTTGAAGATTTGGTCAGGATCAATGGTCTCCCCAATGCTGAGAACACTACTTCTCCTGTGGATCACAGGAGTGTAGTTCGTTCTGATGACCGCTATCGGCTGACGTCACAGAGCCGGTCCAGGCTCGGGAAAGATCATGACTATATGGTTGGGATCTAGCCACATGCCTGGACTGGCACCTGGCTCAGCCTCTCAGCAAAGCCTGAGCTGGCCGCTCCTGCCCCCTCCACAGCCCAGTGCTCCAGTAAGCACTGGAGAGGCAGAGAAGACAGCGGTGACTGATAGTCACCAGCTCTCTGCTCACGGAGCTCTGAGAAATGAGCGGCCAGCAGTGTTTGATCGCTCTGTTCTCAGTCTTAGAGCTGGCGGGAGACAGATGCAGCAAAGGTAAGTATGATTCAAAAACAAAAAAAAAAAAAGCCCATACTTCTCTTTTAAAACTTTACACTGTGATTTGAATAGGAACATGAAATGTATGCGTCACTACATTTCTAATTAATGTATTTGACCTCTAACACAAAATGTGCCTGGATTTCTTACCTCAAGAACATAGGCGTGCACAGGGAGTGTGCTGCAAGGCACACACTGATCACAACGTTTGGTGCTGATTCCCACTACTGCCTGGTCCCCCCCCCCCCTGTGTTGCTCCCCCCCACCTGAAGTGCTACTGGCTTCCCTCCTCTCCCCCGGCTGCTGTGGCGAATTTTTCAGGATGGAGTGCGGGGGGGGGGGGGCTAGTCTGTATGTCATCTACCAGCGCCCTACTTTTCTAAATGAACACACTCACTCACTGTGTTCATTCATGAGTGAAGCATAGTAAATGGCGTTTACTATGCTTCAGTTTGTGAATGAACAGGAAGCCTCTCAGCACAGTGCACTTCCCATTCATAAACTGACTAGTGCAACTGAGACTACAGAGAAAGGCATGTGTATTTGAGCTTTGGGGTGCACATCCTAATGCAATAGGCTGCGCACACCTACGCTCAAAAACCCCAAAAAAGCTGGCCATACGCGGCTAGTTTTTTTTTTTTTTTTTTCAGTCAGAGCCACCCAGATAAGGTGAATGAAGGATACCCCCTCCTTTTCTGAGATAATGTATTCCGACAGGGGCACCCACTGCTGTCGGGATTCACATGGCGCTTGACAGCAGTTGATCATACAATCAACTTCTTTAAAGCAAGGACCGTCATATACTGATCAAAGTTTATCCAGCCCCTGTTAACACTACAAACTCTTGATCACTGTCTATATATCCTAACCCAATACAATAGCTGTTACTACTCCATAAAACTGGCCATGCAAAAAGTAAAATTCTGGCAGTTCCTGATGAAACAGCCAAAATTGGAGCTGTGGGTCACCTTGTTAGCAACCTCTCACCCAGTATCCTTCAATCCAAAAACTGTAACCAGATTCAAAATTGTTGGCTAATGGCTGACAGAATACGGTATGTAATGTATGTAGTGCAATCAATGTTTTCATATGTAAGCCTGCATAGGCACCCCAGCACATGTGTTTAATTTTGTTTGTGTGTGTGTATTTGGAGACTGGGCAGGCTCAAAACCCTGTGGGGAGGTGTGTTTAATTATCTATTTTTTTACACATTTGTTCACTGAAACTATATGTATATCACTTAGGAAACAAAAGTTTCCTATGTAATATGTCTGCCAAAGCCGGCAGAATAATAGCATACATAAAGAAAGGGATGTATTCCAGAGATAAAACTATAATCCTTCTACTTTATAAACCTCTGGTCCGACCACATCTGGAGTATTCTGTCCAGTTCTGGTCACCAGTCTTAAGGAGGGATGTGTTGGAGCTGGAGAGAGTCCAGAGAAGGGCAACTAAACTAATTAGGGGATTGGAGGACCTTAATTATAAAGAGCATCTGCAATCGCTTGATTTATTCTCCCTGGAGAAGAGACGCCTGAGAGGGGACATGATAGCAATTTATAAATATCTCAATGGTGATCTCAGCATAGAAAAAAAGCTATTCAGTCGAAAGCATAGCATGAGGACTCGAGGGCATACAATGCGATTAGAGGAGAAGCGTTTTAACCTCAGGCAACGTGGGGGGTTCTTTACGGTTAGGGCTACAAGAGTGTGGAATTCTCTACCACAAGAGGTGGTTTCTGCGGGAAGTATGGTGGCTTTCAAAAGACTCTTAGATGTACATCTCAAGGAGAAGAACATTCAGGGGTATGAGAAATGATTACGGCCACACACACACCTACACAGGTTGAACTGGATGGACTATTGTCTTCAACCTCACCTACTATGTAACTATGTAAAAATGTAATGTTGTGACAGGTTGTCTTTATAGGGGCATCAGAGGTCTATTAGACCCCTGATGTATCACCTGCCCCTTTAACTAAGCTATTGGAATTTAGGAAAGTGACAGCCAGTTTCAGAGGTAATGTAATGCATGTTGTCTCTGGGTTCTTACTAGGTAGGTGAAATCGGCAAATAAACATTTATCTGGTTTCCCTCCCTTCTAAGTGGCGGCACCTACCATGGGGTTCCCCAATCCAAAGGTGGTGCAGGGGAACCCAAGAAACGTGTTGGGGAGGATGGGAAGGGGATGCATAAGATCTGTGGCTGTACAAGCACCAGATTACTTCCACCCACCAGCTGACATACAGTATTTCACAAAAGTGAGTACACCCCTCACATTTTTGTAAATATTTTATTATATCTTTTTATGTAACAACACTGAAGAAATGACACTTTGTTACAATGTAAAGTAGTGAGTGTACAGCTTGTATACCAGTGCCAATTTGTAGTCCCCTCAAATTAACTCAACACACAGCCATTAATGTCTAAACCGCTGGCAACAAAAGTTAAAATGTCAAAGTTGGGTCCAAAGTGTCAATATGTTGTGTGGCTACCATTATTTTCCGGCACTGCCTTAACCCTTTTGGGCATGGAGTTCACCAGATTCACAGGTTGCCACTGGAATCCTCTTTCACTCCTCCATAGGACATCATGGAGCTGGTGGATGTTAGAGACCCTGCGCTTCTCCACTTTCCATTTGAGGATGCCCCACAGATGCTCAATAGGTTTTAGGTCTGGAGACATGCTCGGCCAGTCCATCACCTTTACCCAGGCTGTGGTCGTCTTGGAGGTGTGTTTGGGGTCATTGTCATGTTGGAATACTGCCCTGCTGCCCAGTCCCTGAAGGGAGGGGGACATGCTCTGCTTCAGTATGTCACAGTACATGTTGGCATTCATGATTCCCTCAATGAACTGTAGCTCCCCAGTGCCGGCAGCCGTCATGCAGCCCCAGACCAGGACACTCCCACCACCATGCTTGACTGTAGGCAAGACACATTTGTCTTTGTACTCCTTACCTGGTTGCCACCACACACGCTTGGCACTATCTGAATCAAATAATTTTATCTTGGGCTCAACAGACCACAGGACATGGTTCCAGTAAGCCATGTCGTTAGTCTGCTTGTCTTCAGCAAACTGTTTGCGGGCTTTCTTGTGCATCATGTTTGGAAGAGGCTTCCTTCTGGGAGGACAGCCATGCAGACCAATTTGATGCAGTGTGCGGCGTATGGTCTGAGCACTGACAGGCTGACCCCACACCCCTTCAACCTCTGCAGCAATGCTGGCAGCACTCATACGTCTAATTCCCAAAGACAACCTCTGGACATGACTCTGAGCACATGCACTCAACTTCCTTGGTTGACCATGGCGAGGTCTGTTCCAAGTGGAACCTGTCCTGTTAAAGCGCTGTATGGTCTTGGCCACAGTGATGTACTTCAGTTTCAGGGTCTGGCAATCTTCTTATAGCCTAGGCCATCTTAACGTAGAGCAACAATTCTTTTTTTCAGATCCTCAGAGAGTGCTTTGCCATGAGGTGCCATTTTGAACTTCCAGTGACCAGTATGACAGAGTGAGAGCGATAACACCAAATTTAACACACCTGCTCCCCATTCACATCTGGCACCTTGTAACACTAATGAGTGACATGACACCGGGGAGGGAAAATGGCTAATTGGGCCCAAATCAGACATTTTCACTTATGGGGTGTACTCACTTTTGTTGCCAGCGGTTTAGACATTAATGACTGTGTGATGAGTTATTATGAGGGGGACAGCAAATTTACACTGTTATATAAGCTGTACACTCAATACTTTACATTTTAGCAAAGTGTAATTTCTTCAGTGTTGTCACATGAAAAGATATAATAAAATATTTACAATATTTACTGTATATACTTAGACTATATTACTTAAAGTATTGGGGCGACTACCTTTACACGCACATTAACTTTAATGGCATCCCAATCTTAGTCCGTAGGGTTCAATATTGAGTTGGCCCACCCTTTTCAGCTAAAATAGCTTCAACTCTTCTGGGGAGGCTGTCCACAAGGTTTAGGAGTGTGTCTTTGGGAATGTTTGACCATTCTTCCAAAAGTGCATTTGTGAGGTCAGGCACCGATGTTGGGTGAGAAGGCCTGGCTTGCAATCTCTGCTCTAATTCATCCCAAAGTTGTTCTATCGGGTTGAAGTCAGGAATCTGTGCAGGTCAGTCAAGTTCCTCCACCCCAAACATCCATGTCATTATGCACCTTGCTTTGTGCACTAGTCCAAATCATATGGTGGAAGGGGGATTATGGTGTGGGGTTGTTTTTCAGGGGTTGGGCTTGGCCCCCTTAGTTCCAGTGGAGTGAACTCTTTAAGACGTCAGCATACCAAGACATTTTGAACAATTTCATGCTCCTAACCTTGTGGGAACAGTTTGGAGATGGCCCTTACTGTTCAAACATGACTGCGCACCCGATTAAGACTGGAATGCTATTAAAGTTTGTGTGTGTAAAGGCAGGTGTCCCAATACTTTTGGTAATATAGTGTATATATAGCTGGATCAGTAGTAAGACAGCTTTCTAGGAGCTAGTATTTCCATGGACTAATCCTCCAACCTTGGCACTGTGCCTGGAAATTAGACTCGGTAATTAGGACAAGCCACAAGCATGAAACACTAAGTGCCGGTTCACATTCTTGCGGCTGCGGCGATCGCATGTAATATCGGAGCGCACTGCTCTTTTATTACATGCGATCGGCTGTGCGGTGCGAATTCAGCCATACACTTTGTATGGCTAAATTTGCACTGCACCCGCACCAAAGTCGCACAGAACCCTTTTTTTCAGCCGCACCAGGATCGGATCGCACAGTGGTTCACACTTGTGCGATCCGATCCTGTGCGAACTGCAAAGATCGCACTGCGATATGCGATCAAACTGGGGGTGTCGTTAACATTTCATTGACACCCCCAGCGTATCGCATATGGCAGTAGAACTGCCAGGGGTGCGTTTGCGATGCGGGAACAGGCTGCGAATTTGTAGCCTTCCCGCATCGCATAAGTGTGACCAGACACTAAAACTAAGATTTAGGCACAGTTGCTCCTTTGCAAGGTGTCTGGGTTGCACAGTGAAAGGAAAAAGATAAGCAAACTGGAAGAACCACTCAGCAACTTCACAGACATCCTTTTTTGAATGCCTAGAGCCACTGGTATGTAGTCTATGGATGTGTAGTGGCATGCTGGAATATGTGGTTCCACAAAAATTTGAAGGTCATACATTAGCATGTTTGGTCCTTGGATAATGTGTATCTGACACATAACCCAGGTCCCTTGGGTAATGCAGACACACAGCTCTTGACAGAGGCAGCTCCTCCCATTGCCAGGGTCCAAGCCTCTTTTCTGCCCAAACCTCTCAGTCAGCGTCATCTCCACAGCCACTTCTTCCTTGCAAAAAGGGCGATCTCCTGTCTGAGGCAGGAGGCCACAACTCTATGAAATAGGTAAGCAGTTCCTACTACGTGCTATGTGGGAAGTGTGTGTGACCTTTGTCGGCCAGGAATGGATTGCTCATGTTAGGCAAGAAAGAAGCCGAACTTGGGTGCAGGTATGATCATTGCGACGCCTAGCTAGTAGCTAGACACAGCTTGGATCTGCGGGATGTCTGGAATTTGTTAAAATCCTGGGAAGTCCTGTACCATCTGGGACTAGTGGGAGGCAACTGGCACTACAGAAACAGCCTGAAACAGACCGAAACACCACACAAGCATAGAAACTAATGGATACCCAAGTCATATGTATTAGGCCTAGGACAGATTTATTTTATTCACCTAGGCCTGGTATGTGTTCGACATTTCACTGAACTAGGGAGGTGTAAACATTGTCTGGACTAGGGCAGGCCTAGCAGGAAAAGTTTTTGTTAGCTACAAACTGAGGCGATTTTGATGAAAATTTGAAATTGAGGTTTTGGGGGGGACTTTTTTGCAAGAACAACATCACGGTCAGGTTCTGTGGCAAGTGTATACACACACACCATGGCCCCACTAATTCCTATGCATCATCCGTATTCATGGTGGCCCCCCAGACATCCAGCAGAGTGCAGTTCATCCCGGGAAATGAATAGGGTCATGGCATACATATCCATCAGAAGTCAGAGATGGTGGTAAATATGTTTGTATTAGGGCTGAAGTTATATTTAAGGAACAAAGTGAAGGTGTCTTCAAAGAAGACTGAAAAAAACTGTAAGAATAAGGCTCCATGTACACGGGACGCTGGAAATGGCCGTTTAGGAGCAGTTGGGCGTTTTTTTCAGAAGCCCCTGAACCCATCTACATTTTATCTTATCTGTCCATGTACACCAGGTCGTTTACAGTCATTTGCAGGCAGTTGCGTTCAGGGACTGTTTTTAGAACGCAATTATTTGCGTTCGAACGTGTGTTTCCCGGCGTTTCAAACGCACAAACGCGTCCGAACGCGTCTGAACGCGTCCAAACGCGTCTGAACGCGATGACCCGCGTTTAGCGTTTGCGTTTTTCCATTTAAAGGGGAATAATTTTTTTGACCTCTAGGAACGCTTCTAAACGCAAACGCCCGCAAACGCTGCTAAACGCGGGTACAAACGTGACCGAACGGACGTTTCAAACGTCCTAAAAATTCCAGCATTCAAAGGGACTTTTAACAACGTCCCGTGTACATGGAGCCTAAGGCTCCATGCATTTTCTTTATGCTCTTAGCAGCTATCAGCATGTTTTTTCTGCTCCTAGAAGCTAAATAGTGTTATCCTATGTGTCTATGAACACTACATTAGGCTATTCGTGTTTTTTGAGCTTCAGTGACTAGGCGCGGAAAAAAAATAATTGTTTTTGTGGATTTTTTTAAAGCTTTTTTCCAGCAAAAAAAAAAAAACGCTGAACGCTCCTAAACGCTACTAAAAGCTACTAAAACGCTACTACAAGCCACCACAAAAACGCTATTATTATTTTCTAGCATCTTTGAGATTATAAAAAACACTAGTGTGCATGGAGCCTCAAAAAGACACACTGCGCTGAGGTACACATACAAGGTACACATACAGTATACCGTTGGCCTTCCAAGGCCGTGGTAAATATGCATATATATGATTTCATACATTACTGTCTATGAACAAGTTTTCAATTGTAAACAATTACATAAAGTGACATTTTATTTATCGGATAGCATGACACACAGGGTTTTTTGACCTTCTACTTTACTAGCGCATGCGCATTTTATTGCTCAACCAGCTTGTCACACTAAAGTATAACTAAAGGCACAACTTTTTTTTTTTTTGATAGAGTGGAGAGGAATTAAAACAACTGTCAGTTTGTATTGCTGCCTGTGGTAACGTTAGGGAAATCCCCCCTCTCTATGTGTCCTCTTCACCATTACCATTATCCTTGAAAGCGAAAGCAAAAGAAAATCCTACATTTTGCCCCAGAAAAGTAATAGAGGGAAACTTGTCCAATGGTGACCTGGGGGTCCCCAAGAGATTCCCCTAATTTGCAGGGATTTCCTCTCACTTCCAGATTTGACTATAGAACAGGAAGTAAAAGGAAATCTCCCCTTTGGGACAAAGAGGGCAAAATTGAACTTTACCGGGGCTATAACCTTCCCATAGGTGTGTGCAGCCTATTGCATTAGTGTGTGCACCCAAAAGCTCAAACACACATGCCTTTTTCTGCAGCCTCAGCTGCACTGGACAGTTAATGAATGGGAAGTGCTCTGTGCTGATTGGCTTCCTGTTCATTCACAAATAGAAGCATAGCACACAGTTTACTATGCTTCGGTTATGAATAGACATAGTGTGTGAATGTGTTCACTGTGTTCAGTTAGAAAAGAAAGGGGCTGTTAAATTACATATTCACTAGAACCTTCCCCTGCTCTCCATCTTGAAACATCCCCCTCGGAAGCTGAGGGGAGAGGAGAGGAGGGAAGCCAGCAGCAGTTGCAGTGAGGGGGGGGGGCGCAACATGGGGGGAAGCCGGTGAAGTAAGGGGATCAGCACCGCATGTAGTGATAAGGATTTGCCTAGGCACACCCCCCGTGCAGTCACAAACACAATGCCTCCTGCGTTTGGGAAAATGGCCCTTCCAGATACGTATGTTTAGATCTCCATTACACTTGAAAGAGGATAACCATGATCTTGCTGCCCTCACAGACTTAAGGAAGTCTGCAACCATATAAAAAACACAGAGGGCACACCGACCTAGTGCATTTTCCTGAGACAAATAATTTATTGTATAAAAACATGGTAAGTATTATATACACAAAGTTGCAATTGTTAAAAGTGCACCACAGATCTCAGCATGTTCCATCCAATTATATCTATCATCATATACAAAAGAAACTAAAAACCCAGTGGACTGACACGTTTCGAGGATTTCCTCAATATCAGAGCTCTGAAGAAGAGGAAATCCTCGAAATGCGTCAGTCCACTGGGTCTTCGGTTTCTGTTGTATATGATGATAAATTTGGATGGAACATGCTGAGATCTATGATGCGCTTTAATCAATTGCAACTTTGTGAGTATAATACTTACCATGTTTTTATACAATAAATTATTTGTCTCAGGATAAGGCAGTAGGTCGGTGTGCCTTCTGTGTTTTTTATATGGTTACACCACCTGACTATGAACCCTCCCTTACTCTATCCAAAATGTAACCACTTAAGGACCACCCGCCACAGTTATACTGCGGCAGGCTGGCCCTCCTGTGCAAACCACCATAGGTATACTTCGGTCACGCGCCTGCAGCTAGGGGGCGAGCATGCGTTGCCAGCGGCGCGCTCCCGCCCCCACCCAGCAGTGGAGATTCCGATGCATGGGGCAGGCAGCTCTGAATGCAGCCTGACACCCACAATCGTTCCCCGCTAAGAGAGAAGAGCAGTCAGCTATTGCGCAAACCAATCAAAATATGCTTATTGCGATTTTTCCTTTTTTACCAAAAATATGTAGCAGACAACAAATTGGCCTAAAATTTTAAAAAATTTAGATTTTTACATTTTTCTATAGCAGAATGTGAAAATTATTGTCGCTCTATTTTTGTTTATAGCGCAAAAAATAAAAATCGCAGCGGGGATCAAATACCACCAAAAGAAAGCTCTATTTGTGGGAAAAAAAGGACATCAATTTTATTTAGATACAGTTCTACTATAATTTTTTTTTTTAATTTGGCATTTAAAACACATTATTTAGTGCACCTTACCAGAAAAAAGCACAACTATTCAATATTTGGATGTTCAATGCACATGGAAAATGGGGACCACACGCATTAAACATTGAAACATTTACAAATACATCAGGCATCACGTTCGCCGAGTGAACATACATCGTTTAGGCAAGACTACCATATGGATTCATTTATGATTTTTGTGCATTTACTTTAAACAATATCCTTCAGTTCATTTAATGGTCAGGTCACACACTAATTGTTAGATAAATCTTTTAGTAAACATCCGTACACCGAAACAGATGAGAATCATCATTCGAACTTCCGGAGATAGATCAGCATCCTCCACTCTCATCGTTACATCAAAATATTTGTATTACTCTTATCGGCGAATTGCAATGCGCTTTATATCATTTAAACAAGACCATGCTTAAATCTCCTTTTATCACCAACGTAAATCAGTTGTTTATATATGCGTCTCTTTGTAAGGAAATACAGCAAATGTTCCAAACTTAAAAGAAAAAGATGATTATCTTACCTTAACTCTCCTACCATGAAACCATTAACATCTTCAATGAAATAATATGTGGATTCTGTAGCAACAAATGGACCTGTCAAAATGAAGAGAACTTTAACCACAGATTCATACAAACTTGCCAAAAGGAGAAAAAAAAAAATCAAGAACACCTAAATAGTAGGAGTGCCCGAGGGCATCAGAGGTGCCCCGTGCAGATGCTAAACATAACTTTGCCTTTTACAGACATCACCAAGTAAGGCAATGGAAAAATTAACTCTTATATAATAATAGAAGGGAAAAAACTTGTGTGCTAAACCAAAAATCTTTTTTTTTTTTTTTTTTAATAATTATTCTGAAAATGCAAACAGTTATAAAAAATAAAAAGTGGAAGTAGTAATCACTTGAAAAGACTTGCCTGTTTTGTAAGAGATGTATGAATGCTGATCTTGGCGTCCCAGACTGTAGATGCTGTGTGTTCTATCAATCTCCCACTCTCCAGACTAGTGTAGTATGAGAGCCAGCGAATTCTGCATCTCAGCCCCTGAGGATGGAAGAGAAAAGGAAAGTTTTAGTATTGGGTGGGTGGGGCAGGGGCTTTGGGAGGACCGACTGGAGAAGGGTTAAATGTAGACACTTGAATAAACATACAGCAATAAGGACTATGTCTTTAGGCTGACCTTTATACCCACACACAGATGACTAACCTTCTACAATGCATTGTTATAATAAATAAAGAGCAATGAATAAACTTTTGCAGCAACACAATACTCACTTTCTCTTCTTTAATTCTAATCTATTCCTAATGTTCAATTTACCAGCCACAGCAACCAGATTACATTTTTCAGTTGGAGTGGAAAAAGTTCAAAAATGCTTTTAACCACTTTACCACCCGAGGATTTTGCTGTCTTACGTCCAGGCCACTTTTTGCGATTCGGCACTGTGCGAATTTAACTGACAATTGCGCGGTCAGGCAACGCCGTACCCAAACTAAATTTACGTCCTTTTTTCCCCACAAACTGAGCTTTCTTTTGGTGGTATTTGATCACCTGTGCGATTTTCATTTTTTGCGATATTAATAAAAAAAGCGACAATTTTGATAAAGTAACAATATTTTTCTACTTTGACAGTTAAAAAATATCCAATATATTCATTTTTTGTCATATATTTAGGCCAAAATGTATTTAGCTACATGTCTTTGACAAAAAAAATTCTCAATGAGCGTATTTTTAAACGCTTTATGACCGGAAGGTTTTACCCCATTCCTGACCAGGCCATATTTTTCGATTCGGCACTGCGTTATTTTAACGGACAATTGTGCGGTCATGCAACGCTGTACCCAAATTAAATTTATGTCCTTTTTTTTATCCCCACAAACAGAGCTTTCTTTTGGTGGTATTTGATCACCTGTGCGATTTTTACTTTTTGCGCTATAAACAAAAAAAGAGCGACAATTTTGAAAAAATAACAATGTTTTTCACATTTTTTTATATGAAATTCCCCCCAAAAAAATGTAAAAATCAAAATTTTTTATCATTTTAGGCCAATTTGTTTTCTGCTACATATGTTTGGTAAAAAAAATCGCAATAAGCGTATTTTGATTGGTTTGCGCAAAAGTTATCGCAGCTACTAACTACAGGAAATTTATGTCATTTTTTATTGTTTATTTTTTTTAACTAGTAATGGTGGCGATCTGCGATTTTTTTTTGCGGGACTGCGACATTGCGGCGGACAGATCGGACCCTTGACTGACATTTTTGACACTTTTGGGGGTACCAGTGACATTACTACAGTAATCAGTGCTATACATATGCACTGTTACTGTAAAAATGACACTGACAGGGAAGGGGTTAACTTTTATTGGTGATCTGATCAAGGGGTTAATGTAGGCCTGGTGCTTACTAATGTGTGTGGGGGGAGGGGACTGAGTGACACAGGGACAGATCGCAGGTTCAGCTATGCTGAACCCTGCAATCTGACCCTGCCTGTCACTTAGGAGTAAACAAAGCGGGCGGATTTCCACACTCGATCCCTGACGATCGGGGAAGAGCAGCGGTGATCACCGCCGCTTCTCCCCTGGCCCGACTCCCACTGTAACTGAATACAGCGGGAGCGAGCCTCCGGCGGCACGCACGCGCCGCCCACAAAGGGAGGAGTCCAGTGAGGTACGTCTACTTCGCTGGACGGGAACGAGCCACTCTGCCGCAGTACAGTCAACGTGACTGGTCGGCAAGTGGTTAACCACTTGCCCTCCAGAACAGTGTTTCTCAACCTTTTATCAGTCAAGGCACCCTTTAAAAGTTATGGATACCCTTGAGGCACCCTTTAAAAATTGACAGTCTCCAGACACCCCATTCTAAAATGTAAAAACTATTCTAATCGTTTTACATAATGCAGCAACATCCACACGTAGGACACCCAATGTTAGAGGTGGTTTATTCTCCCAAAGCAAATACACTTTTGCAAACTGGTACTGACTAATATTCCAATGTTTCTCTTCTCTCTTAGTTTTTCTCCATCACTCAGCTAATGTGACCGCAACGCTGATGGAAAGGGGCAGGGAAGGGTCAAACAAGAATGCTATGCAGGCGACTGACATCCTCCATATCAACTGATGATGCCAAAGGTTAGGATGTTAGGATGCCGGCAAAAAGGTTGTAATGGTGTACAATGAAAACCTGTGGCTTTGTGTATCTAAAAGGCCTGCTTCATTCACATGCCAGCTTGTATATAATTTTAGGGCAATTTTTAGGCATTTTGCCAAGGCACCCCAGGGTGCCTGGGCACCCTGGTTGAAAAAGGCTGCTCCAGAAGATGTACCCCCCTTCCAGACCAGGCCATTTTTTTGCGATACGGCACTGCGTTACTTTAACTGACAATAGCTCGGTCGTGCAAAGCTGTACCAAAAAAAAAAATGTATGTCCTTTTTTTCTCACAAATAAAGCTTTCTTTTGGTGATTTTTGATCACCTCTGCAGTTTTCTTTTTTTTTTGGGCTTTAAACAAAAATAAAAGACCAACAGTTTTGAAAAAAATCTCAACAAAAAGGATAAAAAAAAACTCTGCCCCCCACAAATGGATCCTACCATGGCGCCTCGGCTAGAAAGATCAGGACAGTGAAGTGGTTTGCATCTTTCTCTCAAAGGAACAAATATACTTAGTGAACAACTCCAAGAATTTGCGAAAGAGTATTTAAACTAGGAAGGGGGGGCAAAAGAGTGAAAATACAAGAGTCCAATTGCCCCCCGAAACAATGCCAGAACAGGTCAGAAGCACAGAGGTTAAGAAATGATAAGCTCAGAGTCCTGTCTACAAATGCTCGCAGTTTAGGTAAAAAAATCAATGAACTTGGGTCAATAATGGCATCTGAGAATGTAGATTTAGTGGCTGTTACGGAAACATGGTTTAATGAAAGAAATGACTGGGACATAACCATACCAGGATACTCTTTATACAGAAGAGACAGAGAAGGCAAGAAAGGAGGAGGAGTGGCCCTGTATGTGAAAGATAGCATTAAATCTAACCTAATACAAGTTGGTGAGGCCAACATAGAGTCAGTTTGGGTTACATTGCATTTTGCTAATCATGCAGTAACTCGTGTAGGTGTAATATATAGACCACCTGGTCAAGTTAAAGAACTAGATGATCTACTAGTTGAAGAAATAGCTAAAATGACAATGAAAGGAAAAGTTATCATTATGGGAGATTTCAATCTTCCAGATATAAACTGGAAAACCAAAATAGCAAGTTCTACCAGGAGTACAGATATTCTAAATTTCCTACTGGGGTTGTCTCTGCAACAAGTGATTGAGGAGCCAACCCGGAGGGAGGCCATTTTGGATTTGGTATTCACAAATGGGGATTCGGTATATGATGTCATTGTAGGCGAAACCTTGGGATCTAGTGATCACCAGTCAGTGTGGTTTAATATAAGAACTGTGAAAGAATCACACCACACAAAAACAAAAGTTTTAGATTTCAGAAAAACAGACTTTTCAAAAATGAAATTAGTCATAAATGAGTCCTTATCAGACTGGAACGGATTACATGGAGTCCAGGAGAAATGGGACTACTTAAAAGGTGCACTATTGAAGGCAACAGAAAATTGCATTAGACTTGTCAGTAAAAGCAAAAAAAGGAAGAGACCACTGTGGTACTCAGCAGAAGTGGCCCAAATCATTAAAAATAAAAAGCTAGCATTTTGTAATTATAAAAAAACCCAGAGCAATGAAGATAAGGAAATCTACAAGATTAGGCAGAAAAAGGCCAAGCAAGTTATAAGAACTTCTAAAGCGCAGGCAGAAGAAAAACTAGCTCAGTCTATGAAAAAGGGGGATAAGACATTCTTCAGATATATAAATGAAAAAAGGAAATTAAAACAAGGAATAACTAAATTAAAAACAAAGGACGGAAGGTATGTAGAAGAGAATAAAGGGCTAGCCGACTGCCTTAATGAATACTTCTGTTCAGTTTTCACAGAAGAAAAAGAAGGAGAAGGACCTCCACTTGAAAGGATGACTAATGAATCGTTTGATGCATGTGTCTTTACAGAGGAAGACGTTCTAAGATTGCTGTCTAAAGTGAAGACAAATAAGTCACAGGGTCCTGATGAGATACACCCAAAATTATTAAAAGAGCTTAGTGGTGAGCTGGCAAAACCATTAACAGATTTATTTAACCAATCATTAGTAACAGGAGTCGTCCCGGAAGATTGGAAATTGGCAAATGTCGTGCCCATTCACAAAAAAGGTAGTAGGGAGGAATCGAGCAACTATAGACCAGTGAGTCTGACATCAAGTAGGCAAATTAATGGAAACCCTATTAAAGGATAGAATTGTGGAACATCTTAAATCCCATGGATTGCAAGATGAAAAACAACATGGGTTTACTTCAGGGAGATCATGTCAAACAAATCTTATAGATTTTTTTGACTGGGTGACTAAAATAATAGACGGTGGAGGTGCAGTAGACATTACATATCTAGATTTTAGTAAGGCTTTTGACACTGTCCCACATAGAAGACTTATCAATAAACTACAGTCATTGAACATGGACTCCCATATTGTTGAGTGGATTAGGCAGTGGCTGAGTGACAGACAACAGAGGGTTGTAGTCAATGGAGAACATTCAGAACAAGGTCATGTTACCAGTGGGGTACCTCAGGGATCTGTACTGGGACCAATTTTGTTTAATATCTTCATAAGTGATATTGCAAAAGGCCTCGATGGTAAGGTTTGTCTTTTTGCTGATGACACAAAGATATGTAACAGGGTTGATGTTCCTGGAGGGAAATGCCAAATGGAAAAGGATTTAGGAAAACTAGAAGAATGGTCAGAACTCTGGCAACTGAAATTTAATGTGGATAAGTGCAAGATAATGCACCTGGGGCGTAAAAACCCAAGGGCAGAATATAGAATATTTGACACAGTCCTGACCTCAGTATCTGAGGAAAGGGATTTAGGAGTAATTATTTCAGAAGACTTAAAGGTGGGAGGACAATGTAATAGAGCAGCACGAAATGCCAGCAGAATGCTTGGATGTATAGGGAGAGGTATAAGCAGTAGAAAGAGGGAAGTGCTTATGTCGCTGTACAGAACACTGGTGAGACCTCACTTGGAGTATTGTGCGCAGTACTGGAGGCCATATCTCCAGAAGGATATAGATACTCTAGAGAGAGTTCAGAGAAGAGCTACTAAACTAGTACATGGATTACAGGAAAAAACTTACCAGGAAAGGTTAAAGGACCTTAACATGTATAGCTTGGAAGAAAGAAGAGACAGAGGGGATATGATAGAAACCTTTAAATACATAAAGGGAATCAACTCGGTAAAGGAGGAGAGCATATTTAAAAGAAGAAATACTACCACAAGAGGACACCGTTTTAAACTAGAGGGGCAAAGGTTTAAAAGTAATATGAGGAAGTATTACTTTACTGAGAGAGTAGTGGATGCATGGAATAACCTTCCTGCAGAAGTGGTAGCTGCAAATACAGTGAAGGAGTTTAAGCATGCATGGGATAGGCATAAGGCTATCCTTCATATAAGATAGGGCCAAGGACTATTCATAGGATTCAGATATATTGGGCAGACTAGATGGGCCAAATGGTTCTTATCTGCCGACACATTCTATGTTTCTATGTTTCTATGAAACCTCTGATAACAATGGTAATATGATGCAAGCCAGCAATAAAAATAAAAACTTATAAAACAGTCAAATTTCAAATAGCATGAAAATTAGACATGGGGCGCATGTAAATAAAAAGTCATCCCATGTGAATAAAATGACAGTCATAAGAAAAAAATACCAAAAGTTCATAAGATGCAGTCCAATCCCAAAAAGGAAAGTAGCCGTCCTCCACACCACGTGTGAAGATACCACCGCTCCCTAATGGTAATGCACTTACCAGAAGACTGGTATTAAACGCTTATCAATTATATCCAGTCAGGGATTGTACATGGGGATATCTGGGGACAGCATCGGCTCAGTATTAGTCCATATGAGGGATAAAGATGAGATAAACTTTTTACTTATTGTTATAAAACACATCCAATAAAAAAATGTAAAAAATCTAATTTCTTTATCAGTTTAGGCTTATATGTACCTTGTTACATATTTTTGATTAAAATAATCCCAATAAGCATATATTGATTGGTTTGCACAAAAGTTATGACATCTACAAACTATGGGATATATACTGGAATTTTTTAGTCCTATAGCAGGACTTCGATATTGCGGCAGACAGTCGGAAACTAACTGACACTTTTGACACGTTTTGGGGAACCAGTGACACTTATACAGTGATCAGTGGTAAAAAAATATGTAATGTCACTGTACTAATGACACTGGCTGGGAAGGGGTTAACATCAGGGGTGATCAAAGGGTTAACTGTGTGCCTAGCTAGTGATTTTGTCTACTGTGGGAGGTGCTTTTACTCGAGAAAGGCAAAGATCCGTGTCCCTGCTTCGTTGATTGGTGGTTGCTGGCGGACATTGAGTCCGCAGTACCTGCTGATCAGGTCCTGCTGTGTATAATCACAGCGGGAGCAGGTCGCTGGCAGTGCGCTTACACCTCCCCTACCCAGAAGTGCAGGATCACATACTAGGTATGTGATCCTGTGCAGCAGTGCCACTTTGCTGCTGTATATGTAAGTTTTACGGTTAGCAAGTGGTTAAACTGGCACTGTGGTGTTTTTTTTTCTAGGTCCCCCTCTGGCAGCCCTAAACTCTTTGACAAATGATTGATTTCTTGTCTGTTTGACCTCTTTTAATTGGAATATTCAATCTATGGTCAGCAACCTATTCAACAGATGTGCCACACATAGAGTAAGTGGATTTCAATCAATAGGTAAGATATAATTATAACTTACCCTCATAAGTTCATCAATCACATCTCCGTTTCAACCATGTAATATCATAATCTGAGCAAATTAAATATGATCGTTTTCACGAACTAAAGTATCTCAGTGCTGACAAATGACAATCAATGCAAATCGATCTATAATTTTCCGCACTGGATGATCATCTCAGTTTCATTGAATGCAATTGAAATTAGGTTTAAACCAATCAGAGGGGAAGATGTAGCTATCAATTTTTATGTAGATTTGATCGTTTTGTTAAAGTCGCAGACTGATTGGATAAAAAGACTGACGCGTATATAGCCACCATTTATTTCTAGACAATGGTCTGCCAAGATCAGGAAATGATTAAAACAGTGGATAGAAGTATGCTGTTTAATTCCAATGATTTTTGTTTTTATCATACGAAGCTGATGGAAAGATTCCAGAATGTTCCAAGCAATCCAACAAGGTCATGTAAAGCATAATTCATTTTTATTTTTAAATAAGTAGCCTAGTCAAAAAAAACAAAAAAGCAGCTTTGCCTGTAATATTTACACTAGATACCCTGAGGACTCACTAACTCATGATTCATTACTGGTTCCCTTATTGATTTAACGATGTCCAGCATCATTCAATCCACTTCCTATGTAGCCAGGAGTGTCATAGACCTACTTCCAGGCAGTGTGTCATCACAGAGCCCAGCGCCTATAGTACAATGCTGCAGGAAGCGGCAGTGATGTAATTTAGCCAGAGTGCTCTTTGTATCACTGAGGAATGCCCAATGCCAGAAAAGGGGCAAAGAGGTAGAGAACCTTGTGTGAAGGAATGTAATAAACACTTGTGAATTAAGCAAAATGTCTATTTTTCTATGTCTGTTTCTTTGTACATGTACATTTTTTTCTGTCTTCCTTACTCAAAATGGTCGTTACTAGATACCTCCTCTACCGAGAATGGAATGTTTGAGAAAGATGGCTCTTTTGGCATGGAGCCTTCAAGAGAAGATAACATTCATAAAGTCGAAGGGGACTACCTTATAATGGACATGACTAATCAGGAAGCTGCAAATAATCAGTATAATGCTAATATTATGCTTATGACAAACTAACATATGACACCGCCTACTAATTATTTGACTCACTGTACATTAGAAATAAACAGAAAGTATCATTTACCAGAACAACGTGTGTCAGTGTGATCTCCTCGTGCATGCACTACAATTATTTAATTAGATCCAGCAGCAGAAATCTTTTTTGAGCCTGATTGAGGTTCGCGAATCATTACACTTGAATGTCATATAACGAACGTCGATCTGAAGGTCTTCTCTAAAATTATCGCAAACCGCATAGGGCCTTTGATGCCGCGCCTCATTCATCTGGATCAGGTGGGGTTTATCTCCACTCGCGAAGCGTGAGATAACACCTCCAAGGTGCTTAACATTATTCACCTTGCACAGACGTCGCGCGTGCCCTGCGTTCTTTTGAACACGGACGCGGAGAAGGCCTTCGACCGTGTCAGCTGGCGATTCATGACTGCGACGTTGAGGTCGATTGGTCTTGGCTCCTCCATGTTGTCCTGGATTGGCCACATTTATTTACTCCAACCCCACCGCTCAAGTAAAGTGTAACGGGATACTGTCGGGGTCCTTCTCTATTACCAACAGCACCCGACAGGGCTGTCCGCTCTCCCCCCTGCTATACGCGCTCTCCTTGGAGCCCTTCCTTTGCAGGGTCAGGGCCAACCCCGATATCACGGGGTTACGGGTTGGAGATGTGGAGTGCAAGGTGTCGGCGTATGCGGACGATATGTTGTTTTCCATCTCCAACCCCGTGATATCCGCTCCCAACCTCCTTAGAGAAATGGACCTTTACGGCTCCTGCTCCAACCTGAAGATAAATTTGGGTAAATCTGAGGCGATGGGGGTGGCGATGCCGCCGGCTCTCTTGGCACAGGTGACGTCGTCCCTGCCATTCCGCTGGACCTCGACGGCATTAACGTATCTGGGTACCCGTATAGCCCCTGACCTCTCCAAAATATACGCCCTCAATTTCTCCCCACTTCTAGTTACCACCCGCCAGCTTCTCGCGACTTGGTCCAAGGGTATTCACTCCTGGTTCGGGAGGTGTAACCTTGTAAAAATGTCACTTCTTCCCAAGGTTCTGTACCTCCTCCAGGCCTTGCCAATCAGGCTACCTCCACCGTTTTTCCGACAGCTCCACTCCATGTTCGTACGTTACATCTGGCAATCCGGTTCGCCGCGTATACCTCGTTCCCTCCTGTCCCTTCCCAAGCAATACGGCGGCATAGCTCTCCCTAATGTGGCTAAATACTATCAAGCGGTACATCTCAGCCGTATGTTAGATTGGAGGCGTCATGGAGATAATAAACTATGGGTCAAGATGGAACAGGCTCAATCGCCGATCCCGTTGGGAGGCGCGCCATGGTGTAGGGATTCCTGCCCCCTGTCGCTTAAATCCCATCCGACCATTGGTGTCACTTTGGCTGTTACAGCCTCCCTCCTTTCAAATCCGGTCGTATCCACCCCCACCTCCCCTTTGTTCCCGGTACTGGGTAACCCGGCTTTTAAACCCGGTATCTCGGATCGACCATTTCAGACCCTGTTGACTCAAAACCGGGGCACGGTTACACACTTTCTGCGCGCGGACTGTTGGCCCTCTATCGGGGACTTGACAGATCCTGCCGGTCCCTATGCATTGAATTTCTGGCAGGCGGCACAACTTCGCCACTTCTTGCATTCCTTGCCTGCACCTGACCAGTTTAGTAGGGAGCTCACAGCATACGAGACGTTATGTTCTGGGGAGGGGACCCTTCCCCACGCCCTTTCGCAGACTTATACCCTACTGGTGACTCCTGCGGAGGACTTTATCCCTACTTTTGTCTCCAAGTGGGAACGGGACCTTCAGTTGACCCTCTCGCCGACCCAATGATCTAACCTCTACACCAGTGCTCTGAAAACCTCGACCTGTACGAAGTTGCAGGAATCTAATTATAAGGTACTGACGCGATGGTATAGGGTACCATCTCTCCTGAGTAAGATGTTCCCGGGGACATCTGATTTGTGCTGGCGGTGCCAGGAGGAACGTGGCACTATCCTTCACATTTTTTGGTCCCGCCCTAAACTCCGGGACTTCTGGTTGGCGGTGGGTTCTCTCTTACGGGACCTCACAGACCACACCATACCCCGGCCTTTTACATTCTGCAACTGTCGAGTATTCCGATGCGGAAGTATAAGAAATCTATTGTACCGCATGTGCTATCCGCAGCGAGGTCTTGCATTACACTTTATTGGAAAACCACTCGGTCGCCCTCCATCAGTGATTGTATGCGCAGGGTGGAAGACATCAACAAGATGGAAGATCTCACCCTCACGGCGCTCCACAAACGAGACAGATATGAAAAAACTTGGGGATACTGGAATGTGTTTCTCATCTCTGATAGGGGGAAGGCCCTGATGTGCCCTTAACTCTGCTATATGGCCGCCCTTGGTTGGGGGGCTCGTCCTGGTACTGCGTCCACCATCCCCCTACCCTCCCCCCCCTTGACACCCCCTCCCCACTTGTCTCCCCTTCTTTCCCCCTGTTCTTCTTGTCCTCCTCCCCTCCCCTCCTCGTTCTCCTGTTTTCTCTGTTCCTTTCTTGTGTCCTTGCTATGGTACTCTCCTGCTTCCCTGTTTTTTGTTGTCTGCTATGGTTTGTCCGACACCGAGTAACATTCCATGTGCACCAACTGTGGAGGGATTACTTCCTCCCCATGTCCTACTGTTTGCATACAACCCTTGTGTTTTTTATTTTACTCTGACGTATCGTTGACCATGTAGTCTGCTCTCAGGTCCTACGTTTTTTGGCCCACCGGGGTGGGACCCACGTTAGATGTTCTTCTCCTACCCAACAAAAAAAGTTATGTGGTTGCTTGCCAGATGGTGTTGTATCTTCTACCATTTTGCCTAACTTTATGGAAAGACTGTCTACCATGGTTGTGCTATATGTACCATGTTATTTCTTTCTTGTCTATTTCAATAACATTTCATATTTGAATGTTATATAACTCAGCTGAATATATTTACCTTTCTTTTGTTCCACTGCCATTCAATGCAGCTAAAGGAAGTGAAAAGAGCGAACCCTGGGACATCTGAAGGCACTGGGTGGGCAAGTCCTCAGGGACATCTAATGGCACTTGGTGGGCAAGTCCTCAGGGATATCTGATGGCACTGGGTGGGCAAGTCCAAAGGGACATCTGATGGCACTGGGTGGGCAAGTCCGAAGGGACAGCTGATGGCACTGGGTGATGGCACTTGGTGGGCAAGTCCGAAGGGACAGCTGATGGCACTGGGTGATGGCACTGGGTGGGCAAGTATGAAGGGACATCTGATGGCACTGGGTGGGCAAGTCCAAAGGGACATCTGATTGCACTGGCTGGGCACAGCCAAAGGGACATCTAATGGCGCTGGATGAGGAAGCAACAGGGGTGTGACTCACATGCTCTCCATACTCAGAAGTACTAGATATTTTTCCTCACTTCTTTTTACTTTTTTTTTTTTTTTGAAAAGTATATGCAGCTAAGGGGGACAGCAGTTATGTGAACCTGTTGCTTAGCCCTGCAAGGACAACGCATAGGTTCACTTTAAAGTGGAGCTGAACTTAAAAAGTGTATATTTTCTGTTATAAAGAACATCTTGCAATACTAGAGAACAGGGGATAAATCCTCCAGGCAAGGCTCTGATCCTCCCGTTCCTGACAGGAGCAGGTCATTACAGTCGTAGGCTCCTAGGATCAACTCTACAGCAAGTTCAAATGAAGAGAGAGATCCGGTCACTGTATTAAACCCCTCATATACATTTATTCATCAGTCCAACAAAAGACCAGTTCATCCAAGAAGCAAACCTTCCGATGCGGTTTATTCACCAAGAGTGTAAAGTTATTGTAAACAATCACCTTGTAAAACAACCCATTCAGTTTAAAATAGAAATGAAAAGCAAAACTTTTTTGTATAGTCATAAAAACACATTATAAATACCCTTTTCATCTTTTTTCTAAGTGATCACATTCCCTCTGTTCCCAGTTGCTTAAGTGCTTGGGGGAGGAGAAGCAGCACACTGAGCTTCCCAGTGAATGGCTGTGCAGTGGAGGAGGGGGTCCTAGCATAGCTAGAGAACTGACTACATTGTGCTCTCCTGCTTAGTGTGGTCAGTTTTTAATAGGCGAGCAAAGGGACTGGTAGGAACACTAAAAGAAGCAATACAAAGAGAACAGGATACTTTCTCATATAAGCACATGGTACGGCAGTTACATATCAGGTATATGAAGTGTTGGGGTAACAAACTCTTTAATCATAGGGTAATAGTCACAATCAAGCAACTGCTTTTATATTAGGGCTCTAATAAACACAGCTGAAGCTAATTAAACTAGATATGATTGCCAGATGGGTGGTTTACCGATCCTTTAAAAAGAGTTTGATCTTAAACTAATTCAACATTCAAAAAGGTTGCAGCATCAGATACAGTATATCCATATATGTAAAACAGTGCAGCGCATAAACAAACAATGTGAATTAATTAGTATACAGAATAAATACACCGTGATAAGCATTAATCAATGCAAAAGTGAATCGAAGAAAAACAGTAAAAAGTCCAAAGTGAATAAAAGATAAAAATGTCCCAAGTATGACTCCCTGTGTGCTTGAAATGAAATCCAGGAGTAACCCAAGGGACACTCAGGAGAAAGTCAACACAGGAGGCTTACCAGAAAGCCAGTGATCCCCTTTTGCAGGGTGGTCAATGATCCCTTTTATAACCAAAGGGAAACAAATACCCACACATAGGAATCCGATGGCAATATGTGTGTTTTCCGGCAGTTAAAGGGTAACTCCCCTTTCATGGGAAAAAATAGCAAATAAAGAAAAAATAATATAGCGTATATATACACACCAATGACGTCTACGGGGGACGGGCCACTGTTATACAAGCTGTACACACACTACTTTATATTGTATCAGAATGTAATTTCTTCAGTGTTGTTAAATGAAAAGGTATAATAAAATATTTACAAAGATGTGAGGGGTGTACTCACTTTTGTGAGATACTGTGTGTATATATATATATATATATATATATGAATGTAAATGTATTTTCTTTTTTCCTTCTATTGGTTGAACTAGATGGACTTGTGTCTTTTTTCAGCCATACTATGTAACAAGTCCCAGCATTCATTGCCCCTGGGGAAGTTCACTCCCGCCCACTCCATCTTGATTCATCCCACCCATATGTTTGCTGATTGGTGGAATTGCAAAGGAGATTTAGCAGGATTCACATGCTCACCATTCTAGAGAGGAGACTTGCAGATTTGGTCAGTTAGTGATGATGTAAGTGGCCACCATTTTGCTTGATTTTAGCTATAGGGTTTAATTAGGCAGACCATGACAAAATTTTAGTTCATGTGGAAAAAAAAAAATGATAACATTTATATTGATCATTTAATAAGTGTACTAGGCTCATCACTATATTGTTTTTTTTTTTTTTAAGGTGCAGTTGTCCTTTACCACCTTCATGCTGCCATATTAAAAAAAAAAAAAAAAAGCAGCAGGGAAGTGGATGCGTATTTCTGGAGTGCTGTATATAAGCAGTGCTTCATAAAACACACTTCGGCGGTCAGGACACCTGTGAATAACTGTGGACAGAGCTGTCATTGGACAGCTCAGATTACAGTACTGCATTATAGAGCCATGAGTTTGTGTGAACTAACATCACTGGTAGTGTTTACAAACACTCAGTCTAATCACAAGGAAAGAGCCACTCCTTCCTTCCTTGTGAATAGGTTGAATGGTTGTAGACAAAGCAGGAGACTCAGCAAATTGAAGGAGAAGGTGCAAGTGACCACGAACAATTGTGGGATTGATTAAAAAAAAAAAAAAAAAAACGGGGGATTTTAGTGCCCCTGACCACCATGATGGTGGGATTGTATTTGCATTTCTTGTTTTAAAGTGCCACAGATTATCAATAATTTAGGATTTATTTTTAAAATAGGAGGAGGAATAAATTGCCAATGTCCACCAATGATTGTGGAGTCAGTGATTGTGTGGTAAAGAAATGAAATGTAAATGTAAGCAAATCCATAGTTCTGGCCTCTTTTACCTTAGTACTACCATAGTAACCCATAAAAACCCATAGGCAGGTGCTGGCTACGATAACCTGGAGAAGGAGACATTGCTCTTTATTTTCCTCTCTCCCTCAACTGTACTTTTGGTAATATAGTGTATATGTGTATATATTTGGATATTTTAATCCAACTGTGTCTAAACTATCCATAGACATTTTCTTTATCCTTGGCAGCTAATAGTTGCTCCCTTTTCCTGATTGAGGAATTGGTGACAGTCCTTTCAGTCCTGATCTGGGTGAACCCAGTAGGCATGGGAGTCTCTTTGGGCCCCTGCGGGCATAGTGAACACCTCCTTCTTTTTCACCCCCCCCCCCCTTTCACACAACAACTACAGTGGGGATCCCTTAGCCAAGACAGGGGAAAGTCTTTTTGTGCCATGTTTTTATGAAAGCGGTTTCAATCATATCATACACAAACAAGGTCAGTATCATTTGTATGGTTTATTGTTATTTGTGATACACGGACTGTATTGTTCGGGTTCGTACCGGATAATTGGATTTTTGTTACTCGGACACGGACCCAAACACTTTACTGTATGTTCGGGTTTAAAATCCATGTTCTCTAATTTTATTTCCTGTTTTGTATGTAATGGCACGCTTTTAATGGTGGGCTTTCAACAGCCAATCAACAAGCGTTTAACTGGTGTGCGCCATCACAGCCATGCCTACTAATGTATTAGTAGCTGTGATTGGCCATCTGAAGCATGTGACCCATGTCTTTATAAGCTCGAGCGACACAGCGCGGTGCGTCATTCTGCTGTAGTGTAGGGAGAGAGCACACATCATACGTGCTGGCTGCTGCTGATTAGGAACAGACAGGGAAAAATTGTGCCCGAAAAGAATGCAGGGACAGGTCGGAGTGTAGGCAGGGAAAGATATTTGAGCATTTTAGGGACAGGCTGGAGAGATTAGGCAGGGAGAGATTAGGAGACACAGGACAGAACAATCGTCCGTTAGCGATCTACATCGATTTTGCTGTGTGGGGGGTGGTGCAGTGAACGATCTTTTTGCCCTCACTTGAGACCACTGAGGAGGAGGAGGGAGAAAAAAAATATTTTTATCAGTCTGTTGTGTGCAGCATTCAGCTATATTTTACTACAGAGTGCAGTTCTAATCTGCTATTTAAAAATTACAAATTTAAAGGGGATTTTTTTTTAGAGCACTTGCCATGCTCTTAACTACATTTTGCTGCCATTTGCAGCACTCTAGCCCTTTCCATTGTTTTTTTAGAGTCATTTTAGTGCCTAAAAGTTCGGGTCCCCATTGACTTCAATGGGGTTCGGTGTCCGGGTAAAGTTCGGAAAAAGTCCGGGTCACGGACCCGGACTTTTTTTTCAAGTTCGGCCGAACACGGATATCCAGGTGTCCGCTCAACTCTATACACAAGCTAGCATTAACCTGTTTTATTGTAAAACAATTACACTGCGAATGGCTGTACCCCTGAAGAAGAATCCAAAAAATTGTCATTCGAACTGCATTGGGTATTTCTGTCTTCTTTGATACACAGACACATGTGGACAGAACCAGCAGCCATTCCATCTATGTAACCTTGGTATATGGTATATATATGCTTCAATCGCTCAAATGCTTTTAGCTTTCTTTGCACATTGTCTAATTTTGTATAAATAAAGTTTTGTTGCTTTTTATAAAAACAGTTTTTATCCAATTGTCTGCCCAGTAAAGTTCCACTTATTGTGCCCACTTCATTAGAGATGTGGGCACAATTTACATACACTTTAACTAGCAATTGTATTATATAAAATATGTAACATAAGATCCTGGGTCTCTCAACAGTATATGATATATCTTATATTGAAATATAGTATATAAATGAAAGTGCTGCGCAAATGTGAACTTATGAGGTCACAAACTGCAAAATAATGTAAACAATTCAGGTGTGTGTAAATAAGTGAAATAAATAAATGAATAAATAAAGTGCTGTGCAAATGTGTAATGTGGATACTAAATCCACTTTGTATATACACACTAAATCAATACTATCCTTCTTTCACTTAAAAATTACTTTCAAATTCAACATAGATAAATAAAGTGCTGTGCAAATGTACAATGATAAATCCACCTTGTACATACAAAGTAAATAAAAAATATCCTTATTTCACATGAAAATTACTTCCAATCAATACGATGTGTGATCCTATTGATAGTATCCAAATGCAATTAGTAATGACACATTGAAATATGTCCTTCAATAAGAAACAAAATGCTGAATGCTTACATTATATTAATGGACCTACAGTATTTGGTGATCACTGCCTACTTTACCAATCATGAACAACTACTGAGCAACATTACATAGTAGTTAATTACCCTATTTAACATCCGTATGATGTTATGGGAAATAGTGTCTATTAATTTGTAACCAAATATTGGATACCTCTAAACATATATGGTGCCTCCCCAATATATATTGGGGTAAGGTCCAAACATGCCTAACGGGACTAAATAATTTAAAATTGTAACTAAACCTATTTGACCTCATGTCTACTCTTACATTGCATATGTGGTATGTGTGTGCCCAATGCATATAACCAGTTGATAAAATAATCTATTTTAACTATCACATATTGAGGGGAATATGAATAATTACACCAATATTATATCCATGTTGACATGGTGTACTCAAATGTGCCCATTGATTGAATATATTTTTCTTAATGAATTGGATACTATATAGCTTAATTATGATTAATATTTAACACCCCAAAAACAACTTTGTTCATGGTGATGTTGTACAGAATAGAATTCTAACAAAATATATAGATGGATTACTATAAAGCAAGGTACATAACATTAGACTCCAGTTTGATACACCCTTGCAGTTATCACACACCTCTCAATACATCCATTTCACACCTATGAATCTGTTTAAGTGGGAGGGGGTCTGGATCCAGATCTAGATACAAACCTAATCTACATAAGTGATGTTAATTATTACCCAAAAAGCAATCCAAATCAAAATCTTTATTAAGTCCCCCCGGCATGAGGGATCCAAGTTGGTGAATCCACCAGGATTCCCTCTAACTGATTTCCCATACAAAGTTTCCTCCCCTCAAATGCTTCCTGGGTGCCTCTATTCCCCAAAATTCGATAACCCTACAGCTTTGATTATGCGTCACTTTAACCACTTGCCGACTGCCTAACGCCGATCTACGTCGGCAGTCAGCCCCTCACAGGCAAAGTGACGTAGGGCTACGTCACTAGCTTGTGAGGGTCTAGGGAGCGAGCGCGCGCCCCCGGAGGCGCGCTCCCGCTCCCGCGTGGTCACGGACCCCCCCGCGCGTGTGACCGGCGGACCCGATGTCCGCCGGTCACTCGGCGATCGGCGGGGGAGAGGGAGAATGTCAGGCAGCTTGTGTAAACAAGCCACCTGTCATTCTCCTTGCTGTTAGGATACTGATCACTCGGATCTAGTATGTAGATCCGTTGATCAGTGTCCATACAGCTCAAGCCCCAGCCAATCACAGTAGAAAGCACGCCCCTAGGGATACACACAGCCCCTCCCTCCCAAATAAAGTTAACCCCTTCACTACCAGTGTATTTTTACAGTAACAGTGCATATATATAGCACTGATTACTGTAGAAATGTCACTGGTAACCCCAAAAGTGTCAAAAATGTCAGTCAAGGGTCCGATCTGTCCGCCCCAATGTCGCAGTACCGCAAAAAAAAAATCGCAGATCGCCGCCATTACACGTTAAAAAAAAACAACAAAAATGACAGAAATCTTTCCCTTTGTTAATAAACGCGATAACTTTTGCGCAAACCAATCAAAATACGCTTTTTGCGATTTTTTTTACCAAACATAGGTAGCATAAAACAAATTGGCCGAAAAAGTAAAAAAATTTTGATTTTTAAATTTTTTTTGGGGGGAATTTCATATAAAAAAATGTGAAAAATATTGCTATTTTTGCAAAATTGACGCTCTTTTTTTGTTTATAGCGCGTGATCAAAAAATCGCACAGGTGATCAAATACCACCAAAAGAAAGCTCTGTTTGTGGGAAAAAAAGGACGCCAAATTTGTTTAGGTACAGCGTCGCACGACCGCGCGATTGTCTGTTAAAGTCACGCAGTGCCGAATCGCAAAATACCCCCTGGTCGGAATGGGGGTAAAATCTTCCGGGGCTTAAGTGGTTAAAATGCCTATATAGGTGGTGTTTCTCAAGGCCTACACTAATTCTATGCACATGCTCCCTCATTCTCTCTCCAAGCTTTCTCTTTGTATGTCCAATATACAGGAGGTTACATGGGCATTTTATTGCGTAGACTACCCCTTTTGTATCACATGTGATCAAATCTTTGATCTCATACTCTTTTAGATTTCTCGGGTTAATAAAAGTATTTTGTTTTCTAATGGTAGTTGTAACCCCTACGCAACTGTAGCACCCTTAAATCCTTTTAACTCTCATGGAAAGAATTGGATATTTTTCAGAGGTTCTTTGACATTTCTTATTAGTTTGTCCCTAATATTAGGAACCCTTCTATAAATAAATTTTGGTTTATCTGGGATATGTTGACCTATAGTCTTGTCCTGTTTCAAAACTTGCCAGTATGGCTTAATTACTTGTTCCACTGCTTTATACTGTATGTTATAGCCCAATACAACCACTCCATCTTTTTATTGGGATCAGTGTGTTTATCTGCAAGTAAGTTATTTCTCTCCAAATTCATAACCATATTGTGTTCTTTTGATAGCTTTTCCTGCAGGTAGCCCTTCTCCATAAACATTTTGGTCAATTTTTTTAATTGTAATTTGTTCTTCCTCCCATTGAGCCATATACAGATTAGCCATGCTGGGCGCGAACTTGGCGCCCATAGCTACTCCTCTAATCTGTATATAGTAGGTGTTGTTATACCAAAAGTAATTATGGTTAAGACAAAACTTTAAACTTTTAATTATATTTTTTTTATGTTGATGGGAGTATGCACCATATTTGTCCAAGGCCCATTCCACTGCTTTTATTGCACCAAGATGATTGATATTTTTATATAATGAGGAGACATCCGCTGTTGCCATTACAGTATTCTCATTAATTACAATAGATAGCCTTGCAATAGATTTAATATATGCTCGGTGTCTTTTAAATAGGCTGGGGTACTTTACCAATGGTTGTAGATGTACATCTATGTACTCTCCTAGCCTTGCTGTGATGGAGTCTATGCCATTAATTATTAATAATTAATTTTTCCCATACATGTGAGTCCCATACAGGTGTGATACACTGGGAGCTTTTATGGTGAAGGAGAGAAGCCATCCAGTACCATTAAGGATTATCTGAGGCGCTATTTGACCTAGCTTAGCCGCAAGGTCACACACCTTAAGGTGAGATACCCACCTTAAGGGGGGTCACAAGTGTGGAGATGGCACATTGAATTATACTTTTGGAAATTTCAGCCCTGGTGACTGTTGATTCAGCATTTTGTTTCTTATTGAAGGATTTATTTCATTATGTCATTACTAATTGCATTTGGATACTATCAATAGGATCACACATTGTATTGATTGGAAGTCATCTTCATGTGAAATAAGGAAACTTTTGATTTACTTTGTATGCACAAGGTGGATTTATCATTGTACATTTACACAGCACTTTATTTATCTATGTTGAATTTGGAAGTAATTTTTAAGTGAAATAAGGATACTATTGATTAAGTGTGTATATACAGTGCCTTGCGAAAGTATTCGGCCCCCTTGAACTTTGCAACCTTTTGCCACATTTCAGGCTTCAAACATAAAGATATAAAACTGTAATTTTTTGTGAAGAATCAACAACAAGTGGGACACAATCATGAAGTGGAACGAAATTTATTGGATATTTCAAACTTTGTTAACAAATAAAAAAACTGAAAAATTGGGCGTGCAAAATTATTTAGCCCCCTTAAGTTAATACTTTGTGGCGCCACCTTTTGCTGCGATTACAGCTGTAAGTCGTTTGGGGTATGTCTCTATCAGTTTTGCACATCGGAAGACTGAAATGTTTGCCCGTTCCTCCTTGCAAAACAGCTCGAGCTCAGTTAGGTTGGATGGAGAGCGTTTGTGAACAGCAGTTTTCAGTTCTTTCCACAGATTGTCGATTGGATTCAGGTCTGGACTTTGTCTTGGCCATTCTAACACCTGGATATGTTTATTTGTGAACCATTTCATTGTAGATTTTGCTTTATGTTTTGGATCATTGTCTTGTTGAAAGACAAATCTCTGTCCCAGTCTCAGGTCTTTTGCAGACTCCAATAGGTTTTCTTCCAGAATGGTCCTGTAATTTTAACCATCTTCCCTGTCCCTGCTGAAGAAAAGCAGGCCCAAACCATGATGCTGCCACCACCATGTTTGACAGTGGGGATGGTGTGTTCAGGGTGATGAGCTGTGTTGCTTTTACGCCAAACATAATGTTTTGTATTGTTGCCAAAAAGTTCGATTTTGGTTTCATCTGACCAGAGCACCTTCTTCCACGTGTTTGGTGTGTCTCCCAGGGGGCTTGTGGCAAACTTTAAACAACACTTTTTATGGATATCTTTAAGAAATGGCTTTCTTCTTGCCACTCTTCCAAGGCCAGATTTGTACAGTATACGACTGATTGTTGTTCTATGGACAGAATCTCCCACCTCAGCTGTAGATCTCTGCAGTTCATCCAGAGTGATCATGGGCCTCTTGGCTGCATCTCTGATCAGTCTTCTCCTTGTATGAGCTGAAAGTTTAGAGGGGCGGCCAGGTCTTCGTAGATTTGCAGTGGTCTGATACTCCTTCCATTTCAATATTATCGCTTGCACAGTGCTCCTTGGGATGTTTAAAGCTTGGGAAATCTTTTTGTATCCAAACTTCTCCACAACAGTATCTCGGACCTGCCTGGTGTGTTCCTTGTTCTTCATGATGCTCTCTGCGCTTTAAACGGACCTCTGAGACTATCACAGTGCAGGTGCATTTATACAGAGTCTTGATTACACACAGGTGGATTCTATTTATCATTATTAGTAATTTAGGTCAACATTGGATCATTCAGAGATCCTCACTAAACTTCTGGAGAGAGTTTGCTGCACTGAAAGTAAAGGGGCTGAATAATTTTGCACGCCCAATTTTTCAGTTTTTTATCAAAGTTTGAAATACCCAATAAATTTCGTTCCACTTCATGATTGTGTCCCACTCGTTGTTGATTCTTCACAAAAAATTACAGTTTTATATCTTTATGTTTGAAGCCTGAAATGTGGCAAAAGGTTGCAAAGTTCAAGGGGGCCGAATACTTTTGCAAGGCACTGTACAAAGTGGATTTAGTATCCACATTACACATTTGCACAGCACTTTATTTATTCATTAATTTATTTCACTTATTTATACACACCTGAATTGTTTACATTATTTTGCAGTTTGTGAACTCATAAGTTCACATTTGCGCAGCACTTTCATTTATATATTTCTAATTACTCACACACTTACCTTAACCAGTTCTCTACAGTGCACTTTCACCCCCTTCTGAACAGGCAAATTTTCAGCTTTCAGCGCTGTCACACTTTGAATGACAATTGTGTGGTCATTCTACACTGTACCCATATAAAATTTGTATTTTCTTTTACACAAATAGAGCTTTCTTTGGTGGTATTTAATCACTGCTGGGGGTTTTATTTCTTCCAAATAAAAAAAGAAAAAATACAGAAAATTTTGAAAAAAAAAAAGTTTTTCTCATTTTCTGTGAGTAAATTTTGAAAATAAAAATCTTTTCTCCTTCAATGATGTGTGCTGATGAGGCGGCACTGCTAGGCTGCACTGATGGGCACTGATGAGGTGGCACTTATGGGCACTGATGAGGTTGCACTTATGGGCACTGATGAGGTGGCACTGATGAGGAGGTACTAATATGCCGCACTGATGAGCGCTGATAGGCAGCACTGATGGGCACTGAGAGGTGGCACTGATGGGCCCTGAGAGGTGGCACTGATGGGCACTGTGATGCAGCACTGATGGGCACTGACGGGCGGCACTGTCAGTGCCCACAATAAGTGCCCATAATGCTGCCAGTCAGTGCTCATCAGTGCATAGATGAGCAGGCACTGATGGGCACTGACTGGCAGCACTCTGGGCACTGATTGTGGGTACTGATTGTGGGCACTGCGGGCACTGATGGTGGGCACCGATTGGCACTTTATTTAGATTTTCTGTAATCAGGGAACTGATGATCATTGCCCGATTACCTATCCTTGTCTCCCCTGCGAGGAGAAGCTGCTGATCGGCTCTCCTCGCCTCACACTGTCAGAGTGTGAGGCGAGGAGAGCCGAATAACGTCACTTCCTTATTTACATGTGACTGGCTGTGATTGGACACAGCCGATCATATGGGTAAAAAGTAATGTCATTGACTCTTTACCGAGATCGGGATCGTGCCGTGTCCTAGCAACACGGCGCGGCCACGATCGCTGCTCTGTGGGCCCCCGGGGGCGCACAAGATAGGCTATTCTGGTGCATCATCATATGACGGCGTCCCAGAACAATGGATACACCGCTCCGCTGTCATTTGACGGCGGGCGGGTAAGAAGTGGTTAAGGGGGGTGATTAGAACTAGCGGCATACCCTCATTATACCCATAGAAGCTCGCAGATCAATGTGTTGAAATATAGTACAAGCCCAACAAAAAAGTTGGGACACTGTACAGATTGTGAATAAAATCAGAATGCAACGATGTGAACGTTTCACATTTCAATATTTTATTCAGAATACAACATAGATGACATCAAATGTTTAAACTGAGAAAATGTATAATTTTAAGGAAATAAAAAAAGTTGATTTTAAATTTCGTGGCATCAACACATCTCAAAAAAGTTGGGACAAGGCCATGTTTACCACTGTGTGGCATCCTCTCTTCTTTTTATAACGGTCTGCAAACGTCTGGGGACTGAGGAGACAAGTTGCTCAAGTTTAGGAATAGGAATGTTGTCCCATTCTTGTCTAACAAAGGCTTCTAGTTGCTCAACTGTCTTAGGTCTTCTTTGTCGCATCTTCCTCTTTATGATGCGCCAAATGTTTTCTATGGGTGAAAGATCTGGACTTTTAGAACCCTGGCCATTTCAGAACCCGGATCCTTCTTCTACGCAGCCATGACGTTGTATTTGATGCAGTATATGGTCTGGCATTGTCATGTTGGAAAATGCAAGGTCTTCCCTGAAAGAGATGACGTCTGGATGGGAGCATATGCTGTTCTAGAACTTGGATATACCTTTCAGCATTGATGGTGCCTTTCCAGATGTGTAAGCTGCCCATGCCACACGCACTCATTCAACCCCATACCATCAGAGATGCAGGCTTCTGAACTGAGCGCTGATAACAACTTGGGTTGTCCTTGTCCTCTTTAGTCCGGATGACATGGTGTCCTAGTTTTCCAAAATTAACTTCAAATTTTGATTCGTCTGACCACAGAACAGTTTTCCACTTTGCCACAGTCCATTTTAAATTACCCTTGGCCCAGAGAAAACACCTGCACTTCTGGATCATGTTTAGATATGGCTTCTTTTTTGGCCTATAGAGTTTTAGCCGGCAACGGCGAATGGCACGATGGATTGTGTTCACCAACAATGTTTTCTGGAAGTATTCCTGAGCCCTTGTTGTGATTTCCATTACAGTAGCATTCCTGTATGTGATGCAGTGCCGTCTAAGGGCCCGAAGATCACGGGCATCCAGTATGGTTTTCCGGCCTTGGCCCTTACGCACAGAGATTGTTCCAAATTCTCTGAATCTTTGGATGATATTATGCACTGTAGATGATGATAAACTCTTTGCATTTTTTCTCTGAGAAACTCCTTTCTGATATTGCTCCACTATTTTACTCTGTAGCATTGGGGGGAATTGGTGATCCTCTGCCCATCTTGACTTCTGAGAGACACTGCCACTCTGAGAGGCTCTTTTTATACCCAATCATGTTGCCAATAGGGATGATCAAACTTTTGAAAAGTTTGGTTCGACCAGAACACCCAAACTTCCCGAAAGTTCGGCCCGGATTTCAGAACCCCATTGAAATCAATGGGACCCGAACTTCAGTAATCAAAAAACACCATTTTGAAGCCCTAAAACCCAATATATGCCCCTAAAAAGTGCCTAGGGTTCTGGGTCATGCCCCAGGGACTATTAATCACACAAAAAAAGTTCTTAAAAATTGTCGTTTTTGATAGAGAGCCAATTATTGAAAAAAATATTGAAAAAAATCTTTGGATTTAGTGTCTGGGGGTCTAAAAAGTTTCAGCTCTGTAGCATGTCCAGAACCAGAAAAAAAAAGATCGTTTGTATTAGAATTGCAGTAGAGCAGGCATAGGGCTCCGCTATTTTCACACCCGGCCGTTTTTGTTGCAGGCGTTTATTGGGCTTTTTGTGGACGTCTTTGGAGGCAGGCATGACATCTGAACTTCTGTGTAGGGTTATATATACACACACACATGTATGTATATATAAACATACACATATATAGGTGTGAAAGTAGCAGAACCCTATGCCTGCGCTATGAAATTATTTGCAGGCATAGGGCTCCGCTCCTATCACACCTATATATGGTGTATTTGTATAAATACATATAAGTGTGTGTATATATACCCCTATACAGAAGTTCAGATGTTATGCCTGCCTCCAAAGACGCCCAAAAAATGCCCAAAAAAACGCCAGTTTAGGCAGCGCTTTACATCTTGAGGGTAGACAGTACAAATACAATACACTTTAATACAGTAGGAATCAGAGGCCCATGGTCGTTAGAGCTTACGATCTAAGAGATACAAGAGGTAATAACTGTGGGGGATGGGCTGATGGAGAAAATAAAAGTACAGTTGTTAGCTGGATGCCAGATAGGTTTCTCTGAAGAGATGTGTTTTCAGGGATCATCCGAAAGTAGACAGAGTAGGAGATAGTCGGATAGATTGGGGTAGAGGATGGGAGAGGCTCGGGAGAAGTCCTGGAGGCGAGCATGGGAAGAGGTTACAAGGGAGCTAGAGAGCAGGAGGTCCTGGGAAGAACAAAGAGAATGAGTTGAACTCACATGACCCATTGTATTAATTTCTTCTTTATATTTTTTACTTGTGTAGTTTGGCATTTAAAAGAGACAATGATGATAAAATTACACCAAAGTATTTCTATCTGACTGCAATAGGGTGTTTACATTCAGGGAAACTTGCCTAAAAAATGTAGGCTACTTCATCATGATAAATTCCTAATCACGTGGTAAAATTAATATTGTAAGAAAAGTGTATATGGCATTATATACTATATGGCAATATATACTATAATTTTGTAGTAGGTCAAAATAGTAAAAAAAAAAAGAAAAAAAAACTGTTTATAAATGTACCAGTAGTAAATCCTGAATGTTTATTTACCTATGAATGTATTTGATGATGTATATTCCTGCTTAGTGCTTTACAAATCATACAGTATATAGTTCAAATATACTTGTTAAGGAAAAGTGAATCTTTTCAGCTTTTGGACAAGTTTAAATACGGTATGGCCAACAATGCATCAGTGGACACAAAATAAAGCTGGGGGCTAAATACCTTTCATAAGTTCTAGTAATTCAGAAAAAAGAATAAAGAAGTAAAAATGTAGAATACATAAAGCCATTGTGAAAAATATAATTTACGTATTGTTTTTTGTCAAATCTGTCAGTTTAAATTATTTCCAGATAAATTAATTCATGAATGTGTCTAACAATTATAAGTTAATGTTTGATAGTACTAGTGAAACATGATCAAGAGTGATTTGCGAGGGGCATTTGTAAGACTGCTCTGCAGCTTTAAAGCAGTCTCTTAGGAGTCCTTAGTCCTTATTCATGCTAAGCATTGAATACTGTAAATGATTCATAACAGTCTGCACTTGCTATGAGGGTTTTATTTATTTAGTAACACATTTATGAATGCATTAAAGTATATAAGAACACTGCATTGCACAATAATGCAGGGTATAGTCTACGCGCACAACAATAACACCCTGTAGGTTAACAAAAAAGGCCTGGGCCATGGTGATAGAGGGTGGCGGTTTCAATTTGCCAGTGATATCGCAGAAGCAGGACATTTTAGTGACCAGACTAAGACTGACCTCAGACAAGCCAGATTAAAGTGACTTCAAATTCACCATACTTAAAAGGTTCTTTCTGTAACTTGATGTAGCATCCTGCTAGGTAGGTGCTAGGAAAAAGCATCTGTTTGCTCCCTCTGCTTATCAGGGGAGCCTGATCCGTTAGCCTGCCTGTCATATGTTCCAGGTGTGATTCACTGGGTCTGAGGGAGGGTCCCCACTGTATCCAATAAAGGAGTTTATTGGACAGTGGAGGAAACCTAGCCAGTGACACATCATGTTTTATGGCAGTCCCAGTGTGAGAGCATTCCTGCAATGCATCCTGGGATAGACCATAAATACAGAGGGGACATGTGACAGGGCGTCTTTGGTGGGAAGCAGAGTCCCAGGAGGAGGTGGACGGCTGTCTCTCCTTCTGCAGTGTGTGAGGAAGGTGGTCTTAGGCCGTCGGCCTAGTGAACCAGGTGTGGAGCTGAGCTGCAGAGATCCAGAGTGCTGACAGTGAAGTTGCTGGCAGAGTCTCTTGGGAAAAACAGTGTCCGTGAGTACCAGGAGGTTTGCCTAAGGGTCTTCCCAGAAAGGGGGACCACTCCAGAGAAGTAAGGGGGATCAAGGAGCTAGCTCACACAGAAAGTGTAACAGTAAAGGGGGTGCCATGTAGCTGACCCTGAAGAATAGGAACAAAGGGGGTGCCAGAAAGGGACCTGAAGATTGTTCTGCAGTACAGTACAGTTTACCTCAGACAGTTCATTTCTTACTACTTCACTGCTACTGACAATTATTTATTTATTATTTATTTCAGGTACTTATATAGCGCTGTCAATTTACGCAGCGCTGTACATATACATTGTACATTCACATCAGTCCCTGCCCTCAAGGAGCTTACAATCTAAGGTCCCTAACTCACATACATACAATACAGACAATGTGAAGCAGCGGCCTAGTCGCACTCAGCATTATTCAGTCACCCCAGCTAATTGTGCATAGTTATACAAGCTGGAGTATCCCACTCATTCCCTTCTCCCAGGGCCCGTATAAGGGGTGGGCGGGAGGTGCTCTTGCCCTGGGCGGTGTCTTAATCTGTGGTGAGGAGGGGGGGAGCACTGGGAGCTTCGGTTGCTGCTCCTGCCTCACTGACAGGAGTGACTGTGGCTTATATTCACTGCATATCTACTGATTCCCCATCTCCCTTATCTATTTACTGCAGCTACTAATCATTCTACCATCCCACACTCTAGCCCTCACCTTGCTTTCCTTCCCAGGACACCTCACTTACACTCACTTGTCCGTTCCTTCTCTGCTCCGCCCCCCCTATATCTCTCTCTACCTTTCCTGCATGATCACACAGTCAACACCGATCCTCCTGGCTTCTCTGCCCTGTTGATTTTTTGTCCTTCTCTTATCTGTTCTGTCAATAAATCTCTACAACACTTGTCCTACAGCCTCTGGTCTCAGCTCAGCAATCCACACACTGATCTATCACCCTTTCCATCCCAGTTTGCTTTTAGCTCTTCTGTCCTGTCCCCACACAGCCTAGAATATTCAAATTTTCTCTGCACCCCATCACTTTGCTCTTCTTTAGCACATATTCTTACCACCCCAACCTCCTCATTGATTCACTATTTTGTTATCCACATAGTGGGTGCGAGGCAGGTTGGCGGCAGCGCAATTGTTTGTGCAGTTTACCCACAATTGTATGTGCGCTTCCTTTAAATTCTATTAGACAGCGTGTTTTCATGAAAGCAAATCACGGTCTTGCATGCTGCATCTTTGATGCGCGTTTAGAAAATGCACAGTCAATGAGAAATTGATGGGAGCGCACATAAATCTGCAGGTAAACTGCACATACAATCACACTGCGGCCAAACCACCGCACAAAAGTGTGAACCTGCTTGCATGTCGGGATTTTGCACAAAATTGTGGCTTTCCTGACAAACACAGAAGCGTACTATCCTTTAGGAGACCTGCAGCAGTGGCATTGATAGTTAAGGGCACCCCTGCACATCTGCTAAACACACACATTTTCACACACACCAAACCACATGGTTCCATAGAAAAACATTTTGGGATGCAAAGCATCACAGCTGCATCATGGGCATACCCCATACGGCTGCCTTTGAAGCTTAAAGGGGTGGAAACAGTAAAACGGCAACTCAACCCCCTTTTTTTATGACCCTCCAGCCACCAGCATAAGTGTAAGTAATGCCATCGGGCTCATTCACACAGGTTAGAGGGAGGTAAAAATAGGCAGTTGAGCTGCATTTGTAGTGCCACAACCACCCACCTAAACAAGGAGGTGCTGCCAGTCAGGGCTCTGCACATGGCAAAAGTGAAATGGCATGTACTGCATGCAATAGAGGCACAGTAGGTCAGCATTTTTAGCGAAAAAACAGGTGGTAGCAACTTATGGCCTCTCACTACCTTTCAAACACCAGCAATGATAGCAGCATGTTTGAATGAGCCCTTAGAGGTCTTTTACCCCCCTTCAGCCCTCAGAGACCTCCAGATCCATGCACCCATCAGAGTCCACCTACCCTTCCTCATCCCACTAACATAGAGGCCAATCAGTCCTCCTCAGATTGACACAAATAACATACTGTAGCAGTATCATTTCCTCCCAGTCATACCGTCAACATAGGGACATTTTTTCCTTCTGGTGACACTACACACCACTACCCTACATGTGTGCACCAATTTTAAACTCTCCAGGTTGCTGCAGTGTAACACTAAGTACTATTTCAGTGTATGTCACAAACATTAGAGACCTTCCACCACTATTGGTCCAATCCCGATCCCAGGTTGGGGGGGGGGGCGCAGTTTTCCATCTTTGCTTTGGGTGCTGGATGACCTTGTCCCAGCACTGCCTTCTCCCATCCAGGTTCTCATAGAAACACAAAAACCAAAGCTCCTAAACTGTTTCCTGGCTGAGCCGAAATCACTTGGAAAATGTTGAACGGTCGTGCTGTTGGTAATGGTAACCCAGGGGAACCCATAACCAGCAGCTCCCAAGGGAGTAGTGCTACATTTACAAATCTGCTAAAAATTTTTTTTAAATGTTTCCTTCTTATCCTGTCCCATAACCAAAACAAGAAGTGTGAGGAAATCCCTCCAAAGTGAGGGAACCCCTTGTTGTCAACAGTGTCACCAAAACTAGTGTCCCAATTGGAGGACTTACCATCTGCATATAGGCAGCCCCACTGAAAGCAATTGGAGGCTGTCTGTCAGATAATAGTGCCCACTCACATGTAATCTCTCAGGCACAAGGGCCTCTTCCCGGACAACCCTGGGCTGTGGTTGTCGGGGTCTGCAAGTGGGGGGCTTATCGGAATCTGGAAGTCCCCTTTAACAAGGGGACCTCCAGATCCCAGCCCCCCCCTATGTGAATGGATATCGGGTACATCGTACCCCTACTCATTCACCAAAAAATTGTACAAAAAAAATAAAGACAAAAGCCAGTTTTTGACAAGTCCTTTATTTAAAAATAAATTATAAATTTATAAATTATAAAACTTATTTTATGTAAATCCATCGTCAATCAGATCACCCACCGCCGCACCCCGAAAAATAGAAAAAAAAAAAAGAAGACGCTCCTGCCTCTTCACACACCTCCCGCATAATGAGCTGCTGGATCTATGACAGCTCTTTTATAAGAAAGGGGCGGGGACACCACCCGATGGCACCGTCCCTTCTGACGTGATGCCAGTCATTTATTCACTGCACCAGCGCAGTGCATTATGGGGCGCTCATGATGTCAGATTCCCATAAAAGAGCTGTCACAGCTCCAGCAGCTCATTACGCAGGAGGCGTGTGAAGAGGCAGGAGCGTCTTTTCTTTTTTTTCTATTTGTCGGGTGCGGCAGTGGGCGACGGGATCTGGGGGACCCGCAGACCCTGACAACCACAGAAGCCACCCCCCCCCCCCCCTCCCATGTGAATGGATATCAGGTATATCGTACCCGTACCCATTCACCAAAAAAGTGTACAAAGAAAAAATAAACACAAAAGCCAGTTTTTGTCAAGTCCTTTATTAAAAAAAAAAAATAGTGTCCCCCAATGTAAATCCATCGTCAATCACGTCGCCCACCGCCGCACTCCAAAAATAGAAAAAACACAGGAGGAACACAGGAGCCCTGTGTTCATTGCCAACAGAACAGCGGTCTGCCGCGTTTACAATGGCAGACCACCAATCTGTCTCCACGGGAAGTGATCACTGGTGCCCAGTGGCAATCGCGGCTGCCGGACCTGCAGATCAGCTTCCCCTGTGACGAATGAGTGCGCTTGCCCCCACTCGCGATCCTGCGAAGAGAAGTACACTTATGTCGTTTTGCGGGACAGAGCTGACCTGCCGCAGTATATGTACTGCTGGCGGTTGACAAGTGGTTAGACAGTTCATTTAACTGTATTTAACCACCAGATACATTTTGATGTTTACATGATTCACGTATTCATTTAGGTTATTTAGCCCTTGGGTTGGGATCAGTTATCTACTTTTCCTTGTCCACACTGAGATAGTCAGTGGTATATTTATTCATAGTAATTAGTATCAGCATTTTATTTTTAAATGAAGGATATTATTTAAACCCAAAGGCCAAAGAGTTGGACAGTATTCCAAAATAACTGTGCAACAAATGTGATGTCCTTAGTTGGCATTCTGGCCAAGACATAAATTTACTCCATCAGTACTGCATGAATAATACTGCCATTTGGTTTCCCTTTTCAAGCTACTTTTAATTCAAAACAGGTTGTGAAATACAGTCAAGGAAATAAGGGATTTATTGTGACTGTTATAGCAAGGAAGTGGTGCATTACAATTCAAAGGTACATTGTTATGCATTTAATTCAAGAATGGCATCCTGTAGAGGTTACTAGTGGATTGCTTGGTGATATTCAAGATACTAGATAAAGACAAACACATTAGCCTTAGCTTTGAAAGGATTTTTCATCAAAACAATCCAGAATAGTGATTTACTGAAAGATGAGGGTATGCCCAACAGATTACTGTTGTCATTTCAGTGCTCTTACTAACAGCAAAAGGAGTTGTGCAGTCATTTACTTTTTTGCTCTATTGCTTTTTTGGTAAAGAGTTTTCTTTCTATGTATAGGTCTATTTAACCCCACCCCCCCCCCCCTTCCTTTACTTTGCTACTAGTTAAAAGATGAATGTGACAATTCTGATCATCCTATCACCCAATTTTGTGAACGGTTATCGCTCTATATTTTTTCTGCCAGTAATGCTCTTCATTGGTGCTGAAATCCACCAAATTACAGGATAGGGAATTCAGAGATATTGATTTTGTGATACCGAAGAGTTTCATAACCACATATTATATATTATATATTTATTCATATTTTTATGGTCTTATCATGTTATTCATATGTACTCTATTTATGTCCCTTTTTACTTGTCTTGTATTTACTTTACTTCATGTTAACTGCTATAGATATGTAAATAAACACATAATGTTAACCTTATGCTTCTATATGCTTACCAGCAGATGTACAGTGGGTACGGAAAGTATTCAGACCCCCTTAAATTTTTCACTCTTTGTTATATTGCAGCCATTTGCTAAAATCATTTAAGTTCATTCTTCTTCCTCATGAATGTACACATAGCACCCCATACTGACAGAAAAACACAGAATTGTTGACATTGTTGCAGATTTATTAAAAAAGAAAAACTGAAATATCACATGGTCCTAAGTATTCAGACCCTTTGCTCAGTATTTAGTAGAAGCCCCCTTTTGATCTAATACAGCCAGGAGTCTTTTTGGGAAAGATGCAACAAGTCTTTCACACTTGGATTTGGGGATCCTCTGCCATTCCTCCTTGCAGATCCTCTCCAGTTCTGTCAGGTTGGATGGTAAACGTTGGTGGACAGCCATTCCAAATCCAAGTGTGAAAGACTTGTTGCATCTTTCCCAAAAAGACTCCTGGCTGTATTAGATCAAAAGGGGGCTTCTACTAAATACTGAGCAAAGGGTCTGAATACTTAGGACCATGTGATATTTCAGTTTTTCTTTTTTAATAAATCTGCAACAATGTCAACAATTCTGTGTTTTTCTGTCAGTATGGGGTGCTATGTGTACATTCATGAGGAAGAAGAATGAACTTAAATGATTTTAGCAAATGGCTGCAATATAACAAAGAGTGAAAAATTTAAGGGGGTCTGAATACTTTCCGTACCCACTGTATATGCGATATATTATCATTATGTGTATACTGGCCACACCTCATGCAAAGTCCCACATTTTTTTTGAACACTATGTGTTCCCATTTTTCAATTTAATCAGGAATGGAGACTCAATTGCACGAGTTTCATTTAAAGTCCCATCTCCCTCCTTTTTCCCTTTATTCAACATCCCCTTCCCTCCCCTTTTTTTCCCCTTGTCCTCTTAACTACATACCCACATATTAGTTACAGTGGCCAAAGAAACTTTGCTTTGTCATAGGGAAAATCTAGAAATATATATTTTGCCTTCCTCTTTCATTTCTCCTGAAAAAATATCAGTGCATTTTCTGGCATTTGGATATGCCTACACACTTCTGTGCCTACGGGTTCATAGCTGTATATCTGCAGTATTACCCACTTCACCTCCGAAAGATTTTCTCCCCTTCCTGACCAGACCATATTTTTTTTGCAATACGGCACTGTTTTACTTTAACTGACAATTGCGTGTCGTGTGACGCTGTACCCAAATAAAATGTATGTCCTTTTTTTTACCACAAATAGAGCTTTCTTTTGGTGGCATGTGATCACCTCTGCAGTTTTTATTTTTTGCACTAAAAACAAAAAATACTACCGGTAATTTTGAATAAAAAAAAACAATATGTTTTACTTTCTGCACTAAAACACATCAAATAAAAAAATTTAAAAAATAAAATGTCTTTATTATTTAGGCAAATATGTATTCTGCTATATATTTTTGGTAAAAAATCCCAATAAGCGTATTTTGATTGGTTTGCACAAAAGTTATAGTGTCTACAAACCATGGGATATATTTATGGAATTTTTATTTATTTATTTATTTATTTATTTATTTATTTATTTATTACTAGTAATCAGGGACTGCGATATTGCGACGGACAAATTGGACACCTAACTGCCACTTTTTACACTTTTTTGAGGACCCGTGATATTACAGTGTTTAGTGCTAAAAATATGTACTGTCACTGTACTAATGACACTGGCTGGGAAGGGGTTAACATCAGGAGCGATCAAAGGGTTAAATGTGTGCCTAGCTGGTGATTCAGTATACTGTGGGAGGTGCTTTTACTAGTGGAAGGCATGGATTAGTGTTCCTGCTTTACAGGAACACAAGAACCATGCCTTCTATACAGAACATCAATCTGCCTTGTTTTGTCTGCCCCGCTGATCAGCTCCTGCTGTGTAAAATCACAGCGGGAGTAAGCCACTGCTGGCGCGCACTCATTAAATGTGCTACAGGGCGGTCGGCAAGCGGTTAAAGACACTGGGGACGATGACTGCTATTCTTACCAGATTCAGAGAGTGATTTGGTGATGTCACTTCTTTGCTGCCTGCTGTAGAGTAATCATTACCTAAGGACTTGTGCTACATGCATCTTGGCAACTCTAATTCATTAATTCTGTGGATTTGTGCTTCTTCTGCCTCTCCTGCTTTAGCTTCTTTGAATATTACCATACTAGTTATCTGATCACCAGTCACCAGGGGGGACCAAGCAGTATTGGTTATTTTCTTTAGTTTCCTGACACTCAACAAAGTGTCCGAGGAGCAAAAGAAAGGATAGTATCTGTTGCTGAAAAGGAGATCATTATATCAAACTTGGGCAAAGCATGTGGGCGGGGCCACTCACCCTGCACGTGGGGTACCTTTCGCATGGAGCGCATTCATTAATTGTTGGGTGAATGGTTCTAAATCTATACCAGACCCTTATCCGAGCATGCAGCCTGGCAGGTCAGGAAAGGGGGGGGGATGAGCAAGCGCCCCCCCCTCCTGAACCGTACCAGGCCACATGCCCTCAACATGGGGGGTGCTTTGGAGCACGGTTGAGCTCTGGACCCCCTACCCCAAAGCACCTAGTCTCCATGTTGATGGGGACAAGGGTCTTTCCCCACAACCCTGGGCTGTGGTTGTGGGGGTCTGAGCGCAGGGGGCCTATTGGGATCTTGGAATCTGGAAGCACCCATTAACAAGGGGGAGATCCCAGATCCCAGCCCCCCTATGTGAATGAGTATAGCGTACATAGTACCCTTACCCATTAGGCAGAAGAGTGTCAAAATAAATAAAAACAGTACACAGGTTTTTGACCATACTTTTACTGTCTGACGTAGATCCATCACCAATCAAGATGCCACCGCACTGCCAGACCCCAAAAAAAAAACAAAGAAAAAAAATCCCCTGCCCACCGTGAAGGCAAACTGCGGAATGGCTGGCTTGCCATTTGACTGTTCTTATATACATTAGGTAAGGGTGGGCCACCTGGCGACGTCACCTGGTGGCACCATCCCCCTTGTGACCTCACTAACCGGTGCATGCTGGGTCAGGGGGGATGGCGGGCATCATGATCTACAAAGGGGCACACATTTTTTTTTTTTTTTTTTTTTAATATAGGAGTTGTCAAAAACTTGTGTACTGTTTCTATTTATTTTGATACTTTTTTGGGGAATGAGTAGGGGTACTATATAGTCATCCCCTATTAACAAGGGGGCCAGGGTCTGGGGACCCCATTGTTAATAGGGGATTCCAGATTCCAATAAGCCCTCTACCTGCAGACCTCCACAACTACAGCCCAGGGTTGTGGGGCAGAGCCCCCACCCCAAGTACCCCTCCATGTTGAGGGCATGTGGCTGGGTATGGATCAGATGGGGGACAATCACTTGTCCCTCCCTTTCCTGACCTGACAGGCTGCATGCTTGGATAAACTGTAGGTCTGATATAAAGTTTTAGCGTGGGGTTCCCCTTAAAATTCATACCAGATCTAAAGGGTCTGGTATGTACTGAGGGGGACCCCACGCCGTTTTTATCTTTATTTTATTTTTTTTAAATAGCCAGGTGTTGGCAATTGCAACCGAGTCAATTTAAATGTGATTTGACTCGTTTTTTTTTTATTTTTAGAAATGTCAGTCTTGCTGCAGCATGTTCTATACATGCTACAGATGCGCCACTTTACAGGTAGACTAAGGGGACCCTCAGGCACTATATTTAAATAAATTTTTCATTTTTATTGTTTTACTTTAAGAATAATTAAAATCACTGCTCCTGAAAAAAAAAATGACTTTACTTTAATTACTTGCATATAAGCCTTCAAAATGGGCACTTTTGATTTCTCATGTTCGGCTCCCATAGACTTCAATGAAGTTTGCAGTTTGAGGCAGAACTTTTCCCCTGTTTGGGAGTTCTGCTGCGAACTGAACAGGGGGAAGTACAGACCATCTGTATTCGCCTAATGACTGGTTGCATAGTAGCCTGTTCTTAACCTTTACTTTTACTATGATCACACCTATATATCCCTTATGAATCAAAGCAATTTTTACATTTCTGCTATAAGCCCTAGACAAACAAGACATTATTGTCCTGATATTGTCTTGGAAAAAGATGTTTTTATTTTCTATGCAATCTTTAGGCAAAAAAACGTAAGAAAAATGTCATAAAACATCTGATAAAACAGATAACACCATTGCGTGACATAAAAAATTACAACATCCACCGTTATAATCTCTAGTGCCTCTTCTTAACCAGTTTACGACTGCCCGCCGCAGATGTACTGCAGCAGGCAGCCGCTCCCAGGCAAATCGCCGTAACTGTACGGCACTCACTCTTGGGAGTCTAGGGGGCGAGCGCGCTCTGCTGGCGGCATCCTCCCACCCCCGCTCATCAGCGGGGAAGCCGGTGCGTGTGTCAGGGGGCTCCGATTGCCGCTTGATACCTGCAATTGTTCCCCACTGAGAGAGAAGGACGGTCGGCTGTTGTAAACACAGCCGACCGTCCTTCTCCCTGGGATGATCATAGAGCCCATATGATCCTGCTATATAGGATCACATGTCTCTATGGTCATTTCAAAAGCCACGCCCGCCACAGTTGAATCACTCCCGTAGGCTCACATTTAACCCCTTTAACCCCTTGATCACCCACAGGGTTAACCCCTTCCCTGCCAATGGCATTATTACAGTAACAGTGCATATTTTTAGCACTGATTACTGTAGTAATGTCACTGGTACCCCCAAAAGTGTCAAAATGTCAGTTAGGGGTCCGATCTGTCTGTCGCAATGTCGCAGTCCCGCAAAAATTTGCAGACCGCTGCCATTACTAGTAAAAAAAAAACAATAAAAATGACATAAATCTTTCCCGTAGTTAGTAGATGTGATAACTTTTGCGCAAACCAATCAAAATACGCTTATTGCAATTTTTTTTTAACAAAAATATCTAGCAGAATACAAATTGGCCTAAAATGTTAAATAATTTAGATTTTTAAATTTTGTTTGGAGGAATGTCATATAGCAGAATGTGAAAAATATATATATTTTTTTTTTTTTCAAAATTGTCGCTATTTTTTTTTTTTTATAGCTCAAAACATAAAAATCCCACAGGTGATCAAATACCACCAAAAGAAAGCTCTATTTGTGGGGGAACAAAGGACAAACATTTTGTTTGGGTACAGTGTCGCACAACCGCGCAATTGTCCATTAAAATAACACAGTGCCAAATCGCAAAATAGGGCCTGGTCAGGAAGGGGGTAAAAAGTGGTTATTAAATATATAATGTTTGGGGGTTCTGAGTAATTTTCTAGTAAAAGAAATGTAGATTTTTACATGTAGGAGAGAAGTATCAGAATTGGCCCGTTGCTGAAGTGGCTAAAGGACCTGGATGGCAGGATTATTAGGCATTACTGTATTAAACTGCATACTTAATAAAATTGAAAACAACTTTTCAAACAATATTAACATGTTTCTGCTTATTTTGGATTCTAGTGAGTGGGATTCAGATATACTTTAAAAGACTTTTCAAGGTTGAAAGATCCTTTTATTACTTAAAAAAATATGTATAATGTGGCTTGTCTTAATGATTAATGTAAATTGCAGATTTCAGTGATACGTCAAATTTATTAACCCAGTTGTTGTCAGATGTCTAACTAAAATGTTTATAATGTGACATTTTCATTCCCAGCAATAGATTCTATAAAGCAAGAAACTAGGAAGTATACCATACAAGTGATAATATGTGATAAGTCTGTTTGGGGTAGAAAAATTTCCAAGCATACTTTTATTCTATGTTACCAGTCACAGGTCATTTCCCTACTCACAATCATTTACCTTCATGTTCAGAAAAAATAAAAGAGGGAAATGATTGTGGATTGTGCAACATGTGTTACAAACCTGAGTAGAATTTTTTAACCTGAAAGAGAAACACATAATGAGCTAGTATGCATTGCATACTAGCTCATTATGAAATACTTACCTTAGAACGAGCCCCCGCCGTGCCGCCCGATTACCTCTATGACGGGCGACATGTTCAGTCGCCCGTCTTTCGGGATCGCGGCATACAGCCATCTGATTGGCCGGAGCCGCGGTGATGTCACTCCCGCGCACTCGTGCGGGAGCCGACGGTTACGGCACGGGGCTCTGAAGGAACGGCACCAGCGGCTGTTCCTTCAGAGCGCATGCGCCAGTGATGTCATTGGCTGCATGTAAGGTAAATATCTCCTAAACGGTACATGTTTAGGAGATATTTACAGTACCTATAGGTAAGCCTTACCATAGGCTTACCTATAGGTAAAAGTTGCAGAGGAGGGTTTACTTCCTCTTTAATTATGTTTTATTATCCCACTTACACACTAAAAATGTATCAGTATTGCTGATCCATAAATTACATTTATGGACAACCTTGGAGTTGTGGATACCAATAACAAATGGGCCCCAGAAGTATGATTTGTTCTAATTTTCTTACAGCTCCAGTTGCTTAACAATGAAGGTTTTACAAAATAGTCATTTTGAACACTTTGCACCATTTGAGGGTTTTAAGCTCAAATCCAGTGTATTCTATGCCTTCATCAAAAAATAAATACAGTGCATGCCCAGACTATCATTTTATAATTTACAACAGTTGTCTCCAAACTGCCCCTTGGGCACTATTCCTTCCACTGGTGCCAATCATAGCACACTATTCCTCTCACTGACACCAATGAGGGGTACTATTTTTCCCACTGACACCAATGATGGAACGTTATTCCTCCCACTGACATCAATGATGGGGCACTACTCCTCCCACTGACACCAACAACGGGGCATGATTTTTTCCACTGATTCCAACAATGGCATTGTTTACTCCCACTGACACCAGGACATGTTCTACTGACCACAGTCTGGCCCCCCTAAAGTCTGAAGGACAGTAAACTGGCCCTTTGTTTGGAAAGTTTGGAATCACTGATTTACACATTCTTAAGTAAAATAATCTGTAAGGAGATATAAGATACGTACCTGTAAATTACAGGTATGTATCCTGTATCTCCTTGCAGACTATTTCACTTAACAACATGTAGATAACAGGCTGTAATTATGTCATTTTTTTACACTTAACCTACTAATCTGTAAGGAGTGTTATGTTCCATTAAGAGTGTAATTTTCAGCAACAAGAGGCTAGGGTAATAATACTGTTGCAATGAAAGTGTTCTCACTGTCCTTCAGCAATAATCCTTTCTAAAGTTATAAAGTCACCCCACCAAAGAAGCACTCTGATTTACTGCCTATGTGTGATAGATCGCATTATAGTCAATAGTGTGTGGGAATGGAAGCAGAAAAGAAGCTTTTTGTTTGTGCCAACCTCCCATAAACATGCATCTAAATGCTGTAGGAGGGTTCAGGTACAATGAGGATATCACATGAATAGATGTTTTCTGTAGGATCTTAGTATTTTTCAAAATATGCAAAGGGAATTGCATAATCAAGTCTTTTTTTAGTTTTTACAATTAGTTTAGCAGAAACAACAGGTCTAGGAAAATTGATATCAATTCTTGTTCCATTCTTTACATACTGTAAAAAAATTTTTTGTAGGTTATACTAATATATACAGTATATAGAAAAAAACATTCTGAAATAAAATTGGTATATATATTATCGATTGTGTAGCTAATAATTCATTGACTGCAATGGTTTTCCTTGTAGACTGTCCAGCTGATGTGTTCATTGCCCTAGACACATCAGAAAGCATTGCTTTAAGAGGTCCACCTTATGGATACCTTGTTGAGTAAAGTCATTTGCTATACAGGCAGTCCCCGACTTACGAACATCCGAGTTGCGAATGACTCCTACTTACGAACGGGGGCCGCGTGACGAACGACTCCTACTTACGAACGGCGGCCGCGCCCGCGTGACATCACTGCCGGCTTCTTCCTGCTTCTTCTCGCACCTGTGCTGGATAGCATCCATCTTAGTCCCGGGAGACACAATGTACGCTGCAGTACTACAGTACTACATGTACTGATTGCCCCACACTGCCCAGAAGCATCCCACTGCACAGGCAGAAGCTGGTGGAACTGTCTGGAAACTGGTGAGATTACATTACTCTGTATTGGGAGCAGGACCACTGTATTGTACTTGTACTTCTAGCTATGTTGAATGTAACTATCCTTCTGGGTCTCTTTTAGCCCTTGTACTGCATCCCATGCTGCTGGACGGCTCTGAGGGTCAGGGACCACTGCTGCTGCATGCTGAAGACGCATATCAAACCGACAAGCCTAGACAGTGAGTGTTTTAACGCACCGTTTTACAGTATTAGAATACATTGGTAGTTGGCTGGCGGCTACACTTTTTTTTTGTTCTTCTTGTTCACTTCTAGAGTGCACGCACACCACTTCACATTTATTGGAACTGTCTGGAAACTGGTGAGATTACAGTACTCTGTACAGGTATTGGGAGCATGACTGTATACCACTGTATTGTACTTGTACTTCTAGGATACTGTAGCAGGACTGTGTTGAATGCAACTATCCTTCTGGGTCTCTTTTAGCCCTTGTACTGGATCCCACGCTGCTGGACGGCTCTGAGGGTCAGGGACCACTGCTGCTGCATGCTGAAGACGCATATCAAACTGACAAGCCTAGACAGTGAGTGTTTTAACACAGTATAGTACCCATTAGAATACATTGATAGTTGGCTGGCGGCTACACTTTTTTTTGTTCTTCTTGTTCACTTCTAGAGAGCACGCACACCACTTCACATTTATTGTCTTTAACCTGCACTGATGCCAAAAAACAAATCTAATGCAAGTGCTGGTAATACAGCAAAGAAAAGAAAAACCATCATCCTGGAAAATAAAGTAGAAATAATAAAGAGATCAGAGAAAGGTGAAACTCCATCATCCATTGGCAGAGCACTTGGCTACAATCGGTCAACAATTGCAACAATTTTAAAAGATAAAGATAGAATAATGGACCATGTGAAAGGCCATATCCCAATGCATGCTACAATTATTACCAAGCAATGCAGTGGTTTAATTGTTGAGATGGAAAGGCTGCTGACAGTTTGGATAGAAGACCAAAATCAGCGTAATATGCCTATCAGCCTTTCTTTAGTCCAAGAAAAGGCTTGAAGCCTTTTCAAAGATTTAAAAGCTGCCCATCCAGCAAGTGAAGATGACTTCAATGAAGAATTTGTTGCATGTAGGGGTTGGTTCAATCGCTTTAAAGAAAGAGCTAATTTGCATAATTTTAAAGTTCAAGGTGAAGCAGCGAGTGCCGATATTAAGTGCTGCAACTGATTTTCCCAAGATATTGGAAGAAATTATTGATGATGGAGGTTATTTGCCAGAACAAATTTTTAATGTAGATGAAACAGGCTTGTTTTGAGAAAAAAATGCCAGAGAGGACCTACATTTCAAAAGAGGAAAAAAGTGCACCAGAACATAAGGCATCAAAGGACAGGCTGACTATATTACTTGGGGGCAATGCATCTGGGGATTAAAAGCTTAAGCCTTTGCTAGTGCATCACTTCTTAAATCCGAGGGCACTACGTAATGTCACTAAGGCATCGCTTCCTGTTATTTGGAGGGCAAATTCAAAGGCTTGGGTAACAGTTACACTCTTTGAAGAGTGGTTTTTGAACCACTTTGTCCCTGCCGTTGAACGTTATTGCATTAGCAAAAACATTCCCTTTAAAATTCTTCTTCTCCTTGACAATGCCCCTGGACATCCAAACACTTTAGCTGATATGCACCCCAATGTAAAGGTGGTATTTCTACCCCCCAACACCACATCACTTCTTTAGCCAATGGATCAGGGAGTTATAGCCTCCTTTAAGGCCTATTATTTACGAAGGACATTCTCACAAGCTGTCAGGGCTACCCAAAATAATGAAATGACCTTAAGAGGGTTCTGGAAGAACTATAACATTTATGATGCCATCAAAAATATTGCTGATGCTTGGGATGAAGTGAAAGAAACAAATTTAAGAGGAGTTTGGAACAAATTGTGCCCCCAATTCCCACAAGAATTTCTGGGGTTTACAGATGAAGAGATCACCAGAACCAGGCAAGCTGTGGTTGCTATTGGTAATCAACTGCAGTTGGACATCAGTGAAAATTATATCATCGAGTTAATCGACTCCCATGGCAACGGACTATCTAATGAAGACCTTATTGAACTAGAGCAGCAAATGATAGCATTTAGGGAAGAAAACCAGGACCTAGAAACTCCAAAATTGAAAAAATTTTCAACAAAACAGTTAGCTAAAGCTTTTCAACTCATTGAAGCAGGAATGGCAAAGTTAGAGGAGCAAGATCCTGATACAGAGAGGTTTACCAAAGTTTACCGTACAGTTACTGAAGGCCTGAGATGCTACAGGGTTATTTATGATGAGATGAAGAGAAGTGCTGTGCAAACATCCCTTGATGCCTACTTCAAGAAACTACCTCCAGCAGCTCAATCAGATTCTGATTCTATAATAGCAGTCCCATCCTCTCCAACAAGCCCATTAACCACCATCACCATTGTTTAAAGTTCTAGTGTACTGTACAGTGTTTTGAAAAGGTTTAAGCATTTACATGTATCTGCGTCAAAAAGTAAATATGTTAAAGCAAACATCTGTCTAAGTTGTATTTATTTATTAGTTTTGGCTAGTACAGTACTGTATGGTGTGGGGTTAGAGCCACAACGAGGTTTGTACTGCTGTCTGTATCCTCATGATTTTTTTTGGCTGGAGTTACACTTAAAAAAGTACATGTTCCGACTTACAAACAAATTCGACTTAAGAACAAACCTACAGTCCCTATTGTGTTCGTAACCTGGGGACCGCCTGTAGATCTGGTGAGTCAGATGAACAGCAGGTAAGACTTCAAGGCAAGTACATTCTTGTGAAAGCATATGCTCTGTGAATTCAACATAACAGATGACGGACTTATGAATTTATGCATCCAAAAAAGAAGTACTTTGGATGAACCCCAGACCTGCACAATTGGCATAATGTGCCTGACTTATAAAACTTTCATGCATATAAACTATTTCCAACCAGCACTGGAAAAAATACAGCTGATGGCTTGTTAGTCCCTCTGGTAATACTATGATTGCTTAGTCTAATCAAAATACTTCTAAAATTTGGTAATAGCTGAACCTTTAAACTTCAAACTGTAACCTATTACATTTATCCTAGTGTCTGAAGCTGAGAGGGCTATGTAAATTAGCTGAACTAGTAAACTAGACACTAAGAATACCGTAGTTTATTGCCTTTACCCATCCTGCTTTCAGATTATTAGAAGACTGTGTGACATAATGTTAAAAAGTAAATGTACCTTTTGATGGACTTTCTTGTCTGTGTTCAGCCCAGTAGGCCACACATGATTTATTTGAAAGTATTTACTGTTGAGTACTGCTATTTCCATACAAGTGCTCTATGATCTCTAATAATTCCAGTGGAATGTTTGTACTTCACTAGGAGGAACACTTACAAGATGACTCCATAGGATGCATTCTTTATTGCATGCTATTTTGGTGTATGTGAAATATAAAATGAACAAACTGTTACTTGTACAGATTCCTACAATGTTACAGATTATTGACATGGAACTCTGGAGCTCTGTACTATAGGGATGAGGTTAAGCTCATCAGTAAGATGGTTAGTATGAACACTCAAATGGCATATCTGAAGAAATCTATAGAAGATATCTCATACCTTGGAAAAGGGACCCATGCAGATTTTGCTATCACTGTGGCTACAGAGCATTTCCTAACTGAGTGAGTACTTGGAACTAGATTTCTTGCTTCTGGATTATACTAAATACATCCACGTTTTGGTAGGGACTGGAGTGTTCACTTACAAAATGGTGTTATTGTCTCTCTGAAACTCAGTAGGCTTGATTTGTACTTTGAGTTTCTAGGTCTGAAGTCCTTAATCCCAACTCCAGACAAAACATTTTTTTTTTTGTTTCATAGACAGTGGGTACCAATTATAAACTGCAGTTTGGTTTAAGTTTGCACCTGTGTCCAAAGAGACCTCCACTTTATGCCCCTACTGTCCTTCCAAAGTAAAGATATCTGTCTGTCACCAGAGTTGCCAGAACTGATGTTCTCTAACAGGGACACAGACAGCAATAAAAACTGTGCTATAATCAAAATAAAGTTTTGTCTTTAGTTAAGCCCAAATCTACTAAAATGTTAGTCCCAGCTGCCCTCCTCTATCCCCAACATCCAAAGACTTCCTCAGTAGGAGGTGTATAGGAAAGTCAGCAAATTCGATGCCACCACTGATTTCATTTTCCAGCAGGACTTGACACCTGCCCACACTGCCAAAAGTAACAATACCTGGTTTAATGATCATGGTATCACTGTGCTTGATTGGCCAGCAAAACCCCCTGACCTAAACCCCATAGAGAATCTATGACACCAGACCCAACAATGCAGACAAGCTGAAGGCCACTATCAAAGCAACCTGGGCTTCCATAGCACCTCAGCAGTGCCACAGGCTGATTGCCTGCATGCCACGCTGCATTGATGCAGTAATTCATGCATTTTATTGGTCTTATGTAATATTCTAATTTTCTGAGATACAGAATTTTGGGTTTTCACTAGCGGTAAGCCATAATCCTCAAAATAAAAAGAAAGAAATGCTTGAAATATATCATTCTGTGTGTAGCACATCTATATAATATATATGAGTTTTACTTTTTTTAATGGAATTACTGAAACATATTAAATTTTTGATGATATTCAAATTTTTCAGATGCACCTGTACATCCTTTTTTACACAGATTAGTCAGCATAGGTGTTAGGATAGGGTAGGGTACATTGTTAAGACTAGATAGGTTGAGGTTAGATATCTACTTTGAGCTAATAGAGACTTAAAGCGGTTGTATCCCGCTTTTTTACACTTTTACCTACAGGTAAGCCTATAATAAGGCTTACCTGTAGGTACAAATAATATCTCCTAAACCGGCACGGTTTAGGAGATATTTACAGTGCATGCAGCCGCTCGAGCGAGCGGCGCATGCGCTCTGAAGGTCCGGGGGGACCTTCAATTAAGTTGCCGGGAGCTTGCCGGAAAAATCACTCCCGCGCGCATGCGCGGGAGTGACGTCATCGCGGCTCCGGCCAATCAGCGCGCTGGAGCCGTCTCTTCCGGCCAATCAGCGCGCCGGAGCCGCCGAACCCGGAAGAGACGACGAGGGATCATGGCAGCGCCCGCATCGATGTCCGGGGGTCCGTGTCGGGGCTTCGTTTTAAGGTAAGTTAAACATAATGGGCTAGTATGCGATGCATACTAGCTCATTATGCCTTTGTCTTGCAGGTTTTTTTTTTTTTTTTTTTAACAGGGTTTACAACCGCTTTAAAATGAAAAACACCAGCACTTTATGATGTTTCGCCATCGTATTGTATTTTTTTATTTGCTTATGTTACTAATGTCTAATGCAATGTTTCCAAAAGCAGACTTTTCAAAGCTTTGTTACTGTACATGTACTGTACCGCATCCAAGAATTTGAGGGCAATCAAGTGCTAGGACTGTATTTTTCTGTCAGTAAGAAACAATCCAGCATGTCGTTTAGAAGTATGAGCTCATACTGTTATTTAAAAGTCTAAAAAAGCATAGATTAAACATGAGTTTGTGTTTCCCTAACTTTATGATCTATAACCAAGTACTGTATATGAATTTGTAAATAAACCTGTGTGGTAGCTATAGACTGTGTAATCATACATTAATCCCCTTTCATATCATGTCCCCTAAAGTTCTTTCACTACTTGAGTGCTGGTTCACAATAAACTGACACCACAATGCATACTGCATACTGTGTGTTGTCATGTATTGGGACATGTGATGTGCTGTGGTGCTGATGGATCCCAGTCATTATTTCTTTTTTAATGGAACTTTTAACGCAAAATATCCAAATGCAGCATTCAGATCTTTTTCCAAATGTGCTGTCAGCAGTTGGAACAATATCTTTGTCTCATGGAAATCTGCTTCCTTTGAATGTGCCAAATAATAGTACAATTTGAAGTGTTTGAAATTAAAGATGAGACTAGTGCAGCAATTGTAAAATAATCTCAAGTGCAATTTTTAGCACAAAAAGTCTTACAATCTGCAACATTTTGATGCTGAAAATGGGTTAATCACCCATTGATACAGTAGAGGTGATCACCAGTGTTTTTTAAAGGATGGTGGCACAAGGCATGTACACATTCTACTATTTGTCAAAAAAAATATATGCATTTCAACATAATAGGAGCTACCTATAGCGCTTGCCATGAATATAAATGCGGCTAAATAAAGGTGCTTAACCACTTGCCGACCGCCGCAAGTAGATATACTGCGGCGGTCAGCCCTGGCCAGGCAAAGTGACGTATATATACGTCACTAGCCTGTGACCTGCTTGTGAGCCAATAGCGGGCGAGCACCCGCCCGCCCCGGCTCATTCACTGAGGAGTCCGCGTGTGTGACCGGCGGACCCGATGTCCACCGGTCACACTACGATCGTCGGTAGAGAGGGAGAAAGGCGGGCGGCTTATGTAAACAAGCCGCCTGTCATTCTCTCCTGTGTAAAATGGAGATCAGATGGTTCTACTATGTAGAACCGTTGATCTCTGTTTTTACAATAGGAGACATGTCCCATCACAGTTAGAAGCACGCCCCTAGGACACACTTAACCCCTCCCTCTCCAATACAGTTAACCCCTTCCCTGCCAGTGTAATTTTTACAGTAACAGTGCATATGTATAGCACTGATTACTGCAGTAATGTCACTGGTAACCCCAAAAGTGTCAAAAATGTCAGTCAAGGGTCCAATCTGTCCGCCGCAATGTCGCAGTCCCGCAAAAAAAATCGCAGATCGCCGCCATTACTCGTTAAAAAAAAAAACACCAAAAATGACAAAAATCTTTCCCTTTGTTAGTAAACATGATAACTTTTGCGCAAACCAATCAAAATACGCTTTTTGCGATTTTTTTTACCAAACATATGTAGCATAAAACAAATTGGCCGAAAATGTTAAAAAAAATTAGATTTTTACATTTTTTGGGGGGAATTTCATATAAAAAAATGTGAAAAATATTGTTATTTTTGCAAAATTGACGCTCTTTTTTTGTTTATAGAGCATGATCAAAAAATCGCACAGGTGATAAAATACCACCAAAAGAAAGCTGTTTGTGGGAAAAAAAGGACGTGAAATTCGTTTAGGTACAGTGTCGCATGACCGCGCAATTGTCCGTTAAAGTCTCGCAGTAAAAAATCGCAAAAAAAACCCTGGTCCGGGGCTTAAGTGGTTAACCAGTGCAAAAAATAGGATACCAAAGGGGTGGGTATCAATTGGAAAGAATGAGCCTGAATTGCTGTGATGTAGATTCTTCTATAAGTGCTAGTAGTGCGTATATATATCACATCAATTCAGGATCATTCTTTCCAATTGATACCCACCCCTTTGGTATCCTATTTTTTGCACTGGTTAAGCACCTTTATTTAGCCGCATTTATATTCACAGCAAGTGCTATAGGTAGCCCCCGTCTTTGTGGCTATATACAACACACCTCTACCCTCTCTATAGCAGCTGCATTTGACATACATTTAATATTGAACATCTTCTCCAATATATTATTTAACCCACTGGTGTTGGGGATATACTTCCAAGTATATATACCCTCCATTTCAAAATAATAGATTATTTGACATACAATACGCATAGATATAAGATGTTACATGTAATAAGTTGCAATTCTCAAATACCGCCAATCTTAGTTAATCTTGCCCAGTATTTTTTTTCTTGGGTTTGTGCTTTTTTTGCCAGCATTTCTACAGGCATATACATGTTTCCAATGTAAACAAGCTATTCAAGAAACTCTGTGATTTGATATTTTTTAAGCCAAATTTTTAAAGTTCATACATACTGTATGTTGCCCATGTCATCAATTTTTACTTTATTGCCAAAATGAGTTTGCTAGTCCCTCTTGGTGCCATCTGCCAGAGCCTACGTTAATACTTGGCACAGTAGTGATGTAAGGGGGAGATGGAACCATAGAAAGGAAAGGTATACAAGGCATCTGACACACCTTTAATGCCCCATACACACGTGCAGATTATCTGCAGACTTTTTCCTTTAGACTTACCAAAACCATATAATATGAGGTCAAACCTAAACACTTTCAATTTGTATGCAATCCGGCAGGCCCTTGCACTACATAGAAAAGGTAAGTCTGCAGACAAAAGTCTGCAGATAATCTGCACGTGTGTATGGGGCATAAGTGTATCAGAAACAACAGATTTTTCAGCCACTGTAGCTCTGCTACAGAATGAGGATCCATCGTGCAGGCAGCTAGACAGGTAAGTATCAGTCCTTTTTTTTGTAAACTGGACTTTTTTATTTTTAAATTAGCAACAGAGTCACTTTAAATTGCCTATTCATCGATAACTAATATTTTTATTTTAGCATATGCCAGGGAACTAAACCTTCTTACCCTTTTATGTTTTGGGGACTGGTAAGAAATCTACACTTGAGTTCCTGGGTTTGCACACCTGCTGTAGTTATTATAAGGGGGTCCCATATTTTCTGGGGTTCCCAATTTTCTGATTTTTTTTTTACAAAGGTGGGCAAAAACACCCAAGACTCCCAGGTGAACAGAAAAAGAGTCTGGGACTATAGCAAGGATGTCTTCAAGACATACTCTGTAAGAAGATAGATGCTGACTCAGATCAGCCTGTCCCTGTAATTATTAACAGACATAATTTGGCTTCCAATATCCTTTAAAGCCTAACTATAGATATCAGTTTCTGTCTTTTCTGTCCCATCGGGGAGATTTTGCCTAATTTCATATCCCTGTGACACCAATGTGAGAAAGGGGGCAGTAGTTGCCACTGGACAGAAAAAGGCAAAGAGCAGCAAAAACATTTTCATGTTTTACCCCATCCTCACCCTATTAAAAATGTGTTTTTGTTTTTATTTGTGTACCCAGAGACATTTTCTATCACTTCCTGATTTTACAGGAACTGAGGGGAAATCTCCTGAACAGGGTTACATATGCCAATAAAACTTGATAGTGACTTTAGCGCTTCCATGCTCTGTCATAAACAAAATACAACAATTTGGTTGGACTTGGGTTCAACAGAACTACAATTTGCATATTTTCAATATCCAAGAATTATATTAAGGAGATCTTCAAGACATATAAGAATATAGATGCTTACTCAGATCACCTGTCCCTGTAATCATTAACAGACACATTTTGGTTTTACATATCCTTTAAAGCCTAAATCCAGATATCATTTTTTGTCCCATTGGGGAGATTATGCCTAATTTCCTATCCCTGTGACACTCATGTGAGCAAGGGGGCAGCAGTTGCCACAGAAACAGAAAAGGGCAAAGAGCAACAAAAACATTGTCAGATTTTTTACCCCCTCCTCACCCTATTAAAAATGTTTTCTTTTCTTTTTGATTTGTGCACCCATAGGAGACATTTTCTATCATTTCCTGTTTTTACAGGAAGAGAGGGGAAATCTCCTGAACAAGGCCACATAAAATGGCTAAGGCTCGGTTTCCACTAGTGCGACTTGCGGTGCGACTTGACACATGTCAAGTCGCATGACAAGTCAAAACCCATTGTTTTCAATATGGACCGTTTCCACTGCTGCGACTCAAGACGCAGCGTCTTCAAAATTGCTTCTTGCACTACTTTGGGCCGACTTTAGTGCGATATGTCCCTCATAGAAGGTAATGTAAGTCGCAACGAAGTCGCAGTACACGGTTTTGAACGCGACTTCGTCACGACTTCGTTGCGATTTGCACGGAAGTTTACAGTAAATTTTTTTTATTGTTATGTTCCGCCCCAAATCACATGATCTCTGCACCTCCCAAAAACATCACTTCCCATAGTTAGCAGAGGAGAGGAGAGTGTTATATACAGCAAGCATGCCAAGATCCAGGAAGAATAAACGAACATCTCATGACAATGAGGAGATCATTCGTCTGGTCAGAGCTCACCCCTCAATATACGACACCCGAGACCCCTTATATAAGGACCATGTGAGGAAGGAGAGAGCATGGCTGGAGATTGCTAGGATCTATTTTGAAAATTGGGACTGTCTTACAGCTACAGAACGGACTGAAAAATGTAAGTGTTTCATATATGCAATTTATCACATTGCTGCTTGCCCCCATATGTACAGTACAGTACCGTTATTTTCTTTTTTTCAGTGCACTCCTTACAAACCAGATGGAGAAGCATAAAGGACTGCTATAACCGCTATCTCAGAAAATTACGAGAAGCAAGGAGTGGTTCTGGGTCCTCCAGAATTGTCCCTTATGCGCATGCCCAGGAGCTGGAATTTTTAAGGCCGGTGTTGGAGATGCGAGAGTAAGTTGTCAGCATTTTTTTAGATACTGTAGTTGACATATAAAATATATTAATATTCCTAAAATTTGAAATGTATTCATTATATTTCAGAACCCAAGCAAGCTGGCAAGACTCCTCACTTGGTTCTGAACAGCAGGAGGGGTCACAGGAGGCGGCAGCGGAGGAGGAGGAGGAGGGATGCCAAGACCCTGGTGACCCTGACCCTGATGGTGAGGAATCAGAGGGAGTAAGGTCAAGACCATTGTCCATTATTGATTCTCCTGCTGCGGTGGAGGCTGAACCAGGGCCTAGTACAGAACAAAGGCCTTCACGAAGATCTTCCTCAAGGTCTTCATCAAGGGCGAATCCTAGGGGTGGTAAACCCATGGAGGAGGTTCTGAAGGTGGTGAAGGAAATGAACGCACACATGAAGGAAAGCATGTGTGATGACACTGCTTTCATGACCGTGCTGTTGGGTATGTGCAAGCAGGTCCCCCCTGAGAAAAAGTATGCACTAAGGATGGCTCTCATGTCAACCGCCCAATCTTTTATGGTTGGGGAGGCAAGCTCTACAGCATGTATGGAAACCCCCCCCCACCACACATATCCCCCCAATTACCAGTACCCACCACCACCACCACCAAGTTCACAGTATGGGCACCAAGTAAATCGCCCATACTACGATGAGTATGGCAACATGCCGAATATCTCCAGGCCCCGCATGTTGCACCCAATACCGCCCCCTATTGCCTCCACCCTTGGCACACCAAGACCGTACCAACCTGCTCCCATGCAGGTTACGCCTTTCCCGGAAAGGCAATACCATCAGGGATCTGTAAGTGATTACCCAAGCCCATCTGGCCCATCAAATATTTCTCATTCTGGGTCAACTGAATCACCAATTACATACCAGGAATTGTATTTTTTTTTGTTTTTGGTGTTGTTAACATTTTACCTGTTAATTTATTTTTTCATTGTTTTGGTGCTGGTATCTCCAAAACATTGGTGATGTTGTTATAAAAAGTTTATTTTTTTCTAAATTTTGAAAAAAAATAAAATAAAAAAATTACCTTGTTACTCTACTCTGTGGTTTTTGTTTGGATTATTTTTGCTTCTATAGTACTGTCAATAATGTGTGTATGCTATATAATTATATCTACAGTAGAAAACAGCAAAACAGAAGGTTAAGCAATGTATTTTTATTATAGCTAGAACTGGAACAATATGCAGACTTTGGTTATAATTGCACAGAAATATAAGGAAAACATAACAGAATTTTATTCAAAATTGGACAGTGTTGGAACGTGTGATACATTATGAAATAGCGTCCAGCTGCCAGGGGACAGAACCAGCAGCAGACATGAAAAAGGATGTGAATCCCTCACGCACAGTAGCACCATTGCTTGTGCCCCTACTGGCATTCAAACTTGCACCCTCCATGTCATTCATGCCACAATCTTCATGATTGTACCCATCACGAAGTGCAACATAGTTGTGAAGAACACATGCTGCTTTGACTGCACATATTGCATTATCCATTTTTAAATTGATAGATGTGTGCAGGAACCTCCACTTGTTAGCTAAAATTCCAAAGGCGCATTCAACAACTCATCTTGCCCTGGTTAAGCGGTAGTTGAAAACTCTTTTTTCCACAGTCAGAGACCGATTTGAATAGGGCCTTAAGAGATGATGACTGAGAGCGAAAGCCTCATCTCCAACAAAAACAAATGGCTGTGGTGGTCCGTTTGTCCCTGGTAGTGGACAGTCCGGTGGCAGCTGAAGTCCATCTTCCCTCAACATTCTTCCGAATGTGGATCTCGCAAATATGCTCGAGTCTGAGCTGCTTCCATACGAACCTATGTCTACATAGCTAAAACAGTATTTGGCATCAGCCACTGCTAGTAAGACAAAAGAAAAGTATTTTTTGTAGTTGAAGAATTTACTTCCACTGCCAATGGGCTTCAATATTCTAATGTGTTTTCCGTCAATTGCACCAACACAATTTGGAAAATTGCAGTGGTCCCAGAAATATTCTGCTATCTTGCACCAGTCTTCTGTAGTGGGTTTCTTCAGGACCAAATCCTTAAGAACATTCCAGATGGCTCTGCGGGTATCATGGATAATATAGCTGGCAGTAGTTTTGCCAACCAAGAACTCATAATGTAAACTTGTAAAGGTATGTCCAGTTGCCAGGTACCTAAAAATAAAAAAATAATGTTAGAATGATGCATAAACTGGCTTGGACGAAGGTACCTGAGGAAATGAAGGAAGAAGATAGGCAGGAGAAAGACACTGTTGAAAAAAACATGGCAAACATAATCACAACCACTACTACATATATGTTACATGATAATTACATGATAATGTGTCTCTCCAAATGCCTCAGGAGGTAAGTAGGTTGGAAAATTTACCTCAATGTGATAATCAGTCTTTCTATGGGCGGAATACTCCTTCTGAATCTAGTGTTTTGTCTCTCTAGATGTGTGGAGAGCAGAGCCAACAATTCATCAAAACTGTAAAAAAAAAAAGACATATATGGCATTTATCAACATTATCCATGTAAAAAATAACATACATAGAGACATATTTGTTAAAGAGTTGACATGAACATATGTTCTGACCTTTTAATTGACATCCGTGTGTAATTAAAGAATTTGTCTTCATGAGCACGGAGGTCATGATAAAGGATCCTGAACTGGCCTCTCTCTTCCCTTTGGGAGATGACAGGATGGATCCAGAAGCGATGCCTTCTCCTTCTCCGGTCCTCTTCTTCCTTATCAATAACAGCTGCTACAGCAGCCATAATTACTGCTGCTCCAACAAACTGCATAGCCAACATGTTTCCTGCAACATACACTACTATTCCAAAACAGGAAATTACATCACTTGCAGGAAAAGGAATTACATCACTAGCAGGAAAAGGAATCTTTTATGTGCAAGTCGCATACATCAAAGTCGCAACAAGTCATAGCCGCAACAAGTCGTTGTAGATTCGTACACAAGTCGCGCGTTTATCAAAGTACAAAGTCGCTATTGAAGACGCGCGACTTTGAAGTCGCACTAGTGGAAACCCAGCCTTAAATTTGATAGCGACCTTAACAATTTCATGCTCTGCAAATAACAAAATACAACAATTTGGCTGGACTTGGGTTCAACAGGACTCCAATATGCAAAAGTACAGTATCAAAGAACTATGGAAGTTGAAGAAAGGAGAAAGCTGTTGCAGAGATTATGACTTTAATGTGTGTATATATACTGTAATGCAGCTGAGTGAAAACATGTCCTGCAATATAATGTCTGCTTTGTTTCACATGTCAAACTAAGTATATGTAGATGTTTATAATAATTGTGGAAAGAGTTTAGGGGCAGTATAATGGACGATAGCTAATTGTATATTTTTTTTTTTATGTCTACCTGCCTAATAAGTAATGTTTTTTATTGTGTATTATTTGTCAGTTTTACTGTAAAAATTGAATACAAGAATCTTTTTTTCTGCATGATATCGCCCCCTCTGGAGAATCGGTGGTATTTGTAGGAAGGTGCTGCCAGCAAAATATAAAGGGTCTGAGTGGAAGTGAGGAGAAGTATCCCAGAGGAGAAACTACTGTCCATGCTTTGGGGCTTGTATATCTCTAATCTAAGGTGAGCGCCCACTCACAAGTGGGTGCACGAAGTGAGAAGGTTTTGTGACATATCGGTCACACACATTGGTTGGGAACACATCCACAGCCTAGTGGATTGAGCACAACATACAGGATTATCCACAAGCACTTGGCACTTTTTATGCACTAATGGACTTATTATTTATAAGCCACAAGCACTTGGCACCTTATATGCACTAATGGACTTATATTTTTAATTTTTATAAGCACTTCATGGATTATATTTTGATATTGATTGCAAATATCCATTTTTTTTTGTATGAGAGGATCTAATAAGCACATATTGCAGTAATTTAGGAAAATCGATATAATATCACTGAATTAACACACAGTACTTTATAGTTTGATGAATTGTTTATTATTAATGCTAAAACGATTTAGCACTGAGCACATATTAATTATTGTTTTGGAGTTTACAGAGTATGGTACACATCGCATCATCTTTGTATCATACAATTGGATTTTAGTTTACCATACACGGCACAAATTGGGATTGTCACCAATATTGATAGACCAATTTACACGTAGTGATTTTTAAATGTGCACAACACTATTTATTTAATTTTTAGCACGGTGCACTTTTTTGAAGAGTGAGGTGTTTGCAGCAGTTTTAAAAATCTAGAACAGGGGGGTAGCTCGCAGGACTCTACATAGCTAACAATATTTTTCCAATTTTTTAATATGAAATTCCCCCAAAAAAAATTTAAAAATCTAAATTTTTTAACATTTTAGGCCAATTTGTTTTCTGCTACATATTTTTGGTAGAAAAAAAATCGCAATAAGCGTATTTTGATTGGTTTGCGCAAAAGTTATTGCATTTACTAACTAACGGAAAGATTTTTGTCATTTTTATTTTTTTAACGAGTAATGGCGGCGATCTGCAATTTTTTTTGCGGGACTGCGATGTTGCGGCGGACAGATCGGACCCTTGACTGACATTTTTGACACTTTTGGGGGTACCAGTGACATTACTACAGTAATCAGTGCTAAGAATATGCACTGTTACTGTAAAAATGACACTGGCAGGGAAGGGGTTAACTTTATTAGAGATGCAGGGGTTAAATGTGTCCCTAGGGGCATGCTTCTAACTGTAAATGGGTGTGGCTAGTGATCTAACCACAGAGACATACGATCCTACATAGCAGGACCGTATGATCTCTGCAGTTAGATCAGGGAGAATTACAGGTGGCTTTGTTTACATCAGCCGCCTGCCTTTCTACCTCTGCAGCAGACGATCGCGGGTGGCCGGCGGACATCGGGTCCGCCGGTCACACGCGCAGACATGTTAGGGAACGACCCGGGGCAGGAGCGCACCTCCGGCGGTGCGCGCTCGCCCCCTAGAGGCTCTCAGGCTAGCGACGTAGTACTACGTCACTTTGCGTGTGCGGGGCTGACCGCCACATGACTCTAGTCATGTAAATAGTCATGCGGCGGTTGGCAAGTGGTTAACCAGTTAACCAAACATAAAGATATAAACCTGTAATTTTTTGTGAAGAATCAACAAGTGGGACACAATCATGAAGTGGAACGAAATTAATTGGATATTTCAAACTTTGTTAACAAATAAAAAACTGAAAAATTGGGCATGCAAAATTATTCAGCCCCTTTACTTTCAGTGCAGCAAACTCTCTCCAGAAGTTCAGTGAGGATCTCTGAATGATCCAATGTTGACCTAAATGACTAATGATGATAAATAGAATCCACCTGTGTGTAATCAAGTCTCCGTATAAATGCACCTGCACTGTGATAGTCTCAGAGGTCCGTTTAAAGCGCAGAGAACATCATGAAGAACAAGGAACATACCAGGCAGGTCCAAGATACTGTTGTGGAGAAGTTTAAAGCCGGATCTGGATACAAAAAGATTTCCCAAACTTTAAACATCCCAAGGAGCACTGTGCAAGCGATAATATTGAAATGGAAGGAGTATCAGACCACTGCAAATCTACGAAGACCTGGCCGTCCCTCTAAACTTTCAGCTCATACAAGGAGAAGACTGATCAGAGATGCAGCCAAGAGGCCCATGATCACTCTGGATGACCTGCAGAGATCTACAGCTGAGGTGGGAGACTCTGTCCATAGGACAACAATCAGTCGTATACTGCACAAATCTGGCCTTTATGGAAGAGTGGCAAGAAGAAAGCCATTTCTTAAAGATATCCATAAAAAGTGTCGTTTAAAGTTTGCCACAAGAGAGGGAGACACACCAAACATGTGGAAGAAGGTGCTCTGGTCAGATGAAACCAAAATCAAACTTTTTGGCAACAATGCAAAACGTTATGTTTGGCGTAAAAGCAACACAGCTCATCACCCTGAACACATCAACCCCACTGTCAATTATGGTGGTGGCAGCATTATGGTTTGGGCCTGCTTTTCTTCAGCAGGGACAGGGAAGATGGTTAAAATTGATGGGAAGATGGATGGAGCCAAATACAGGACCATTCTGGAAGAAAACCTGATGGAGTCTGCAAAAGACCTGAGACTGGGATGGAGATTTGTCTTCCAACAAGGCAATGATCCAAAACATAAAGCAAAATCTACAATGGAATGGTTCACAAATAAACATATCCAGGTGTTAGAATGGCCAAGTCAAAGTCCAGACCTGAATCCAATTGAGAATCTGTGGAAAGAACTGAAAACTGCTGTTCACAAACGCTCTCCATCCAACCTCACTGAGCTCGAGCTGTTTTGCAAGGAGGAATGGGCAAAAATTTCAGTCTCTCAATCTGCAAAACTGATAGAGACATAACCCAAGCGACTTACAGCTGTAATCGCAGCAAAAGGTGGCGCTACAAAGTATTAACTTAAGGGGGACTGAATAATTTTGCACGCCCAATTTTTCAGTTTTTTATTTGTTAAAAAATTTAGAAATATCCAATAAATTTTGTTCTACTTCATGATTGTGTCCCACTTGTTGTTGATTCTTCACAAAAAATTACAGTTTTATGTATATATATATGTGCTGTATACCCCTAACCCAAAATCTGCATAGTGGGGTCACCCTGACATGGCAGAGTTCGGTCACCCTGGTATGGCAGCCTCAGGCAGAGTCAGCTAAACTACACTACGGTCACCCTGACATGGAAGAGTTCGGTCACCCTGGTATGGCAGCCTCAGGCAGAGTCAGCTAAACTACACTACGGTCACCCTGACATGGAAGAGTTCGGTCACCCTGGTATGGCAGCCTCAGGCAGAGTCAGCTAAAATACACTACAGTCACCCTGACATGGAAGAGTCAGGTCACCTAAACTACACTACGGTCACCCTGACACTTAAAGGTATCCCTACAGAAACTAGATTATTGAATCTAACTATAGTGGTATATAGTACCCTAACTACACTGCATATCCCTTTCCTCACACTAAAAGAACAGCTCCATACAGTAGGAGTGACATAAATGCTTCCACTCTCTTCCACAGCCCCTGTATTACAGTGCTAGAGTTTTGGCGGGGCTATGTTATATACTGGGGGGCGTATGTGGGGCGTATTCACTCCTGATTGGCCTCTGGACCCCGTAGTCACTCCAATCACATTTTACTGATGTTTCTGGGCCAATCACAGGCTTTTAAAGCCCAGTTCCTGTCCCATTGCATTTTGGGCGGTTCTGGTGGCCGAATTCCGAACTTTTACCGCAAAAAAGTTCGGAATTCGGCAGAATTTCGAACAGCCAATGTTCGGGTCGAACCGATGGTCGGCCTAAACCGTTCGATCATCCCTAGTGAATAGGGTTAACTGACTCTGACTGCTATGGCAGGGTGACATAACCCTTCCATGTCAGGGTGACCGCTATAGAGAAAAGATTGTTTCTCTTAGAACACTTATAGAACCGGATAGTGGCTTCGCCCCTGTCACCCTGCTTTTTGCTGCAGGCGTTCATAGAGCTTTTTTGAGGACATGTTTGGAGTCAGGCATGACATCTGAACTTCTGTGTAGGGGTATATATACACACACACATGTATGTATATATACACATACACACATATAGGTGTGAAAATAGCAGAAACCTATGCTTGCGCTAATGAAATAATTAACACCCATATGGCTTCTCTGCTATAACACCTATATGTGTGTATGTGTATAAATACATATAAGTGTGTGTGTATATATACCCCTATACAGAAGTTCAGATGTTTTGCCTGCCTCCAAAGACCCCAAAAAAATGCCCAAAAAAAACGCCTGCTGCAAAAACACACCTGGGTTTTTTTGTAGCTGGCCTTTTTTTGGGTATTTTTTGGGCGTCTTTGGAGGCAGGCATAGCATCAGAACTTCTGTGTAGGGGTATATATACACACACACACATGTATGTATATATACACATACACATATATAGGTGTGAAAGTAGCAGAAATCTATGCTTGCGCTAATGAAATAATTAACACCCATATGGCTTCTCTGCTATAACACCTATGTGTGTATAAATACATATAAGTGTGTGTGTATATATACCCCTATACAGAAGTTCAGATGTTTTGCCTGCCTCCAAAGACCCCAAAAAAATGCCCAAAAAAAACGCCTGCTGCAAAAACACACCTGGGAGTTTTTGTAGCTGGCGTTTTTTAGGGCATTTTTTGGGTGTCTTTGGAGGCAGGCATAACATCTGTACTTCTGTGTAGGGGTGTATATACACACACACATGTATGTATATATACACATATATAGGTGCGAAAGTAGCAGAAACCTATGCTTGCGCTAATGAAATAATTAACACCCATATGGCTTCTCTGCTATCACACCTATATATGTGTATGTGTATAAATACATATAAGTGTGTGTGTATATATACCACTACACAGGGGCTGTGTTCACTATAGTCACTTTAGAATTTTTTTCACACCACTGCCATCTAGTGGTCAATTTATTTTAGTAAGCACAACTTTTGCATTTTTTAGTTATATTTTTGCTACAATTGCACAATAGATTTCAAATAATTACTGTATTACATCATATTCTTCAATATACGCGATTGAAAGATTATTATTCTATTATTTAGATTCACATTATTTATTTGCACCAAAAATACACGTTTTTTTGTACCCTATTGTATAATTTCCAGCGTGCAGGACTGTTTTTATATTTTTGTTGATTTTATACATTTTTACCTAAGCAAGTTAACCAGCTGGGAGTTATGGTCTCTAGGTACTAGTATTCATCTCCGCATCTAACAGACGCACTGGCACTTTAAAATTATTATAGTCTGATCAAATTAGTCCATCTAAAGAAATATTTTAGCCTAATCAAATGTTTTTATTCAATACAATAACAAAAATATGGAGAAGCAAGTATGTAACAATATAATACCCACTTTAAAATTACCTAAATAATAACTCAGAATAGCTGCTTACTAGAAATACACTATACATTCCTTTAAGGCTAATGTCAGCCAAGAACTTTCACTGCATAGGCTGAATTCACAAAGTTAACATACCAGGATAAGGATCCTTATTTTCAAAAAAGTGATTTTAAAGTGATTGCAAAGTCTCAAAAAAAAATAAAAAATAAATAACAAACATGTTATACTTACCTTCTCTGTGCAGGTGGTTTTGCACAGAGTGGCCCTGATCCTCCTCCTCTCGGGTCCCACTTCTGTGCTCCTGGCCTCTCGCTTTTGTTGGGTGCCCCTAAAGCAAGCAGCTTCTTATGGGGGCACCCGCACCGAGTCACAGCTCCCTGTGTCCATTGAGACACAGAGTCCTGACCCGGCCCCTCCCACTCTTTCTCTTGATTGGCTGACTGGTTTTAATTGACAGCAGCGGGAGCCAATGGCGCCACGCTGCTGTCTCAGCCAATGAGTCCAGGGCAGCTGAGACACTCCTGCAACATCGCTGAATAAAAGCAGGCTCAGGTATGTATTAGGGGGGCTGAAAGGGGCTGCTGCACACTGAAGTTATTTATTTTACCCTAATGCATAGAATGCATTAAGATAAAAAAAAAAACCTTCTGCCTTAAAGGGTAACTCCACTTTTGTGGGGGAAAAAAATAGCAAATAAAGAAAAAACAATATAGCGTATACAATTGTGACACAAATATTGTAATTGAATGTTATTTAAAATTTCCTTTCCTTTTTAATTTGCAGCTGTTGTAACTTTCTGAAAATGCAATGCAATATGACTACCTGGAGCTGTTCTATACACAGAATGTGTACCGACCACCCCCCAGAAACATCTTTTCCTGCTTTTGTGATTGGCTCACCAATTTTCCCAGAAGTCTGCATAAGATACAAGTCAGATTTCTGGCATCCCCTGCAACAAAATTGTAATTTTTGGTGAGATACTCCCAATAGGAACACATCTAAAGGGATCAGAGGCATAACTAGAACCTTCAGGGCCCGATGCAAGAAACCATGAAGGGCCCCCCCCCCGGTCCCCTGGCTGGGGCCCTTCCCTTCAAGCCTGGGGCTCTTCCCACTGATCCTTGGGCCCTTTACTTTCCTTGCGGGGCCCTTTATTACGGTCCAGCCACAGGACCCTTTCACAAGTTCTGCAGTGGGCCCCTTTCCTGTCATCTTGGGGCCTCCCCACGGTGGTGGAATGCCAGGGCCTGGTCGCAAGTGTGACCTTTGCGGTCCTGTAAGTTCACCCACTGGTGTCAGTAGTTTTTATTTTTTGGTATTTTAATTGCATTATTTTTTATCATTTTATTTAATTTTTTTACAATGTCACTTACTATGACTCTGTCCATTCAGGAAGGAGCTGGTAAATTACTTATTTACCGACTCCTTCCTGGTTCTCTGTTGTGACACATCCACTGCAGCAGCCAGCAGGAGAGGGGAGGGACCGGGGGAGCACACAGGGGCCCAGAGACAGCAGAACACAAGTGAACTGGATAGGAGGAGTTGGGGGGGGGGCAGCAAACAGAGGAACCAATCTCCTCCATTTTCCTCCTACAGCTACAGGAGGAAAAAGGAGGACAGTGATTTCTCTACATGCTGCCCCCACCACCCCTCCTATCCAGTTGTACAGGGAAGTCAAACAGGCCCCCTGGAGCATGGGGCCCGGTTGCAATTGCAACCCCTGTAGTTATGCCCCTGAAAGGGATGCATGCCAAGCAGCTTCCCTCATTAGAGCCCTGCAGCTGCCACAGCTGATAGATATTTGTGAAACCACTCCCATTAGACCCACTCCGCACAGAGACACAGAGGACCAAACAATGATTTCTTCAGAATAACAAAAGGTAGGAATCTGCAACAACGTTTGTTAAAATCCTTTAAATGTACAGAGATCACCCAGAGGGGAATGTTTTTTTCTAAACAAAAGTGGAGTTACGCTTTAACAATCCCTTTAAGTCTAAGCTATCGTGAATGTGATCTATCATCACACTGTCTGGGCTCAATGTACTACTGCAATAAGAATAGCCCAAACAGCATTAAGATTGCTCTACAGAACAGCAGTAAACACAGCCCACCGTCACCTTGGATCTGTGATATTATTGAATTTGCAAAAACCTGGAGTCCGACTCGGTGGATTGTGAACATATTATAGCATGTCTTTATACTGTTATGAGCTTCATACCCTTAACCATCTGCTGACTTTGCCTAACCCCAGATCAGCAAATCAGATCATCTATGATGATCAGAAGTTTATCACAAATTGCTGATTTGCTTCACATAATAAACCAACCTGTTACCTGAATTGGTAAGGAGGTAGCTTGAATATTGAACACCTGAACACTTCCTTGCAGAATGTGCGGCAGATCTTCATATCCTTCTTACAATGATGAATGATTATTTGCATGGTCTTACAGGTGCACCACATCATCAGGATATACTGTAGATAACATGTTTCACCAAAAGCAATTTTTTTTTCCTTTTGTGTTTTGAAAAGAATGATATGGTCATTGGTACATGAAATGAAAATAAATAATAGTCCCAAACAGACAATTGGACAGCAATAAAACCCCAAAATCCATTTTAAATCTTCCCTTCCCTACCCAAAACTGAAACCATTTCAGTGGGACTTCCACTTTAAGGAAGTGTTAAAAATATATACAGAATATATGGAATTGGGGGTTATATGGAATAAATGTTTACGTACAAGGGGATACTTGAGATAAGCTCATGCTAGGGGGTACTTGGTAAACAATGGCTTAAAAAAAAAAAATAGAGCCCCATTTAAATAAAGCTGAAATCCAGGCAAACCACTAAATCAGTGAGCTGATTTACTTATCAAAGTATTTGTATTTCGGTCCCTCCAGTCCTAAGATTTACACAGCTTTTCCAGCAGGGCAGGAGACCTGGTTTTCCTTTGCTGCAATTTAGTAAAACTTAAGCCCCTTACACACGCGTCGAAAATTGGCAAGGAATTTTCGTCCGACGACCGATCTGCCGATTTTCGGCTTGTTAGTATGATGCTTCCGACAACCAACTCCGACTTTTCTGGTGTGCAGACTATAAAATTTTTGTTGGCCGTCAACACAGCGGCTGATTTTCGTGCAGTCAGTACAGATTTCGACAGGGAAAAATCTGATGAGCAAGTCTGGGCATGCTCAGTGAAGAAAGAACACAAAGAAAGCAAACCAACACATGACATCACTTCTGAAGTAGAATTTTGTTGGGCGAGAAAATTAGTGTGCAGTCTAGGCACATTCCAACCAACAAAACACAACTCTGGACAAAAGACAGACGATCGGTCGGCCGATAATCGTTGCGTGTATACGGGGCTTCACAAGGTTTTTCAGTTTTGAATGCAGACTGTTGAGCCCATCTCTCAGTCGTGCTGCTCTCTCCTCCTATCAACATGTTCTTTGTACTGCAGCATAATTGACTGGTTTCTTGATTTGATTCTTCCTTTCCCAGCCAGAGTTCTTCTGTACAGGGACTACAAGAGGCAATAGGTCAAATTCGTGTATGTAAATTGCTTGTATGAAAAAATAGGTATTAATTAATACAGAGCTGCATTATTTTAAGTCTTTTATATCTGTCTGGAATTCAAATTGAAATCAGAAATAATAAAAATGAGAACAAGATGAATTCTGGTTGCTATGAGTTGTTCCTTGCTTTACTACCTAAAGACTTGATAAAATGTACCTCTACAACAATCTACATTTTCTATTCTGCAGGTACTAAGAGGAGCACCTGGGTCACCTGGAATTCCTGGAGACCACCTAGTAAATACAAGGAATTAGGTCCGTCTAGGAAAAAAAGTGGAGGCTATAGCTAGGCTAACGTTGAGAAAAAGCAATATTAAAATATTTACAAACCTCAGTTTGCATGATGGGATGTCCAAGAGGATTACAATTCGTAGAATAGCTCTGCATATCGTGGGCTTTTTATTACTCCTTTTAGTCCCATGATTTTGATTTGTCCCAGCAGTAATATAAGTTATACTATGTTTATTCTAAATAGACTGATAATATATAAGATATAAATATATACAGTTTGTTTAACAAGCATGCCAGATCCCGTCTCTTGCTACAACTAGAAATTTTCCTTACAGAGCCATGTGCTCATGTTCTCTGGAATTGTATGACCACAAAATGCATCTGAATTGCTTGGTGTGCTCATGTCGAGCTATAATATATATACATATATATATATATATATATATATATATATATATATATATATACAGTGGTGATTGAACGTTTGGGCACCCAGGTAAAAATTTGTATTAATGTGCATAAAGAAGCCAAGGAAAGATGGAAAAATCTCCAAAAGGCATCAAATTACAGATTAGACATTCTTATAATATGTCAACAAAAGTTAGATTTTATTTCCATCATTTACACTTTCAAAATAACAGAAAACAAAAAAATTGCGATTTTGAAAGTGTAAATGATGGAAATAAAATCTAACTTTTGTTGACATAAAAATGTCTAATCTGTAATTGGATGCTTTTTGGAGATTTTTCCATCTTTCCTTGGCTTCTATATGCACATTAATACAAATTTTTACCTGGGGTGTCCAAACTTTCGATCCCCACTGTATACATGTGTGTGTGTGTGTATGTATGTGTATATATATATATATATATATATATATATATATATATATATTTATTTTCAGAACAAATAAGGCACAAACTATTATTACAGTATCTCACAAAAGTGAGTTCACATTTTTGTAAATATTTTATTTTATCTTTCATGTGACAACACTGAAGAAATTATACTTTGCTACAATGTAAAGTAGTGAGTGTACAGCTTGTGTAAATTTGCCGTCCCCTCAAAATAACTCAACACACAGCCATTAATGTCTAAACTGCTGGCAACAAAAGTGAGTACCCCCCTAAGGGAAAATGTCAAAAGTCCAAAGTGTCAATATTTTGTGTGGCCCCCATAATTTTCCAGCACTGCCTTAACGCTCTTGGGCATGGAGTTCACCAGAGCTTCACAGGTTGGCACTGGAGTCCTCTTCCACTCCTCCATGACAACATCATAGAGCTTTTGAATGTCTCTAGAGCAGTGGCGGCTGGAGCGTTGGGGGCACAGGGGCGCCGCCTCCCCTATCCATGCGTCCGGCCCCCTTATCTACATGCAGGGCGCCGGAGGCATGGAGTTCAATGGGGGGTTTTTTTTTTTCTGAATCACCTGATTAGAGCCAGAGGCTCTAATAGGCTTCAGAAAAGAGTGGACCCAGGGCGCAGAGAACTGCACCCTAGCCCACCCATTTGTGTGACAATAGCGAATGAAAATTCACTATTGTCACACAGATCCTCCTCCTGGCCAATCAGGAAGCGGGTTTCGAGACCCGCTTCCTGATTGGCCGAAAGGCGAACACATGCCATTGGCTGAGGAGGAGGCAGGAGAACTCGAGGAGATGTGGGGGGACTGAGGAGAAGCCGCCGCTGCAGGTAAGTGCACTGGTCTCTCTGCATTGAAGGGGGCATGCTGGTCACTCTGCATTGAAAGGGGGCACGCTGGTCTCTCTGCATTGAAAGGGGGCACGCTGGTCACTCTGCATTGAAAGGGGGCACAGCACGCTGGCCACTCTGCATTGAAAGCGGTCATGGCACGCTGGTCACTCTGCATTGAAAGGGGGCACGCTGGTCACTCTGCATTGACAGGGGGTACGCTGGTCACTCAGCATTGAAAGGGGCACATTGGTCACTCTGCATTGAAAGGGGGTACGGCACGCTGGTCACTCTGCATTTAAAGGGGGCACGCTGGTCTCTCTGCATTGAAAGGGGAACGCTGGTCACTCTGCATTAAAAGGGGGCACGCTGGTCACTCTTCATTGAAAGGGGGCACGATGGTCACTCTGCATTGAAGAGGGCAAGATGGTCACTCTGCATTGAAGCATTGGTCACTATACCTTGATTACTTTTGTGTCCTCAAAGTCACGCAATTTTTACAACGTTTTTTGTCGCAAAGCAATGCCTATTACATTTTTCTGTTTGCAACCCCCCAAAAATTTTGAGCACCAGCCGCCACTGCTCTAGAGGAAGAACAAACAGCAGCAATGTTAGTCGGGGGGGGGGGGTAGTTTTAAATGTATTAGCATATTTAAAACCACTAACAAATTGAAGCCGAACTCCAGCTCACACTTTATTAGCAGTTACAGCAGACAGTTTACAGCAGTTTATTTCCTTTTAATTAAAGGTTTTGCATTAATAAACAAAAGCTAATCACTTGCTGGCTGGATCACCAGATTAAGTGGTTGCAAACCTCAGTCATGGAATCTGAGCAAAGCACATATATCTGCAGTGTTTACTTATCTCTCTCCAAAGCTCAAAGTGTGGTTTATCTCTGGTGTTTGGTTCCTCTGTTATCAGAGTTATCAGTCACTTCTGAGAAGATTCCCCAACACTTGTTAAATTTGTACACAAGGAAAAGAAATTAGAGGAACACTGGGTCACATAATTCCACCAATCATTGCCACATCCCTGAATGTAACTGGAAGAAAAAAGGGGTTAGGCAGGAAACGAGTCTGATATACGGTCAAGCCCTAGGCTAGAGAGATAAACGGACTGCGTCCAGCCATGAGCATGGGACTTTAGAGGCATAGATTGAAGGTGGCAGTAAGTTATCCAATAAGGACCAAAATTGTAATATAAAATGCATTTTATTATAAATACAGTGTGTTTAAGAACATGAAAAAACAGACATGTGCATAATCATTTCAACTTCAATGAATGAATCATAGATGGTAGCAATGGATCACATAGGCCCTACATGTTTCGCCGAGGTGTGGAACCTCAAATATTGGCTTCTTCAGGGGCCGAAGACCTGTAATCCTTCTACTGATTCTAGATAATAAAACATAGCATACAATAGTTAGATGAACTTGTCATGGAGCTAGCATGTGAAACTAGTATAGTAGAATGATCTCCAATAGGAGTATGATATATTCATATAACTTCATGGCTTACCATTATATTTAAGGAATGACTGTCATCCTTGGTATGAGGCATAGCACAGTCGTGATAGAGCCAAGGTCATACAGGGTGAAACGAAGCCGGGGACTCCCCAGAAAGGTGAGTACTGGACCAGGCCACTGTCCAGGGCAGAGATGCAATGACCAGGGAGGGAAAAGGAAAAAAGGTCCAATTTCCTAGGAACATAAATATGCAGAAGACCAAACAGGGAGAAACAAAAAAGAGTAGAAATCAGGGTCTGATCATAAAAAAGCATGTCTGTGTGGGTGGACAGTGGGCTGGCAATTGGTGGGAGATGGAAACAGACATTGTGACTCAGAGTGTAAAAAATATATATATATTGGTCCTAGAGAGACCTCAATATGGAACAATGAAGATAAGTGTAGACGAAAGAGATGAAAGACCAAACCTAAAGATAGGTGGGGTCCACACAGCAGAAATGCCAAGGGGTATATAAAATGGAATAAATGTATTCGTTGAAGACCAGCTTCGTCCGCACGTTGTGTGACTTCCATCTTCTCTTAAAGACACATGGGAACTATTGAGGGTAGTGGAAGGCCTTACAGTACCTGAAGGTTCTTTACTGGTCGCCTTGGACATTGAGGCGCTTTATTCAAGCATACCACATTCCAGGGGGTGCCCTGTGGCGCAGATACATCAATGACATACTCATCGTTTGGACAGGAACACCCCTTAAGTTGTCTGTTTTTGTTGAATATATATCTGGTAACAATTTCAATCTCAAGTTAACTGTCCAATGCGATACTAGCAGTATTCCATTTTTGGACACTACTGTTTTTCTGAACCGGGATGGTACCCTACACACCTCACTGAACCATAAGGCCACAGCAGGGAATACCATCCTGCATAGTACGAGTGGCCATCCCCGATCACTCATACGCAGTATTCTGTATTCCCAGTACCTCAGAATCCGACGTAACTGTGCATTGGACAGTGATTTTGAACGTGAAGCGAAAGCCCTACAGATACGGCTGTTGGCACTCAGCTATAATAGGAATGTACTTAACCCCTTCCATACCGCGCCATTATAAAATGACGTCGGCAGGAATCCTTTCTCGATCCGGGCGGACGTCATATGACGCAGCACGGCGATCGGGGGTGAGGCTCATCCCTCGGACTGAGCCCAACCCCGATCAAGGTAAACAGCCAATGAAATTGGCTGTTTACCACGTGATCGGCTGTGTCAATCACAGCCGATCACATGAGCGGCTCCAGTGCGAGCCGCTCGTTCCTTCCTCAATGCGCGGCGATCGGGGACGAGGCTCGTCCCTCGGACAGAGCCCATCCCCGATCTAGGTAAAGAGCCAATGAAATTGGCTTTTTACCACGTGACCGGCTGTGTCCAATCACAGCCGGTCACAAATGTCAACAGAGAACAGGTAACTAGCTGTCACCGTGTTCTCCTCCTCACACACTGATCCTGTGTGAGGAGGAGATTGTGGTAACAGCTAGTTACCAATTACAGTGCTCCCCAAACACACTGATTGACCCCCAACCCCCCCCCAATAAAAAGCACCTGTCACTAGCCCATCAAAGTACCCGAGTACCTGCCACCAGCCCATCAGGTACTCTGATGACAGGTACTCGGGTACTCTGATGGGCTGATGACAGGTACTCGGGTACTCTGATGGGCTGGTGACAGGTACTCCGGTACTCTGATGACAGGTACTCGGGTACTCTGATGACGGGTACTCGGGTACTCTGATGACGGGTACTCGGGTACTCTGATGACGGGTACTCTGATGACGGGTACTCGGGTACTCTGATGACAGGTACTCGGGTACTCTGATGACAGGTACTCGGGTACTCTGATGACGGGTACTCGGGTACTCTGATGACAGGTACTCGGGTACTCTGATGACAGGTACTCGGGTACTCTGATGACAGGTACTCGGGTACTTTGAGTACCCGTCACCGGACTACCCGAGTACCCGTCACCGGAGTACCTGAGTACCTGTCACCTACCCATCAGAGTACCCGAGTACCTTCCACCTGCTCATCAGAGTACCTGACACCTGAAGTACCCGAGTACTTGCCACCTGCTCATCAGTACCCATCACTACTCATCAGTACTCATCAGTACCCATCAGTACCTATCACCTATCAGTATCAGTACTGATCATCTGTACCCATCAGTACAGTATCACCTATCAGTATCAGTAATACTCATCAGTACCTATCACCTGCCTGTCACCTGCCCATAAGAGTACCCGAGTACCTATCACCTGCCTATCGGAGTACTCGAGTACCTGCCACTTGCTCATCAGTACCAGAGTACCTGTCACCTGCCCAGCAAAGTACCCGAGTACCTGTCACCCTGTCTAAGTCCAAAAAGGTTTATATACGTCCTCCGTTTAAACCTAAATACCGGTGTTATGGCAGCAGATAGCCGCCATAACCCTAGTATTTTTTTAAACGGTGGACGGTTGGCTTTCCGATAAGGGTGGTTCCCAGCGGCGGATTCGCCGCGGGATCACCCTTCCGGGGTGGCAGAAGAGGTTCCCCCCCCCTCCCACCGCATTCTGATGCTTTTACCCAGATGCCGGTCCCGGATCCTCACAGACAGGATGTCGAGTGAGGGCATGCTTGCCCTCACTCGACTCTATGGTCTTGGAGGACCGGAGCTACGGCAAACGTTGTTGCCTAGCAACCAGTTTAAAGGTCCCTTTTTTTTTTTTCCATTTTATTTAATTTTTTTTTTTTTCTATCTTTTAGTGTACTTGTGAGATCTGAGGACTTTTTGACCCCAGATCTCACAAAAAAGAGGTCCTGTCGTGCCTTTTTCTATTACAAGTAATGTTTACATTTCTTGTAATAGAAATAAAAATGATACATTTTTTTTTAAAAAAAACAGTTTAAAAATAAAAAATAATAAATAAAATAAATAGTAAAAAAAAAAAAAATTAAAGCGCCCTGTCCCCGTGAGCTCGCGTGCAGAAACGAACGCATACGGAAACCCCGCCCCCACATATGTAAACAGTGTTCAAACTACACATGTGAGGTATCGCGGCGATCGAAAGAGCAAGAGCAATAATTTGAGCCCTAGACCTCCTCTGTAACTCTAAGATAGCAACCTGTAGAAATTTTTAAAATGTCGCCTATGGGGATTTTTAAGTACCAAAGTTTGTCACCATTCTGTGAGCGTGCGCAATTTTGAAGCATGACATGTTGGGTATCTATTTACTATTTAACATTATCTTTCATATTATGGAAAACAATTGGGCTAACTTTACTGGTTTCTTATTTTTTAATTAAAAAAAGTGAATTTTTTCCAAAAAAATTGCGTTTGGAAGACCGCTGCGCAAATACGGTGTGATAAAAAATATTGCAATAATCTCCATTTTATTCTCTAGGGTCTCTGCTAAAAAAAATATATAATGTTTTGGGGTTCTAAGTAGTTTTCTAGCAAAAACAACTGATTTTAGCTTGTAAACACCAAATGTCAAAAATAGGCCTAGGCAAGTGGCTAGAATGCATGATGGTGCTCCTTGGATGTTGGGCCCCTCTATATGGCTAGGCTGTGAAAAAGTCTCACACATGTGGTATTGCCATACTCAGGAGGAGTGGCAGAATGTATTTTGGGGTGTCATTTTTGCTATGTACCTGCTATGGGTTAGGAATATCCTATAAATTGACAACTTTGTGTAAAAAAAAAAGTTTTTATTTTTTTCCCACATTTTCCAAAAACTTGTGGAAAAAAATGACATGTTCAATGGACCCATAATGCCTCATAGAATATACGTTGGAGTGTTTGCTTTCCAAAATGGGGTCATTTTGTGGACTTTTCCATTGTATTGGTGCTCTAGGGCCTTGAAAAGTGTGATAGGTAGTAAGAAAGTTTTATGTGTATTTATGCTCCTAAAACGCCTTATGGTGGTACTTGGACGTGGAGTCTCTTTTTGTGGCCAGGCTGTGTAAAAGTCTCACACATGTGGTATCACCATACTCAGAACGAGTAGCAGAATGAATTTCGGGGTGTCATTTTTGCTGTGTACATGCTATGTGTTAGAAATAGCTTATAAATTGACAACATTTTGGGAAAAAAAAGAAAAAAAAATTTTTTCTTCATTTTCCCAAGAATTGTGGGAAAAAATTATAACTTAAAAAAACTCACCATGCCTCTTACTAAATACCTTGGACTGTCTACTTTACAAAAAGGGGTCATTTGGGGGGTATTTGTACTGTCCTGACATTTCAGGGCCTCAAGAAAGGAGATAGGCCATCAGTACATCTGGTGTGATCAATTTTCAGTAATTGGTACCATAGCTTCTAGACTCAATAACTTTCACACAGACTAAATAATATACACTAATTTGGGTTAATTTTACCAGAAATATGTAGAAGTATAAATTTTGGCCCAAATGTATGAAGAAAAATGAATTTTTTGCAAAATTTTATAATAGAAACTAAAAAAAAGTGTTTTTTTTTTTCAAAATTTTTGCTCTTTTTTTGCATATATCACGAAAAAAAACCCCAGTTGTGATCAAATACCACCAAAAGAAAGCTCTATTTGTGTGAAAAAAATGATAAAAATTTTGTTTGGTTACAGTGTAGCATGACTGAGCAATTGTCATTCAAAGTGTGAGAGTGCTGAAAGCTGAAAATTGGTCTGGGCAGGAAGGGGGTCTAACTGCTCTGTATGGAAGCGGTTAAAAAGGCCTACAATAGAACCTTTGCATAATCTAGAGATAGCTTGATCTTTGGCCCTCGAATTAAAACACCCTCTAATACCACAAAAATTGTTACCAGATTTAATTCACACCATCAGACAATTCGAAATCTTTTTGAAAAGAACTGGCATTTTCTTACCGATGAAGTTACCATTTCCAAATATGCTCGACAATCACCAGAGATTGTCTATCGTAGGGCCCCATCCCTGAGGTACAAGTTGGTGTACAGTCACTAACAGGAAGCTTACGAGACCCTGGTGGGTGTCACTGGTGGTCTTGGCACGTTCCGATGTGGTGACTGTGCAGAGTGCCCATGGGTGTGAGAGGGCAATACACTCCCTCTCCCACGTGGGGGTATTCTTAAACCCTGATTTCATGCTACTTGCCGCACTGAAGGAGTTTTATACCTTGCCAGCTGCATTTGCGGCTCTTTTTATGTCGGTAAAACCAAACGAGCGTTTGCTCGCCGCATACATGACCACCTATACTATATTGACACTGGCATGATATACACTCCTATTTGTAAACATGTGGGTCTCTGTCACAGCTTTTATCCCTATACCATCCAATTCTCAGTGTTGGAGACTATCAAACAAAATCCACGTGGTGGCAACTTTGACAATTCCATTTTAAAATGTGAAACCAAATGGATTTACCAATTACAAGCGACTAAACCCCCGGGCCTCAACACGGCTATATCCTTTAAACCATTCTTGGAGTAATCACAAGGCACTTCCGTATGGCCTTGGTTGCCTTACCACCACACAAGTGTATTGAGTCTTTGATCTTAAATTTTCCTTTTTATTAATCAATTAATTTTTGTTTTTTTTTGTTTTTTTTACCCCCCTATTTCCCTTTTCCCTTCCCTTCCTACTTTCCAGATGCTCAATATTTGATGTGTTTTTACACACTATTCAAATGTCTATATATGTTGAGAAAGACTTTACATTGTATTATGCACTGTAATTTTTGACAAAAATGACAAAATCATTACATCTATGTATTGAATATCTTTATACGAGCAGGACCATTAATAACTATGTATAATTGTAAGGCTTTCCATTTATTTTTACTTAATCCTCCTTGGTTGTCATTGGCACATTGTGAATATGAGTTCTCTCCTCCTATGTTGGTGTGTGCTCGGGCGCCAAGCTGGGGTCTGAGGGGTGAGGTTTTTCCATCTTCCTTTCCCCTTGGTATATCCCCGAATCCGCCCCATGTATGTGGGCGGAGTTACTGCGGTTGTCCCTGGCGTGTTTCCACATTTCCTTGCAGTTCACACTGGCTCAGTCGGCAAGATGGCGCCCGCACCGGAAGTGACATACAGAGGCTGGCTTTCGGCCGCGTCACTTCCGGTGGGACCGGACTATTTATATGCTCGCGGCAGAGCAGGAAGCTGGACATGGCTCCCTCTGCATGAAACACCAGGACTGTCACTTTGACTTTGGAATAACATGCACAAACCAATAAGCAGGTGAGCAAGAACCTCCTTTATACCGCAAAGATATTGCTTCTTACTCATGTTAAATCTATTGGCTTGTATGAGCCTGACATTGATCAGGTCATACTTATGGACAGTTTCTGGGACTGGTAATTGATTAAGCACTGGAACTTTCTTGTCAATCTGGGCAACTTCTCTCCTTGTGTATCACCTTTTCTATTCTCTTCACTTTTGGCTCTGCTTTCTTCATTTGGGGATATCTTTGTAGCACTCTAACGCTTTGGGAGAATACTTTTATTCCATTTTATATACCCCTTGGCATTTCTGCTGTGTGGACCCCACCTATCTTTAGGTTTGGTCTTTCATCTCTTTCGTCTACACTTATCTTCATTGTTCCATATTGAGGTCTCTCTAGGACCAACATATATATTTCTTTTTACACTCTATGAGTCACAATGTCTGTTTCCATCTCCCACCAATTGCCAGCCCACTGTCCACCCAAACAGACATGGTTTTTTATGATCAGACCCAGATTTCTACTCTTTTTTGTTTCTCCCGGTTTGGTCTTCTGCATGTTTATGTTCCTAGGAAATTGGACCTTTTTTCCTTTTCCCTCCCTGGTCATTGCATCTCTGCCCTGGACAGCGGCCCGGTCCAGTACTCACCTTTCTGGGGAGTCCCCGGCTTTGGTTCAGCCCTCTCTGACCTTGGCTGTATCACCACTGTGCTATGCCTCATACCAAGGATGACAGTCATTCCTTAAATATAATGGTAAGCCATGAAGTTATATGAATATACCATACTCCTATTGGAGATCATTCTACTATACTAGTTTCATATGCTAGCTCCATGACCTGTTCATCTAACTATTGTATGCTATGTTTTATTATCTAGAATCAGTAGAAGGATCACAGGTCTTCGGCCCCTGAAGAAGCCAATATTTGAGGTTTCACACCTTGGCGAAACATGTAGGGCCTATGTGATCCATTGCTACCATCTATGATTCATTCATTGAAGTTGAAATGATTATGCACATGTCTGTTTTTTCATGTTCTTAAACACACTGTATTTATAATAAAATGCATTTTATATTACAATTTTGGTCCTTATTGGATAACTTACGGCCACCTTCTATGCCTCTAAGGTCCCATGCTCATGGCAGGACGCAGTCCGTTTATCTCTCTCACTTAAAACACTAAATGTGGCGCTAAACCCTAAAAAAATTCCAAATAAATGGGAAAGCAGTCCATGATAATGTGTCTCCACTTTTGAAGAGGCAAATCCAGAGTTGAAGAACCACCACCAGAAAAGCATTCTAACACCACCACTCCTTACCAGATGTTGTTGACCCCCATAACAGAGATCAAATGCACATAAGTAAAGGATCAGAGACTTCCCACTCAGATGTCCAATTCGCAGGCTCAGAGGTAGTGTGTGTTTGCAAAAGAGAAGATGGAACATCACATAGCGCCGACTGCCTCTTTAATATTTTATTCCCACTAAAATAACCCACTTACAGAATCCAGAAGATATCTCGCATTCATATTAAGATTCTCCCCGCTGGTTCCTGGGCATTCCTAATGTTAGGCACTCGGTTGATGGCCGCTCTATCTCCTCCAAGCTGCGGCACGCGTCACCAAGCACGCCCCCCGACTCACGTTTCAACATGTTCTTCAACTCTGGATTTGCCTCTTCAAAAGTGGATACACATTATCATGGACTGCTTTCCCATTTATTTGGAATTTTTTTAGGGTTTAGCGCCACATTTAGTGTTTTATGTGTTTTAGATCTGTTATCTTCCAGATTTTGTGTGGCTGCTTTATCCTTGTGATTTGTGATAAATCATTTTGTTTTTAACTACCTCAATACCGGGCACTTAAACCCCCTTCCTTCCCAGACCAATTTTCAGCTTTTAGCGCTGTTGCATTTTGAATGACAATTGCGCGGTCGTGCAACACTGTACCTAAACCAAATTTATGTCATTTTTTTCCCCACAAATAGAGCTTTCTTTTGGTGGTATTTGATCACCGCCAGGTTTTTTCTTTTTTGGTGCACAAATAAAAAAAGACCGAAAAGTTTGAAAAAAAAAAAAAGTTTTTTTGTTTAGGTTATAAAATTTTGTAAATAGATATGTTTTTTCCTGCACTGATGAGCACTGATGACGCCGCACTGACAGGCACTGATGAGGAGACACTGATGGGGTGGCACTGATGGGGTGGCACTGATGGGGTGGCACTGATATGCAGCACTGATGGGCACTGATAGGTAGCACTGATATGCAGCACTGATGGGCACTGATATGTGGCACTGATAGATAGCACTGATATGCAGCATTGGTGGGCACTGATAGGCAGCGCTGATGGGCACTGATAGGCAGCACTGATGGGCACTGATCGGCGGCACTGATGGGCACTGATGGGCACTGATAGGCGGCACTGATGGGCACTGATGGGCGGCACTGATTGGCACTGAGGGGGGGCACTGATGGGCACTGATAGGCAGCACTGGTGGGCAATAATGGGCACTGGTGGGCGGCACTGATAGATGGCAATAACGGGCACTGGTGGGCAGCACTGATAGATGGCATTGGTGGGCAGCACTGATAGGGGGGCACCACTGGCAGGCTCTCTGAGCCCTGTTTGCCATCACTGGTGGCCATGGTGGGCATCCCTGGTGGTCATGGGTGGGCATCCCTGGTGGCTCTAGTGGCATCCCCTCCCCCCAGGGCTGCACTGGTAATCAATCATCTGATTAGCAGCACAGACCCCCCCTGTGATCAGTGAGTAATTAGAAATACTCACTGATCACCCCGGCTGCAGAATCAATCCTCTCATTCTCCTCACACTGACAGGATCTGTCAGGAGGAGAAGAGATCGAAGCCGTTACAACGGCTGTATTGACATTACATGACGGCTGTGATTGGTCACAGCTGTCATGTGATCAGGAGGGCCAATCACAGGGCCCTCCTGCCGAGTGATGTTGCTCTGTGTCCTACGGACACAGGCACATCGAGATCGCGCCGCTGCGCGTGCCCGCGGCGGCGCGATCTCTCTCCTTCTGAAGGACGTTCCGGAACGTCCATTCAGAAGGACGAGACTCCCACCCGGCCGTATATGTACTATGGCCCGGGTGGGAGGTGGTTAATATTGTTTTTAATATTGTTTATATGCTTCCTGTAGCGCGGCAACATTGTGTTTTTATATCTCTCTCACTTGTTAAATTTGAGTTGAGGAGAGGGGGGGGGGGGGAGAGAGAGCTCAGCAGACAGCTTGTCTATTCAGAACACAGTTCTTCTGCTGTGCGGAGGGGGGGTTGTTGCTATCCTCCTATAAGCTCTCACACACAGATACTGCAGCCTCTCCGCCCCTTCCTCTGTGTTCCTGACAGATGAAGAAAGAGTTTAACACTTTTCTGCCCTTTTGAAGGGGTGTAGGGAAGAGAAGACTGCAGATAAACATGTAAATCGTATGTGGGAGGATTTGTTTAATCTCTGTGTATCATCTGAGGCTGTTCACGCTATTGGGTATTTGTGAAGGATTACAACCACTTTAACCACTCTGCTACCGCTCACAGTAATACTACTGCGGCAGAGTGGTTCGTTATCGTCCAGTCACGTAGTATTAACGTGACTGGACTCCTCCCCTTCTGGGCGGCGCTTGCGCGCCGCCGGAGGCTCGCTCCCGCTGTTTTCATTCACAGCGGGAGTCGGGCCAGGGGAGGAGCAGCGGCGATCGCCGCTGCTCTTACCCGATCGTCGGGGATCGAGTCTGGAGATCCGCCCGCTGTGTGTAAACACAGCGGGCGGATCTCCATAGTGACAGGGAGTGACAGATCGGACTGTTCAGCATAGCTGGACATCCGATCTGTCCATGAATCACACAGTCACCTCCCCCCCTACACGTCAGTAAGCACCAGGCATACATTAACCCCTCCCTCTCCAATAAAATTAACCCCTTCCCTGCCAGTGTCATTTTTACAGTAACAGTGCATATATATAGCACTGATTACTGCAGTAATGTCACTGGTAACCCCAAAAGTGTCAAAAATGTCAGTCAGGGGTCCGATCTGTCCGCCGCAATGTCGCAGTCCCGCAAAAAAAATCGCAGATCGCCGCCATTACGCGTTAAAAAAAAAACACCAAAAATGACAGAAATCTTTCCCTTTGTTAGTAAACGCAATAACTTTTGCGCAAACCAATCAAAATACGCTTATTGCGATTTTTTTTACCAAACATATGTAGCATAAAACAAATTGGCCAAAAACTTTTAAAAAATTGGTTTTTACATCTTTTTTGGGGGGAATTTCATATAAAAAAATGTGAAAAATATTGTTATTTTTTCAAAATAAACGCTCTTTTTTTGTTTATAGCGCAAAAAGTAAAAATCGCACAGGTGATCAAATACCACCAAAAGAAAGCTCTGTTTGTGGGAAAAAAAGGACGTAAATTTCGTTTGGGTACGGCGTCGCACGACCGCGCAATTGTCAGTTGAAGTCGCACAGCGCCGAATCGCAAAAAGTGGCCTGGACGGAAGACAGCAAAATCCTCCGGTTGTAAAGTGGTTAAAGTAGAAGAAATACAGCCAAAAGAAAAGAAAACTAAAACAGCCAACACATCTAAGAATTGCTAAGCTGCAATAAACCTATTGGTCTTAACACTGCTGTAAAAAATAATAAGGTTATTTAGAGGTGATATAGGTTAACTAAGTGTTAATAAGAAGTTAAGACCTTTGCAGCTATAACAGCTTCAACTCTTCTGGGAAGGCTGTCCACAAGATTTGGAAGTATGCCTATGGGAATGTTTGACCATTCTTCCAGAAGTGCGTTTGTGAGTAGAGATGTATAGAACTGTTCGCCGGCGGACAGTTCCTGGCGAACTTAGCATGTTCGCGTTCGCCGCTGCGGGCGAACATATGCGATGTTCGGTCCGCCCCCCATAATACATCATTGAGGCAAACTTTGACCTTGAACTTTACAGTCAGCAGGCACATTTCCAGCCAATCAGCATACCTCCCTCCCACACCCTCCCACCTCCTATAAATAAGCAAGGGCAGCATCCATCTTAGATCATTCTGAAGCAGTGTGTGTAGTGAGAGTAGGGAGAGCTGCTGCTGCTGCTGCTGTTAAGCTAGGGACAGTTAGTCAGTGTTCCTGGTCTTGCAGTGTTCTTGGTCCACTACTGCTGTAAGGACAGCACCCCAAAAATCCCTTCTAAGGGCTGGTATTTGTGTAATTTTTTTTATATATATATATATATATATATATATATATATATATCTAGCGTCCCCAAAAGCCCTTTTAAGGGCTGGTAATTGAGTTTTTTCTTCTTATATATATATATATATATATATATATATATATATGCGTAGAAAAGAAATCAGGTGTGCTAAAATTCACTGGTGTCACAAATCAGGAAAAGGTGTGACACTATAATGAGTGTCCCCCATATACCTGTGATGTGTTTCCAAAATTGATGTGCACTTGAACGGGTGTACAGTAAATACTATGCACCCTGGTGCATATACTTAGGTGTGTTATGGTGAATAGGTGATGATAAATGGATAATGTGATACCAACATAAACCAACAAAGTGCACAAGTAATTCAAAGAAAAAGTGTCCAATATTTCAATGGTTGCCACCTCAGTGTATAGTCCATATACAGTGGGTACGGAAAGTATTCAGACCCCCTTAAATTTTTCACTCTTTGTTATATTGCAGCCATTTGCTAAAATCATTTAAGTTCATTCTTCTTCCTCATGAATGTACACATAGCACCCCATACTGACAGAAAAACACAGAATTGTTGACATTGTTGCAGATTTATTAAAAAAGAAAAACTGAAATATCACATGGTCCTAAGTATTCAGACCCTTTGCTCAGTATTTAGTAGAAGCCCCCTTTTGATCTAATACAGCCAGGAGTCTTTTTGGGAAAGATGCAACAAGTCTTTCACACCTGGATTTGGGGATCCTCTGCCATTCCTCCTTGCAGATCCTCTCCAGTTCTGTCAGGTTGGATGGTAAACGTTGGTGGACGGCCATTTTTAGGTCTCTCCAGAGATGCTCAATTGGGTTTAAGTCAGGGCTCTGGCTGGGCCATTCAAGAACAGTCACGGAGTTGTTGTGAAGCCACTTCTTCGTTATTTTAGCTGTGTGCTTAGGGTCATTGTCTTGTTGGAAGGTAAACCTTCGGCCCAGTCTGAGGTCCAGAGCACTCTGGAGAAGGTTTTTGTCCAAGATATCCCTGTACTTGGCCGCATTCATCTTTCCCTCGATTGCAACCAGTCGTCCTGTCCCTGCAGCTGAAAAACACCCCCACAGCATGATGCTGCCACCACCATGCTTCACTGTTGGGACTGTATTGGACAGGTGATGAGCAGTGCCTGGTTTTCTCCACACATACCGCTTAGAATTAAGGCCAAAAAGTTCTATTTTGGTCTCATCAGACCAGAGAATCTTATTTCTCACCATCTTGGAGTCCTTCAGGTGTTTTTTAGCAAACTCCATGTGGGCTTTCATGTGTCTTACACTGAGGAGAGGCTTCCGTCGGGCCACTCTGCCATAAAGCCCCGACTGGTGGAGGGCTGCAGTGATGGTTGACTTTCTACAACTTTCTCCCATCTCCTGACTACATCTCTGGAGCTCAGCCACAGTGATCTTTGGGTTCTTCTTTACCTCTCTCACCAAGGCTCTTCTCCCCCGATAGCTCAGTTTGGCCGGACGGCCAGCTCTAGGAAGAGTTCTGGTCGTCCCAAACGTCTTCCATTTGAGGATTATGGAGGCCACTGTGCTCTTAGGAACCTTAATTGCAGCAGAAATCTTTTTGTAACCTTGGCCAGATCTGTGCCTTGCCACAATTCTGTCTCTGAGCTCTTCAGGCAGTTCCTTTGACCTCATGATTCTCATTTGCTCTGACATGCATTGTGATCTGGAAGGTCTTATATAGACAGGTGTGTGGCTTTCCTAATCAAGTCCAATCATTATAATCAAACACAGCTGGACTCAAATGAAGGTGTAGAACCATCTCTAGGATGATCAGAAGAAATGGAAAGCACCTGAGTTAAATATATGAGTGTCACAGCAAAGGGTCTGAATACTTAGGACCATGTGATCTTTCAGTTTTTCTTTTTTAATAAATCTGCAACAATGTCAACAATTCTGTGTTTTTCTGTCAGTATGGGGTGCTATGTGTACATTCATGAGGAAGAAGAATGAACTTAAATGATTTTAGCAAATGGCTGCAATATAACAAAGAGTGAAAAATTTAAGGGGGTCTGAATACTTTCCGTACCCACTGTACATATAAAAGTGCATAAAGTCCCAATCGTCCCCTCACAGGCTAAAGTAAAATCCACTCTGTGGGTTCCTCTAGATCCGTGGGGTGCAGATGGGTTCCACCACCTTTGTGGGGATTAGCCCCTTACCATAGAGAGAAGAGGTTAAGGACGGATAATCAGCCCAGTAGTGTCTTGGGAATTCAGGGAGGTCACCGTGAAATAATCAGATAGTAAGTGTGGCCTCTTACCGGATCGCTCAAACCAAAAGGCGACTGTCTCACTGATCTTTCGGTGTCTCAACCCAATCCCGGTCCACTCTTGTTCTGGGTGTTACTCTCCGCACAGGTGAGGGCTTCCACGTGTATCTCACAGAAACAGAATCAGACCATAGCGCAGTACCTTTGACAATTTATTAAAACAAAAGTATCCAGTGCACTTACAGTTAGATGTTAACTAATGGACACAGGAAACCGATACCAATATTGGAGAGGCCGTGGCCGCCTGCAGTGCGGTCCTCGGCAACTTGCAATGACGATGCGGCGCTCCTCTGTGCGCATCAATTTTGGAAACACATCACAGGTATATGGAGGACACTCATTATAGTGTCACACCTTTTCCTGATTTGTGACACCAGTGAATTTTAGCACACCTGATTTCTTTTCTACACAATTTTATCACCATTTGGTTCGAAGGTTGCAGCTATTCACATTACTGATCCTGCGCACTTATTTAATTTTATACACATATATATATATATATATCTATCTAGTGTCCCCAAAAGCCCTTTTAAGGGCTGGTAATTGAGGATTTTTTTTTATTTATATATATACATATATATATATCTAGTGTCCCCAAAAGCCCTTTTAAGGGCTGGTAAGGTAATAGAGTTTTTTCTTTATATATATATATATATAGATATATATATATATCTATTGTACACTGCAGTTGCCTGCCCGCTGTGTGTGAGAGGCCACAGACCTACCACAGACTGTACTGTGTGCACACCACACTCATTTCGGGTGGCACAGGCACAGTACCTTGCATTTTAAAAAATATTTCTTTTTTTCCTCTGTCATAATTGCAGTGAGTGCTGTGTCAGGTCCACAGAGTGCACTGTACCCACTGCAGTGCACTGCCCACCACTGATATATATACGGTGGCACAGCATCTTGTTGCAAATTGAAAAAAAAAAATATTTTTTATTATTGCAGGTGCCTGGGCTGCCAGTGACTGTCAGGTCCACAGAGTGTACTGTGCCCACTGCAGTGCCACTGTGTGCCCACCCACCACTGATATATAAGGTGGCACAGCAGCTTGCAAAGTAAAAAAATATATATATATTTTTTAATTGCAGTTGCCTGGGTGCCAGTGACTGCTGTCAGGTCCACAGAGAGTGTACTGTGCCACTGCCCACCCACCACTGATATATAAGGTGGCACAGCAGCTTGCAAAGTAAAAAAATATATATATATTTTTTAATTGCAGTTGCCTGGGTGCCAGTGACTGCTGTCAGGTCCACAGAGAGTGTACTGTGCCACTGCCCACCCACCACTGATATATAAGGTGGCACAGCAGCTTGCAAAGTAAAAAAATATATATTTATTTTTTAATTGCAGTTGCCTGGGTGCCAGTGACTGCTGTCAGTGTCAGGTCCACAGAGAGTGTACTGTGCCACTGCCCACCCACCACTGATATATAAGGTGGCACAGCAGCTTGCAAAGTAAAAAAATATATATATATTTTTTAATTGCAGTTGCCTGGGCTGCCAGTGACTGTCAGGTCCACAGAGTGTACTGTGCCCACTGCAGTGCCACTGTGTGCCCACCCACCACTGATATATAAGGTGGCACAGGAGCTTGCAAAGTAAAAAAAATATATATATTTTTTTTAATTGCAGTTGCCTGGGTGCCAGTGACTGCTGTCAGGTCCACAGAGAGTGTACTGTGCCACTGCCCACCCACCACTGATATATAAGGTGGCACAGCAGCTTGCAAAGTAAAAAAATATATATATATTTTTTAATTGCAGTTGCCTGGGTGCCAGTGACTGCTGTCAGGTCCACAGAGAGTGTACTGTGCCACTGCCCACCCACCACTGATATATAAGGTGGCACAGGAGCTTGCAAAGTAAAAAAAAATATATATATTTTTTAATTGCAGTTGCCTGGGTGCCAGTGACTGCTGTCAGTGTCAGGTCCACAGAGAGTGTACTGTGCCACTGCCCACCCACCACTGATATATAAGGTGGCACAGCAGCTTGCAAAGTAAAAAAATATATATATATTTTTTAATTGCAGTTGTCTGGGTGCCAGTGACTGCTGTCAGTGTCAGGTCCACAGAGAGTGTACTGTGCCACTGCCCACCCACCACTGATATATAAGGTGGCACAGCAGCTTGCAAAGTAAAAAAAAATATATATATTTTTTAATTGCAGTTGCCTTGGTGCCAGTGACTGCTGTCAGGTCCACAGAGAGTGTACTGTGCCACTGCCCACCCACCACTGATATATAAGGTGGCACAGCAGCTTGCAAAGTAAAAAAAAAATATATATATATTTTTTAATTGCAGTTGCCTGGGTGCCAGTGACTGTCAGGTCCACAGAGTGTACTGTACCCACTGCCCAACACTCCTATAGGGTGGCACAGCACCTTGCACTCATAGTACACAACACATTAAAAAAAAAATGACAGGCAGAGGCAGGCCACCCCGCAAGGGCCGTCGTGGTCGTGGTGCTGTGATTTCCTTAGGCCCTAGAATAATGCCCAGTGTTCAGAGGCCACCACAGACCCTGAACTCAAAAAATTCTGAGGCCATAGTTGACTGGCTTACACAGGACACCCAATCATCTACAGCTTCCGCTCGGAACCTTAATGCACCATCCTCCTCCAGCTCAGCTTTGGGCACCTCTCAATTTACCACTCGCCAGCCCGCCGGCACCACCACCAACACTAGCACCACAGCCGCTTCACTTGATCCGTCAGAGGAGTTATTTTCACATCAGTTGGAAGAAATAAGTGATGCGCAACTATTAGTGCCAGAGGATGTAGATAACGGGGATATGTCTCAGTCAGGCAGCATTATACACATGGACGTACATTGTGATGATGATGATGATGTTGTACCTGCTGCTGCTGCCTTTGCTGAGTTGTCAAGTGAAGCGGCTGATGATGACGATGTGTCTGTGGATGTCACCTGGGTGCCTGCTCGAAGAGCAGAAGAAGAGGGGGAAAGTTCAGATGGGGAGACAGAGAGGAGGAGGAGACGAGTTGGAAGCAGGGGGAGGAGGTCATCGCAAGGAGCTAGTGGCGCAGTCAGACAGCATGTAGATTCGGCACCCGGGGTCAGCCAGACAGCACGCCAATCAACGCAAGCTGTTGCCACCACCAGAATGCCGTCCTTGCAAAGCTCAGCAGTGTGGCATTTTTTTTGTGTGTCTGCCTCTGATATCAGCGATGCCATTTGTAACCTGTGCCAAAAGAAACTGAGTCGTGGGAAGTCCAACACCTACCTAGGTACAACTGCTTTGCGAAGGCACATGATCTCACATCACAAACGCCTATGGGATCAACACATGAGTAAAAGCAGCACACAAACTCAAAGCCACCATCCTCCTCCTGGTCCAGCATCTTCAGCCACGTCAACCACTGCTGTCCTCCATGCCCCCTATCAACAACCCGCCCCTCCGCCTCTCACCTTCAGCAGTTCCTGCTCACCTGCCCACAGTCAGGTGTCTGTCAAGGAAATGTTTGAGCGTAAGAAGCCAATCTCACAGAGTCACCCCCTTGCCCGGCGTCTGACAGCTGGCTTGTCGGAACTCTTAGCCCGCCAGCTTTTACCATACAAGCTGGTGGAGTCTGAGGCCTTCAAAAAATTTGTCGCTATTGGGACACCGCAGTGGAAGGTACCCAGCTGAAATTATTTTTCACAAAAGGCAATCCCCAACCTGTACTCTATTGTGGAAAAGGAAATCATGTCACGTCTGGCACACAGTGTTGGGGCAAGGGTCCATCTGACCACTGATAGCTGACAAAGCACGGTCAGGGCAGGTATATAACTTACACTGCGCATTGGGTAAACCTGCTGGCGGCTGCCAAGCATGGAATGCGTGGCTCTGCTGCAGAGGAGTTGGTGACACCACCACGACTTGCAGGCAGGCCTGCTGCCACCTCCTCTACTCCTCCTACTCCATCCTCTTTGCTAACCTCCTCGGCTGAGTCCTCTTCTGCTGTTGCGTCTTGCTCCACACCAACTGCACCCCCCCCAGCTCCCCAGGGGCTATTCCACATGCCGGATACGACAGTGTCACGCTGTCTTGGGGTTGACTTGCCTGAAAGCAGAGAGTCACACCGGACCAGCACTACTGTCCGCCCTGAACGCACAGGTGGATCAGTGGCTGACCCCGCACCAACTGGAGATCGGCAAAGTGGTGTGTGACAAGGGCAGCAATTTGTTGGCGGCATTGAATTTGGGCAAGTTGACACATGTGCCGTGCATGGCACATGTGTTGAATCTGATTGTGCAACGTTTTGTGCAGACGTACCCAGGCTTACAGGACGTCCTCAAGCAGGCCAGGAAGGTGTGTGGCCATTTCAGGCGTTCCTACACGGCCATGGCGCACTTTGCAGATATTCAGCGGCGAAACAACATGCCAGTGAGGCGCTTGATTTGCGACAGCCCGACACGTTGGAATTCAACACTGCTAATGTTCGACCGCCTGCTCCAACAAGAAAAAGCGGTCAACGAGTATTTGTATGACCGGGGTGCTGGGACAGCCTCTGCGGAGCTGGGTATTTTTTTGCCACGTTACTGGACTCTCATGCGCAATGCCTGTAGGCTCATGCGTCCTTTTGAGGAGGTGACAAACCTAGTGAGTCGCACCGAAGGCACCATCAGCGACATCATCCCATATGTTTTTTTCCTGGAGCGTGCCCTGCGAAAAGTGCTGGATCAGGCCGTAGATGAGCGTGAAGAGGAAGAGTTGTGGTCACCATCACCACCACCAGAAACAGCCTTACCATCGCTTGCTGGACCTGCGGCAACACTGGAAGAGGAGTGTGAGGAAGAGGAGTCAGAGGAGGAATGTGGCTTTGAGGAGGAGGAACACCAACCACAGCAGGCATCCCAGGGTGCTCGTTGTCACCTATCTGGTACCCGTGGTGTTGTACGTGGCTGGGGGGAAGAACACACCTTCAATGACATCAGTGAGGACGAGGAATTGGACATGAGTAGCTCGGCATCCAACCTTGTGCAAATGGGGTCTTTCATGCTGTCATGCCTGTTGAGGGACCCTCGTATAAAAAGGCTGAAGGAGAACGACCTGTACTGGGTGGCCACGCTACTAGACCCCTGGTATAAGCAGAAAGTCTCTGATATGTTACCCAATTACCGGCAGTCGCAAAGGATGCAGCAGCTACAAAATAAGTTGAAAAGTATGCTTTACACAGCATATAAGGGTGATGTCACAGCACAATGGGAATCCAACAGGGGAAGAGGTGAAAGTAATCCTCCTCCTACCACCACAACCACGCCGGCAAGGACAGGACGCTTTACAGACGTCTTGTTGATGGAGGACATGTGGAGCTTTTTTAATCCTATGCATCGCCACAGCCCTTCGGGGTCCACCCTCAGAGAACAACTCGACCGACAGGTAGCAGACTACCTTGCCTTAACTGCAGATATCGACACTCTGAGGAGCGATGAACCCCTTGACTACTGGGTGTGCAGGCTTGACCTGTGGCCTGAGCTATCCCAATTTGCCATTGAACTTCTGGCCTGCCCCGCTTCAAGTGTGCTGTCAGAAAGGACCTTCAGCGCAGCAGGAGGTATTGTCACTGAGAAGAGAAGTTGCCTAGGTCAAAAAAGCCTTGATTACCTCACGTTTATTAAGATGAATGAGGCATGGATCCCGAAGGGACTGACAGTGGGGGATGCATTTGACTAAAAAAGGCCTGGTGATGACTGAGATGCCTTGGCCTAAAAATGGTCCACACGCTGCTGTCTTTAATCATTCTCTGCATGCCGGATGACTTACGTGACGTCTCCGCCACCAACTACGGTTCAAGCCGCAATGTTTTAGTGCACTTTCTACCTTGAAAACCTCAATTTTTCAGGCTGCTGCTACAGCAGCGGCTGCAACAATACCTGCTTTTTCATGCATGTGTACATGCCTAATTTTTCTGGCCTCTGTGGCTGCAAAAAAACAAAAAAAAAAGGCACATACATGTGTCAATTCCCCTTCGTGATCGTTACCTTGTCGTGGTGAAGGGGCTTGCGTATCACAATGAAGCGATCACCTCTAGGAGTGTGTTGGCACACCCCAGATGATAAGGTCGTTGCTTCATTGTGAACAGACCAAAAGCGATCCGCAGGATAATTTTTCATAGAAAAAACATTCATTTTCTTTCATTCTTTCTGCGGAGCTGGGTATTTTTTGGCCGCGTTACTGAATGCTCATGAACAATGGCTGTAGGCTCATGCGTCCTTTTGCGGAGGTGACAACCCTGGTGGTCAGTCGAACCCAAGGCAACATCATCGACCTCATCCCATATGCGTTTTTTCTGGAGCGTGCCCTGCGAAGAGTACTGGATCAGGCTGTAGATGAGCATGAAGAGGAAGAGTTGTGGTCCACTCCCCATCACCACCAGAAGCAGCCTTGTCGTTGTCAATTGCTGGACCTGTGGCAACGCAGAGAGAGGAGTCTGAAGAAGAGAAGTCAGAGGAGGAAGGTGGCTTTGAGGAGGTGGAATACCAGCCACAGCAGGCGTCCCAGGGGGCTTGTTGTCACCTTTCGGGGACCCTTGGTGTTGTACGTGGCTGGGTGGAGGAAGAGACCTTCAATGATGTCAGTGAGGACAAGGAACGGGACATGGCTAGCTTGGTATCCAACCTTGTGCAAATGGGGAGTTTGCGGTTGTGCAAATGGACTGACTGACTGTTGTTAAACGGGGAGTTTGGTCTGTCAGAGTTTGGTCTGTCACTGTGAAGCGGGCGTAACCCTTACACTACTTGACCGATAAAACATTATACCTGATCGTATTCACACACTGGATGTTTTAAAGCACGTTATTCCAAACAATTTAGGAATGTTAGGTGATTTATGCCCTTTATGGATCAAAACCCGACTCTGCGTCAACTACGTAATTTTCCATGGGAGTTTTGCCATGGATCCCCCTCCGGCATGCCACAGTCCAGGTGTTAGTCCCCTTGAAACAACATTTCCATCACTATTGTGGCCAGAAAGAGTCCCTGTGTGTTTTAAAATTCGCCTGCCTATTGAACTCTATAGCAGTTCGCCCGGTTCGCCGGTTCGCGAACATTTGCCGATGTTCGCGTTCGCCGTTCGCGAACGGCGAATTTTAGGTTCGCGACATCACTATTTGTGAGGTCAGGCACTGATGTTAGACGAGAAGTCCTGGATCGCAGTCTCCACTGTACTTCATCCCAAAAGTGTTCCATCGGAATGGTCAAATATTCCCATAGACACTCTCCTAAACCTTGTGGACAGCCTTCCCAGAAGAGTTGAAGCTGTTATAGTTGCAAAGGGTGGGCCAACTCAATATTGAACCCTACGGACTAAGACTGGGATGTCATTAACCACTTCCCGATAACCTGCCGCCTTTTTACTGCGCGCGGGAAGCTAGGGGGCGAGCACACACTGCTGGTGACGCGCTCCCGCCCCCACTCGGCAGCGGCCAACTGCTGATTGCTCCCCGCTGAGAGAGAAGGATGGTCGGCTGTTTTAAACACAGCCAAGCGTCTTTCTCCCTAGGATGATCATAGAGCCCATGTGATCCTGTTATATAGGATCACATGTCTCTATGGTCATCTCAGAAGCCACGCCCCCCAGAGTTAGAATCACTCCCCTAGGGTCACATTTAACCCCTTGATAACCTATACTGTTAACCCCTTCCCTGCCAGTGTCATTATTACAGTAATAGTGCAAATTTTTAGCACTGATTACTGTAGTAATGTCACTGGTACCCCCAAAAGTGTCAATGTCAGTTAGGGGTCCTATCGGTCCAATGTCGCGGTCCTGTAAATAATCGCAGATCGCCGCCATTACTAGTAAAAAAAAAAAAAAACAATAAAAATGACATAAATCTTTCCCGTAGTTAGTAGACGTGATAACTTATGCGAAAACCAATCAAAATATGCTTATTGCGATTTCTTTTACCAAAAATATGTAGCAGAAAACAAATTGGCCTAAAATGTTAAAACATTTTGATTTTTAAATTTTTTTGAGAATGTCATATAGCAGAATGTGAAAAATATTGTTTTTTTTTTTTTTTTTCAAAATTGTCGCACTTTTTGTTATAGCGCAAAAAAATAAAAATCGCACAGGTGATCAAATACCACCAAAAGAAATCTCTATTTGTGGGAAAAAAAGAATGTAAATTTTTGTTTGGGTACAGCGTCGCACGACTGCGCAATTGTCCGTTAAAGTAACGCAGTGCCGAATCGCAAAATAGGGCCTGGTCATTAGGGGGCAAATCCTTCCGTTCTTAAAGTGGTTAAAGTCCATGTGCGTGTAAAGGTGGGTATCCCAATACTTTTGGTAATATAATGTATAGCTTGTGCACATTAATATTTATCTATATATATATATATATATATATATATATATATATATATATATGTGTGTGTAAAAGGGGTGTGAAGGCGCTTGGTTTAGGGTGGTGTTTGAACACTTCTGACGATTTATCTGCTGCCCTTGAGTTTTAAAAGTGTCTGCACGATTAAAATTTATAAGTGTAAAAGGGTGGGGGCACTGATAAATGAAGTGTATGTAGTAAAATGTGGATGCTCCAACCGTGCATATAAAGTGTTGTACACAATAAAATAAATTGCTTAGGCGCTCATGACATAAAATTATGACATACAGAATAATCACAATAAATAATCACATTAAATAATTATGTGCAGTGATATACAATTCTGGATGTGCAGTGCTTTCCCAGGCATAAATTAACCAAATGGTTTTAGGTGTCCTGGCAGGTAAGGTGTCTGTGGAACTAAAGTGCTTGGTGTGTTCAATAGCAATCAAATCACAATAAAGAATCAATAAGAACCCATATAAAATAGTACAAAGCAAAATAATTTAAAGTGAAGTGACAAGTGCAGTATCTTTAAAATATTATATAAAGGACTATTTAACCGTGCAGGTGATAGAATTATCAACGCTAGTGACACGTGTGTTACTATATTTGGACATATAGGTGACCACTATAGTGGATTTATGACACAATTAGTGACTTTCTAGCATGCAGGTGGTCACTCAGGTGACCTAACAGTCCATATAGTGATGTTTCAAAAAGTGGGTAATAGTTATATCCGGGTGTTCCAGCGCCTGATCCTTGTGGGCTAGGTGACAATAATTAAATGCTCACCAGAGGTAGGTGGGTCACACAGACCCTGCGGGCTTTATGTATATAAGTATGGCCACTCCTTCTCCCCTTTCCTTAATAGGTTTATATGGATCATACACTTGGAAATTCCTTGGGGCATCAGGGGGTTAAATCAACACTTATAATATAATATAATATAATATATTACAATATAAGGTCAAAATCTCCAATCAGAGATCCCTGGATCAATATCTCAAAGGTGGGGATATGTAGGAGACAGGAAGCCAAATATAGTATAATACCGTTTTATTTGGTCAAACAATCAAAGAATAAAAATGGGTGCTTACATTGGGTGGTGCTCTCCTAGCACAGATAAGAAGGCTTGATAGTACTTAGTGAAAGCCGCTGGTTCTGTCAGCCGACAGAATGGCTTCACTGCTCAGTATAGACAGGTAGTATAGCTGCGGTCGGCGTGTGTTCCACCGTGCATTCCGCTGTTGACAGGATGTGACGTAGTGGACTCAGGAAGTAAGGCTTAGACCACAATGCATTTCGCAATCAAACATGAGTCATCAGGAAGTCTAAGCCGTTTCTAATTGGTGTGAGTCTTATAGAGCTACAAGTGATTTCATTGGTCAATGGCCTGGGCCCAATCGTAAACCAAAATGATGTTAACTCGTAATAGACTGGGACAGTGCGCCGAAATATATATTAGTAGGTGCATATAAAATTTATTTTGGATAATTCAAAATCATCTGTTTCTGATTAATACAAATAAATGTGCTTTTGCATTTAATAGATTTGGCTTTCAAATAGCAAATCAAGCCCTCTTGTACACAAGCGCCCACGACCTGAGGTGTACCAAAGTCATGCTGGTCAGTATACCTAAAAGAGGGCATACTTTAGGTATACAGGTGTCTGAAACAGAAAAAAGGGGTGGGATACGGGTAGGAGAGAAGCAGAAGGAAACAACCAAACATGTGCCTGCCAGAGGAGGAGGAATATATCCCCCCAGACTTCTCCTACAAATACAGGCTGGCCAACAATGGCCCGCCATCATACTTGTAGTCTGAGTCTTGAATGATTTATGCGATATCTTTAACTACCACGTTCTGAGGTGTGCAAAGTTGTGCTGGTCAGTATACCTAAAAGAGGACAAAAAACACCAGAGTAGGTATGAGGGAAAATGCTAAATGACAGGATAACATGAACAATTTAATCAAGTAAGTAGCAAATGCCCTAATGACTTTGGCATGGGGTTCTGGTATATATCGACTGTAACAGGAGGAATTCCAGCATCCCATATATTTGATGATGCATGAAGGAACCCCCTGTTGGGAGGCTGCGGACGCTGCACCACTCCTAAACGATTGTCCCAAAAAGTGTTTTGGATTTAAACCTAAATCCGTTAACAAAATCCTAACGTGAGAAATGAACTGCTTGGAGGTGAGAGGATGTGTTGGGAAAGGGAGTAACGGACTGTTAAGGGGAGCAGCTGCAAATTCTTTGGCGAGTAGGTCAAACACAACTACTGGGCACCAACTACTTTGGTTCTGTAATAATTCACTACAATTCCCTAGGCCCCTCTGTTTGTTTTATTGTTGGGAAGTTGCAGAGAAAAATGGTCGGGGAACCGAGTGAGACTGACTTTGAGTAGCACAGGTGCATGACAACTGGCCTGGGACATCCCCCTGGGTCTGAGGAGACCAAGAAACTTCAATAAATGGCTGCTTTGAGAACTAAACTGGGGCCTATAGAAAACGGGGAATGGGACAACATGTCTGACATGCCTCTGAAGAGCTAACCAGTAACTGGAAAAACGTGTAAAACGTGACTGCCCCTGAGTTTTCTGAATACCCCTTGACATAGCTTGAAGGGGTGGGCCACAAAAATGGAAGGACTGCCAGGATCCTGCAGGGACCTGAAATGCTGAATACCTGAGAAATAACTTCATGGTAATGAGCGATAAGGACAATTCACTATGGCAATAGGCAGCGAAAGCCATCACATATTTGACATCCCCAGGAGAACTGCAAGGGTATAGGGACATGAACTTAACGAAAGTCTTCCAACCTGTAGTATAAGCTTTGATTGTGTTTCTGGATAATGAAATATTAACCAGATCAACCGCCTGAGGCAGAGGCGTAACTAGAACCTTCAGGGCCCCGATGCAAGAAACCATGAAGGGCCCCCCAGACCCCTGGCCGGGGCCCTTCCCTTCAAGCCCGGGGCTCTTCCCACTAATCCTGGGGCTCTTTACTCTCATTGCATGGCCTTTTATTATGGTCCCGCATCAGGATCCTTTCACAAGTTCTGCAGTGGGCCCCCTTCCTGCAATCTTGGGGCCTCCCCACAGTGGTGAAATGCCAGGGCCCGGTCGCAAGTGTGACCTTTGAGATCCTAGAAGTTCACCCACTGGTTTGCTACTGGGCCCCCTGAAACATGGGGCCCGGTAGCGATTGCAACCCCTGCAACCCCTGTAGTTACGCCCCTGGCCTGAGGCCAGAGTGTGACTAATCCATGATCAGCAGGGAATAAGGTGGTACCATCATGCCTACCGGATCTGCTTCTGGATGCTGTAAGACAAATTGTGGGAAATTAAAACGAGATAAGGCGTCTGCTGCACTATGTCGTTACTATTGATGATTTCAATAGTAACCGATAGTTGCCGTGGCCCCGCCCTCTCTTCTCCCCCTCCCTGCAACACTCTGCCCCGATCTAGCAGAAAAAAACTGATATCTGAAAGGAGAGGCTTCCCTCGCTGATAGTGAAGCCAGACAGAGCTACCGGCTCTGTTGTACGGAAACCGGAAGTGAAAGTGACGACAGCTGACTGGAGGTTTCCTTCTGCTTCTCTACATTGCAAACATGTGCCTGCCAGAGGAGGAGGAATATACAGTGGGTACGGAAAGTATTCAGACCCCCTTAAATTTTTCACTCTTTGTTATATTGCAGCCATTTGCTAAAATCATTTAAGTTCATTCTTCTTCCTCATGAATGTACACATAGCACCCCATACTGACAGAAAAACACAGAATTGTTGACATTGTTGCAGATTTATTAAAAAAGGAAAACTGAAATATCACATGGTCCTAAGTATTCAGACCCTTTGCTCAGTATTTAGTAGAAGCCCCCTTTTGATCTAATACAGCCAGGAGTCTTTTTGGGAAAGATGCAACAAGTCTTTCACACCTGGATTTGGGGATCCTCTGCCATTCCTCCTTGCAGATCCTCTCCAGTTCTGTCAGGTTGGATGGTAAACGTTGGTGGACAGCCATTTTTAGGTCTCTCCAGAGATGCTCAATTGGGTTTAAGTCAGGGCTCTGGCTGGGCCATTCAAGAACAGTCACGGAGTTGTTGTGAAGCCACTCCTTCGTTATTTTAGCTGTGTGCTTAGGGTCATTGTCTTGTTGGAAGGTAAACCTTCGGCCCAGTCTGAGGTCCAGAGCACTCTGGAGAAGGTTTTTGTCCAGGATATCCCTGTACTTGGCCGCATTTATCTTTCCCTCGATTGCAACCAGTCGTCCTGTCCATGCAGCTGAAAAACACCCCCACAGCATGATGCTGCCACCACCATGCTTCACTGTTGGGACTGTATTGGACAGGTGATGAGCAGTGCCTGGTTTTCTCCACACATACCACTTAGAATTAAGGCCAAAAAGTTCTATTTTGGTCTCATCAGACCAGAGAATCTTATTTCTCACCATCTTGGAGTCCTTCAGGTGTTTTTTAGCAAACTCCATGCGGGCTTTCATGTGTCTTACACTGAGGAGAGGCTTCCGTCGGGCCACTCTGCCATAAAGCCCCGACTGGTGGAGGGCTGCAGTGATGGTTGACTTTCTACAACTTTCTCCCATCTCCTGACTGCATCTCTGGAGCTCAGCCACAGTGATCTTTGGGTTCTTCTTTACCTCTCTCACCAAGGCTCTTCTCCCCCGATAGCTCAGTTTGGCCGGACGGCCAGCTCTAGGAAGGGTTCTGGTCGTCCCAAACGTCTTCCATTTGAGGATTATGGAGGCCACTGTGCTCTTAGGAACCTTAAGTGCAGCAGAAATCTTTTTGTAACCTTGGCCAGATCTGTGCCTTGCCACAATTCTGTCTCTGAGCTCTTCAGGCAGTTCCTTTGACCTCATGATTCTCATTTGCTCTGACATGCATTGTGATCTGGAAGGTCTTATATAGACAGGTGTGTGGCTTTCCTAATCAAGTCCAATCAGTATAATCAAACACAGCTGGACTCAAATGAAGGTGTAGAACCATCTCAAGGATGATCAGAAGAAATGGAAAGCACCTGAGTTAAATATATGAGTGTCACAGCAAAGGGTCTGAATACTTAGGACCATGTGATATTTCAGTTTTTCTTTTTTAATAAATCTGCAACAATGTCAACAATTCTGTGTTTTTCTGTCAGTATGGGGTGCTATGTGTACATTCATGAGGAAGAAGAATGAACTTAAATGATTTTATCAAATGGCTGCAATATAACAAAGAGTGAAAAATTTAAGGGGGTCTGAATACTTTCCGTACCCACTGTATACCCCCCCCCCCAGACTCCTCCTACAAATACAGGCTGGCCAACAATGGCCCGCCTTCATATATATATATATATATATATATATATATATATATATATATATTATTTATTTTTTTTTACTTTCCTAATTTTTGCAGCTGCTTAACGGTATATCACTGAATACAGGGCTGCGGTAATTTGTGCCTGTTACAGCCACATGGAGCTCATCTTTAAAAAAAAAAACTAAAACTATGCCAAAACCACTATAAATTCCCTTTCTTTCAAATCTTGGTAAACATTGGTGTTATAGTATTATAACGCCATTTTTTCAGGGTGAAAAGGGCACAGCTGGAACACAAGCATTACCAGGTGTCACAGTAGATTTGTAAAATGGCCTGCAAAATGCTGTACTTTGCATAGTGCTGACAGCCGCTTCTTTTATCAATTTAAATGATTATTTCCGGCAAAGCATAACAAGTCTGAAGTAGACCTAATTTAGCTAACAATTTATGTACTTTATCTACTTTGATATGCTCAATGCTTTGTGATGTTAGGTTCTGTTAATTATTACTATACTTAGCAGAAACAATATGACTAAACCTTGCAGCAGTGTGAAATGAAAGGAGGTAATAACTACCTAACTACCAGCTTGAAGAAAGAAGCATTTTTCCTATGAACAATAACAGACTTCCTAACTTAGCAGAACTCCAGTCAAAACATTTGTGGTTTTTTTTTTTACGGTTAATATTCCCACTGGGGAGATTATTCTTCGTTTCTTGGGCCAGATACATAACAAAAAGTGAGCAGAACAAACATTTGAAAGACTCTCACATTTGACAGTTGGCATAAAAGACTCTTCCCCACATTATCCAAATGATTACAATCTCCTATAATCATTAACCAATTAAAGTCATTCACATAATGTTTAGAGCTACTTTAAAGTGTTGCTAAACCCTGGACCCCACATTCACTATATCTGGTCTTCCACAGTACACATAACATGGAAATGTAATCATTTTAGTAAATATAAGCTGCTAAATACTGTACCTTTTCTCATCAGCAGTATATAGCAGTCTTGTGACTTCTATCAGTGTCTGGGTAAAGCTTGTAGGAGGAGTTTTCATACTGCACTGAGCTGTCCTATCAGGAGGCAGAACCTCTGACCCTCTGTCTGGACAGTGCTGATTGGCCCGGTGCTGATCACATGCACTCCCCCCAAAAAAAAAAAAAAAACTGTCTAGCAATACACACCAAACTGAGCATGTGGAGCCTGACTCCAGTAACTCTGTCTAAGGCCCCTTTCACACTTGTGCGACCTGAAAGTCGCTCGACTTTTACACAACTTTGACGTACCTTAAAGAAATGCATGTGTATAATTGAGATCTATGGACCTCAAGTAACATTAAAGTAGGACCAAAGTAGTGCAGGGACTACTTTGAAGTCATTGAAACTTAAAGTTGCACAGATATGAACAGTGCATATTGGAAATCATGGAGTACGACTTGTCATGTGACTTTGCAGTCCCAAGTCGCAGGACAAGCCGCACAAGTGTTAAAGGGGCCTTATCCAGACATGTTTTGGGGGCAATGCAAGAAGGGGAGTATCTGTTCATACAGGAAGAAACAGCCTTTTTACACAATGTGCAGAATTAACCCCTTAGGTTCCATAGTAAATATAACAAGCATGCATATACACACTGATTTGACTGTTGTGGGTTTAGAATCATTAAACACAATGGTTTAAACAATGACAGGTTGCATGCATCATTACCAATCATTCATAGTTATGTCATGCCTGTTTTATTTTTTTCAGATCACATAGTAGAAATAGAAAATGTCATACAAGAAGCACTTACGCTAACAAATATGAAAATCTTACAACCCGATGGCTAGTAATATTTAACATCATATACTTACGCTTGCCGACCGCCCCCCGCAGATATACTGTGGCAAGCTGGCTCGGCTGTGTGAATCGCCGTACCTGTATGATGATTCAGCAGCAGGGAAGCTGATTCAAGGGGCTGGTGGCTGCGATTGCCGCCAGGCAACCGTGATTAGAGTTGAACGAACACCTGGATGTCCGGGTTCGGCGGGTCCGGCCGAAATTGAAAAAAAAGTCTGGGTTCGTGACCCAGACTTAACCCGAACTTTGCCCTGATCCCGAACCCCATTGAAGTCAATGGTGACCCGAACTTTTGAGCACTAAAATGGCTCTAAAACAAACATGGAAAGGCTAGAGGGCTGCAAATGGCAGCAAAATCATCTTAAGAGCATGGCAAGTGCTCTGCAAACAAATGTGGATAGGGAAATAACTTAAAATAACATAAAAAACTGAAAAATAAAAAATAATAATCTTGAATGATGTAGGAGGACGAGGCCCATATGGAGTAGGAGGTTGAGGTGGCGGTTGAATGTGGCGGTGTAGGTGGAAGCGGCGGTGGAGGAGGACGAGGTAGCCAATACTGGATTTTGTTTTTAATTTAATTTCTTTTTCAATTAGGGTACACCACAAAAGAGTTAGAAAGATCAAATACAACAATGGCTGGGTAAGGCCGGTATACATGTCTATTCTGCGCAAGGTACGGACAAGTCCTGTGGGATCCGTGCCTGGTTCATTTTAATGAACGTGAGCTTGTCCACATTGGCTCTGGACTAGCGGCTGTGCTTGTCTGTGATAACGCCCCCAGCCGTGCTAAATACACGTTCAGATAATACACTGGCTGCAGGGCAGGCCAGCACCTCCAAGGCGTAAAGGGCAAGCTCAGGCCATGTGCCCAATTTCGAGACCCAGAAGTTGAAGGGGGCAGACCCGTCATTCAGTACGTCTAGGCGTGTGCACACATAATGCTCCACCGTGTTAGTGCTGGGTTGTGGTGCTGCTGGTGGAGCTCCTGTTGCAAGGAGAGGACGTGGTCGATCTGTGGCAGCTACACGCACAAGTGAAACACCTTTCTCAGCTGCGAGTAGGCGACAGAACCTTACAGCAGTATTTGGCAGGGCCTAATGCGCCTCTACAAATGTTGAGGCCAGAACAAGTACAGGCGATAGTAGATTGGGTTGCTGACAGTGCCTCCAGTTCCTTCACATTGTCTCCCACCCAGTCTTCTGCTGAAAGGTCAGAGTTGGCACCTGCAGCCGATGTCCATCAATCTTTCACCTCACCCCCTTGCAAATCAGCCAAGCAGTCTGAGCCCCAAGTCATGCAGCAGTCTCTTCTTCTTTTTGATGACTCTGTTAGCATGGTTTCCCAGGGCCATCCACCTAGCCCTGCTCCAGAAGTGGAAGAGATTGAGTGTACCGATGCCCAACCACTTATGTCTCAAGATGAGCATATGGGAGGACCGGACCATCGCAGCACATCTCGGATGATGACGAAACACAGGTGCCAACTGCTGCGGAATTCCGAATTGTGGAGACCGACAAGAGTTGCAGGGGTGAAGACTGCGTGGAAGATGATGTGGAGGACGATGAGGTCCTAGACACCACATGGAATGAACGTCATGCAGGGGACCTGAGTAGTTTGGAGGAAGAGGCGGTGGTCGCACAGACCCACCAGCACAGCAGAAGAGGGAGCAGGGTGCAAAAGCGGAGCAGCCATGCCCTAGACCCTACGCCTGCTACTGCCCAACGCAGCAAGGGACCGAGCACACCAAAGCCAGCTCAAAGGAGTTCCCTAGCGTGGCAGTTCTTCAGACAATGTGATGAAGACAGGACACGAGTGGTTTGCACGCTGTGCAATCAGAGCCTGAAGCGAGGCATAAACCTTCTCAACCTGGGCACAACCTGCATGACCAGGCATCTAAGTGCAAAGCACGAACTGCAGTGGAGTAGACACCTCAAAAGCCAAGAAAGGTCTCTGGCTCCTCCTAAATCTTCTTCTGCTGCAGTCTCTGCCTCTTCATCCACCTCTGTAGTGAGACCGGCACCTGCCACCCCACAAACAGAGGATCTGCCAGCAACACCACCCCCTGGGTCACCAACAACCATCTAGACAATGTCTCGTGGAAGCGTTCAGCTTTCTATCTCCCAAACACTGGAGTGGAAGAGGAAGTACCCCCCCCCCTACCCACCCACGATCCCTGGCCCTGAATGCCAGCATTTCAAAATTCCTGGCCTTTGAAATGCTGTCATTCCGCCTGGTGGAGACACAGAGTTTTAAAAGCCTTATGGCGGTGGATGTCCCACAGTACGTCGTGCCCAGCCGCCACTACTTTTCCAGGCAAGCCATCCCTTCCCAGCACAATTAAGTGGGTGACAAATTCAGGTGTGCACTGCGCAACGCCATCTGTGGCAAGGTCCACCTAACTACGGTTATGTGGACCAGTAAGCACGGTCAGGGACGTTATATCTCCCTAACAGTACACTGGGTAAATGCAGTGGCGGCTGGGCCTGAGGCGGATAGCAGTTTGGCGCATATCCTTCCACCACTGAAAACTTAAAAATCTCAAAAAATCTGCGCTATTCCTCAATCTTCAAATAATATTAAGATGAAACCAATGTACTAAGATGAATAAATAAATAATAAATTATATTAAAATATCCTCTTATGTGATAATTAACCTATCTTCACTAGGATATTCGAACAAGTGCAAATATATGAATAAGGTGCCGATGGATGAATCCGTATAATTGATATGAAACAAAATTCTGTATATCTTCTAATAAATATCCAAAATTTCTAAAAATGTGAGAAATAATTATGTGAATGTATAAATAAAAACCGTGATGTGAAAAAAATAATAAATCCTTTTGTGGATAAATGTAGAAAAGAAAAATCTTGATGTGTGTGAATAAATGAATCAATGTATCTTCCTAATCCAAAACAAATAATATCTGTGATGAATAGTGTGAGACCGTGCTGAAAGGAAATCTCACTGATGGGTGTATCCACAATGTGTAACAAAAAAGATACTAATAAAACAAACAAATCTGAGAAAAAAAGTTGGTATATATATAATCAATTGTCCCAATCAAATGCAATCTGTGTTAATGGAATAAGTGCACTCCTGTGTGCAAAAAAGACAATTCAACAAGTGTCCAAGAGAAATGAAAAACAAAATTATCCCAATGAATCCAAAGTGTCCTGTATAATTCAGTTGTGCAATTCTATGTGCAAAACAATCTTCATACAAGTTATCCAGCAAAATAGAAATGCCGATCCTCGATAATCTTAAGGTGTGCAGTGGCCTCTTACCTCAAACACACATAATGTTCGTATGTGTGACAACCAGTGTTGAGATTCTCTTTGCTCCCGGTTCGCTCCACGGATTATTCCTCTATCCTGGATGAATGGCTGAATCCTTCCTTGTACCGATTCAAATGGTGAAAAACACAGATCTTCCGCATAAGAATGTGAAGGAGAGATCGCTCATGGTGTGGTATCATCAAAAATAGGTTTATTAAAGAAAAAGTAATGCACTTACAGCAAAAAATTAAAAACGAACTTGACACCGCTAGCAAGCGGTCCGCAAACAGACTTCCGGTCACGGCAGTAGACACGGAAGCTACGTCACCCGGCTCCTCCCGACGCGTTGCGTCACTAGATCACGTGATTTTATCAAGGGATTGCTGGCCCTGAATGCCAGCATTTCAAAATTCCTGGCCTTTGAAATGCTGTCATTCCGCCTGGTGGAGACACAGAGTTTTAAAAGCCTTATGGCGGTGGATGTCCCACAGTACGTCGTGCCCAGCCGCCACTACTTTTCCAGGCAAGCCATCCCTTCCAGCACAATTAAGTGGGTGACAAAATCAGGTGTGCACTGCGCAACGCCATCTGTGGCAAGGTCCACCTAACTACGGCTATGTGGACCAGTAAGCACGGTCAGGGACGTTATATCTCCCTAACAGTACACTGGGTAAATGCAGTGGCGGCTGGGCCTGAGGCGGATAGCAGTTTGGCGCATGTCCTTCCACCAAAGAGGATTGCAGGGCGCTTCAGTTTGCCTTGTGTTCCTAACTCCTCCTAGTCCATTTCCTCATCCTCTACCGCCTCCTCCTCCGGTCAGCGTAACATCTTCACCACCAACTTCAGCACAGCCAGGGGTAAACGACAGCAGGCAGTTTTAAAACATACCTGTTTGGGGGAAAAACCACACACCGCGCAGGAGTTGTGGAGGGGCATTGAACAGCAGACCGATGAGTGTTTGGTGCCAGTGAGCCTCAAGCCCGGCCTGGTGGTGTGCGATAATGGGCAAAATCTCGTAGCAGCTCTGGGCCTAGCCGGTTTGACACACATCCCTTGCGTGGCGCATGTGCTAAATTTGGTGGTGCAAAGGTTCCTTAGAAATGACCCCGATATGTCAGAGCTGCTGCAGAAAGTGCAGGCTGTCTGTGTGCACTTTCGGTGTTCTCACCCTGCTACTGCTCGCCTGTCAGCTCTGCAGCGTAACTTCGGCCTTCCCGCTCACAGCCTCATATGTGGCATGCCCACAAGTTGGAACTCCACCTTGCACATGCTGGCCAGACTGTGCGAGCAGCAGCAGGCCATAGTGGAGTTTCAGCTGCAGCACACACGCATGAGTCGCTCTGCGGAACAGCACCTCTTCATCACTAATAACTGGGCCTCCATGCGAGACCTGTGTGCCTTGTTGCGCTGTAACATATGCAGACTAGGTCGCAATTTAATATTTTTTCCCTAAATGGGTGTTTATTGAATAGCGGAATAGAACAACAGTATCCAATGGGTGTATCCCATTTTAACCTATGCAGACTAGGCCGCAATTTAATATTTTTCCCTAAATAGGTGTTTATTGAATAGCAGAATAGAACAAAAGTATCTAAAGGGTGTATCTCACATGTACAGATACAGACTAGGCCGCAATTTAATATTTTTTCCCTAAATGGGTGTTTATTGAATAGCGGAATAGAACAACAGTATACAAAGGGTGAAGAGAAATTGGGGGGTGGCGCTGCCTGGTGACGGTGATATAAATAGGGGTAATATAATATAAAAATGGAGAAAATAAGTCTGAAGGAAAGCTGATGTGCAGTATATGAAAAAGATGTTGTATCAAATGGTCAATAAAGTGACATGTGCATAAGTACCTGTAGGGGACAAGTGCACATGAATAATATGAAGGTGACTAAGTGCTGATAAATATAAATGACTAATAATAATGTAAACAGGGATGAAGATAAATATGAGGCAAAACTAATGTACAGTATACAAAATATATATAAAAAAGGTTTATAAAATGTATATAAAATATGGTGAATATATAATGTCTCAAATAATCAATATAGTGACATGTACATAAGTGCCTGTAGGTGACATGTGCACATAAATAATAAATATATGAAGGTGACCAAGTGCTACTAAATAACTATAAATAAGAATAAAGTGATGCGGTTGAGTGATGATATAATGATATAAATGATAAATTGATCAACAATAGTGACTTCAGTAAGTATAAAAGTATATTATTGCTGGATAAAGTGGCGGAATAATGATATAAAAGTGACTTGGTGGTTAGAAATATCCAGAAATGATGCAAAAAGTGACTTAGTGGCTATAAAAGTCCAAAAAATATTAGAAATCAGGTGACAAATTCTTTGTGTAAATAATACACACTAGCAGGTGACCCTGTGGTGGGTAGTGAGGTGCTCCGTGATCCCTATAATAGCTAGCCCACTTACCAGAGATACCCACCCCACACAGGGGTATAGAGCGGGTATATAGATGGGATGGTGGTCCTTCAAATGGGTCTTGTTCCCTCTGAAGGTCCTAGGATGGACGTGCTGGAGGGTCCCTGTAGGGTACTGGGGTGTATCAGGATTCCTAAAAGAGGATGGCCGGGGTCTGGTGGGGTCCTGTCTGTATGGGGTAGTGACTCCAATGCTCCAAGGTAAGATCAACCAGTTTCAGTGGGACAGATCATGTGCACAAATGCCATATGGGATAAGGAAAAGGCACATAGTGTGATACTGTATGGTAAATACTTTATTGAAAATAACAGGTGAAGGGTACTCACATTTGCAATGATTCAAACAAGCGGTGTACGATAGGTCTGGAACGCAGTGCGTTCCATGCCAATGCCAGAACCGGAAGTGATTTTCACACAGCCTAGCCACATACAAAGGCCCAACATTCTGGGAGGAAGTAATTTCCTCACTACCCATTACACTTTTGTGAGGCACTGTAGGGCACTGATAAACACTGTAGTGGCACTGATGTGGCACGGATGAGCACTGACGTGGCATGGATGTGGCACGGATGAGCAGTGATGTGGCATGAATGAGCACTGATGTGGCATGGATGTGGCAGGGGTGAGCACTGATGTGGCATGGATGGGGCACGGATGAGCACTGACATGGCATGGATGTGACACGGATGAGCACCGACGTGGCATGGATGTGGCATGGATGAGCACTGATGTGGCATGCATGTGGCATGGATGAGAAGGGATGAGCCACGGATAAGCACTGAGGTGGCATGGGTGGGCACAGATGAGGCATGGATGGGTACAGATGAGGCATGATTGAGGCACTGGTGGGCATGATTGAGGCACATATGAGGCACAGATTGGCATGATTGAGGCATGGATGGGCATGATTAAGGTATGGATGTCATGATTGAGGCACAGATTGGCATGATTGAGGCATGGATGGGCATGATTGAGGCACGGATGGGCGTCACTGATGCATGGATGGGCATGATTGAGGCATGGATAGGCAGGACTGAGGCTTGATTGAGGCATAACTGAGGTATAATTGAAGCATGACTGAGGCACGATTGAGGCATGAATGAGGCTCAGATTGGCATGAATGAGGCATGGAGGAGGCAGGTGTGAGTGGTGCTGCGGTCTCTCTCCACTCCTCGCGCGATGTACTGATCGCTGTGTACAGCTTACGAGGAGAGAACTGAACCTGGCATGTGCCGGTTTGTTGACAACTGATCGCTCTGTCATTAGGCCCTTTACCATGATCCGTGATGCGCCGGCTCCCATGGATCCGTCGAGCACTGACACTTCCGTGTGCGCGTGTCATTGTATGCCCTTCCAGAATAAGCCGACCATGCTTTAGCTGTCATTTGGCTATGGCCCCGTTGGCAAAAAGTTAAATTAAACATTTAGAGTATCTCAAAAAAGTGAGTACACCCCTCATATTTTTGTTAATATTTTTTTATATCTTTTCATGTTACAACACTGAAGAGATGAAACTTTGCTACAATGTAAAGTAGTGAGTGTACAGCTTGTATAACAGTGTATATTTGCTGTCCCCTCAAAATAACTCAACACACAGCCATTAATGTCTAAACCACTGGCAACAAAAGTGAGTACACTTCTAAATGAAAATGTCCAAATTAGGCCCAACCAGCCATTTTCCCTCATGTGTCCTGTGTGTGTCATGTGACTCGTGTTCATGTATGTGTCATGTGACTTGTGTTACAAGGTCTCAGGTGTGAATGGGGAACAAGTGTGTTAAATTTGGTGTTATCGCTCTCACTCTTTCATACTGGTCACTGGAAGTTCAACATGGCACTTCATGGCAAAGAACTCTCTGAGGATCTGAAAGAAAGAATTGTTGCTCTACATAAAGATGGCCTAGGCTATAAGAAGATTGCCAAGACCCTGAAACTGAGCTGCAGCACGGTGGCCAAGACCATACAGCGGTTTAGCAGGACATGTTCCTCTCAGAACAGGCCTTGACATGGTAGACCAAAGAAGTTGAGTGCACATGCTCAGCATCATATCCAGAGGTTGTCTTTGGTAGACGTGTGAGTGCTGCCAACATTGCTACAGAGGTTGAAGTCCCATGACTGTTGTCCCAGAAGGAAGCCTCTTCACCAGATAATGCACAAGAAAGCCTGTAAACAGTTCGCTGAAGACAAGCAGACTAAGGATATTACTGAAACCATGTCCTGTGGTCTGATAAAACCAAGATAACTTTATTTGATTCAGATGGTGTCAAGCGTGTGTGGCGGCAATGAGGTGAGGAGTACAAAGACAAGGGTGTCTTGCCTACTGTCAAGCATGGTGGTGGGAGTGTCATGGTCTGGGGCTGCATGAGTGTTGCCGGCACTGGGAAGCTACAATTCATTGAGGGAACCATGAATGCCAACATGTACTGTGACATACTGAAGCAGAACACAATCCCCTCCCTTCAGAGAGTGGGCCGCAGGGCGGTATTCCAACATAATAATGACCCCAAACACACCTCCAAGACTACCACTGCCTTGCTAAAAAAAGCTTAGGGTAAAGGTGATAGACCGGCCAAGCATGTCTCCAGACCTAAAGCCTATTGAGCATCTGTGGGGCATCCTCAACCAGAAGGTGGAGGAGCGCAAGGTCTCTAACAACCACCAGCTCCGTGATGTCATCATGGAGGAGTGGAAGGGGACTTCAGTGGCAACCTGTGAAACTCCAGTGAACTCCATGCCCAAGAGGGTTAAGGCAGTGCTGGAAAAAAAATGTGGCCACACAAAATATTGACACTTTGGGCCCAATTTGGACATTTCAACTTAGGGGTGTACTCACTCTTTGTGCCAATGGTTTAGACATTAATGGCTGTGTGTTGAGTTATTTTGAAGGGACAACAAATTGGCACTGTTATACAAGCTGTATACTACTTTCCAGTGTAACAAAGTGTAATTTCTTCAGTGTTATCACATGAAAAGATAAAATAAAATATTTACAAAAATGTGAGGGGTGTACTCACTTGTGTACTCACTTTTGTGAGATACTGTATGTGTATTGTACAAGGGCTACCTGACCTGACCAAAAAATCCAATATTCGAATCGTTACAAATTCAAATTGATTTGAATTTGAAAACAAAGTCAAAATATGTACATCATATTCCTGCTGATGAAAAAAATTATAATAATTCTTTCTTTCTAAAAGTTTTGTCTCTAGGTGAGGTCAGGGGTACTACTGGTGCCCCATCAACATCTGTCACAGTGTACCTGTGCCCAAAAACATCTGTAGAAGTAGTAGTAGTGTATGTCCATTCAACATCTGTCAGAATTTACCAGTGCAAACCAAACAGATATCACAGGCATGTACCAGTGTACAAAATCATCTGAAATACTAGTGTCCCGTCAACATCTGATGTGAAAGCTAAAATCTTTCTTACATTTTAAAATCTCCCAAAAAATTGAATTTGAATTTGGTCACATTGTTCTCAAATCTGGTCTCATTTTTTTCAAATTCTGTTTAATTTTTTCGAATTCGAAAACACAAAACAAAACGAAATAAATTCCAAAAACAAATTTAACAAATCTAACAAAACAAAATTAATTAAATAACAAATCGAAACAAAACAAAATAGGTTTGCACGTCTTACACCAAGGGATCTATTTATAAAGCTGAGAATAGGACCTTCATAAACATGTTCTGTTGAAAAATCCATAACTTCTTTTTAAAACACCTGTACCTGGATAGATTTCCACCACAGAGAGTTAAATTTTCTGCTTAATAGCAGAAATTGTATTTTTATTTGTGTTTTTATATTGAACAGGCTATTTCCCTTTGCTACACTTCACTCAGGGTGATACCTGTAGGCACCAAGCCTTAGGCGCACATCAGTCGGGGGTGCCACCGCCTTTTGTGCGCCTGACTGATGTGCAGCAGGCAAACTAATCTTTCCACGTTGCTCCCGGTAGCTGCTGGCAGTGCGAAAAGAGAGATGTAATGCAGGCGGGCGATCTTCAGGAGGGCGGAGTGGTGGGCGGACGCAGATGTGCTGGGAGCAGTCAGGGCCCACTGTCATGCATTCTCCAGCTCCAATGAGGAATGACGGAGTGCACCCTGCTGTGCAAGGGGGGGGTCAGGTGTGGGGGTGATGGGGGAGGGCTCATGGAGGAGAAGGAAGAAGAGGAAAGAGCCCCCCCCCCGCTCTGTGCTGCAGCTGCCCCCAGAGATCTTCTGCATGCCTGGAGCAAAGTTCCCCTCCTGGCACCAGACACACACTGAAAATATCTGGAGCAGCCACTGCAGGACAGGTGAGATCTGGGAGGACTGGTGCCCCCTCCTGTCCCGCTGCCCCCCGCACCTGTCATGCTGCCCCCCTCCTGTCCTGCTGCCTTCCTTCTGTGACACTCCCCCCTCCTTTCCTGTTTCCCCCCTCCTGTCCCGCTGTCCCCTCCTGTGCTGCTACCTCCTCATGTCCCATTGCCCCCCTCTTATCCCACAGCCCTCCTTTTGTCCTACTGCCCCCTCCTGTCACACTTCCCCCCTATTGTCCAACTGCCCCCCTCCTTTTACACTGCTCAGATACCCCTCCCCTGTCATAATAGTGGGCATGGCACAAGGATGGTGTGGGAATAGGGTGCTGGGTGGACTGTGGGGGGGGGGGGGGTGGCAATAAGCACGTTCAGCTTAGTAGACAAAAATCATTGCATGGGTCCTGATTTCACTTAGCTCCTCTTGTGAGATTAAGGGCCAAAGAATCCTTTGTCTAGCTGCCCACTTAAGTGTGTCTGTGAAAATACTGTTTGGCAGTTTCTGGATTTGTATCTACTTTCTATAAAAGGATCCAGTTCCACCACAAGTACATGTGTAGCGGTAGGAAGGATGAACCTTATATAGATAGGTCCTGCTGCTATATTGAGAAATAAAATCCTCATATAAGGATTATTAGAACCCTAATAAAGTTATTATGAGGATGGCCTTTAGTAGAGATGGACGAACATCGGCCGGGGCGGTTCACAAACGTCAGCCGCAAATTTTCTCAAAAGTCCGCAAACCGCAAGTTCGCGGCAGGCCCCATTGACTTTAATGGGAGGCGAACTTTAAAAACCTTTAGGTCATATTTGCAGCCACAAAAGACGTACTAGCTGTGCACAAATAGTCCCAGCACATGGACAATGTCATAACAGAAGTATTGCAATTGGAAAAGTTGTCCTAAATTTTTTTTTTTTCTTTTTACAGCAAAAAATTATTTTTTTTTTCTTCATAAATCAGCCAGAACTGACAGCAGCCGGTAAATACATGTAGGGTCCATTCACACATCTGTAAAATGGGTCCGCATCCATTCCACAATTTGGCGGAACCTTTACAGACCCATTGTTTTTCATTTCCAGTCTGAAAAATTAGGCATTTACAGGATAAAGAAGTAAATGTCAGCCATTCCAGGCCCCAAAAATGAGTGCTTTCTCCATTGCCCTTCCTGCATTTTTCCTGTACTTTGTGTCTGGAAACTGCAGAGCGACCATGGCATCAAAAAAGTGCGCCGCCACCTCAAAAGCGGTATATGACCTGCTGGAAAATAGCGACAGCGATACAGAATCGCTTGCAGAATGGACTGATAGCGATTCGTGGGGAAGTTCGTCATTGGATGCAGAAAGCGATTTTAGCGATGATCCTGCCACTGTGCCCAGCGATGTGCGGACTTGGTGCTCGATTGACTGCGGCACGGAGCACGTAGCGCCCCCCCAAGGTTACAGTTTAATGGACCACCTGGTATCAAAGTGGATGTTGAGGATGACAACCCCTTGGCATACCTCCAACTCTTTTTGACCGATGAGGTTATTGAAAAGATTGTCATGGAAAGGAATCAGTACCAGGAGCAACAAGCTGCAGCGCATCAGAGGTTTTCAAGGAGCAGAATGTGGGAACCCGTGACCAAAGCGGACATCTAGAAGTTTCTGGGCCTAATTATTCTGCAGGGAGTGGTGGGGAAACCCTTGCAGAAGTGGTATTGGACCATTGGAGTTTTTTACTAAAACTGGAGAGTGAAAATATGGTGCAGCTCTGCATAGAAACCAATCAGCTTGCAGGTTATATTGTCAAAGCTTAATAGAACAAGCTGAAATTAGAAGCTGATTGGCTACCAAAGACAGATTCTATGTGCCCCAGTTTTTGTAAATCAACCGCAGAGTATCTTTGCCTCTCGTTGCAAAGAGAAAAAAAAAAAAACTTTTTGTAAAACAAATAAATAAATATTTAAAAAATAAAAGAAAAAATATAAAGAAAAAATATCTAGATCAGTGTTTGATCTAGATCAGTGCCAGGGTTAGTATTTGGGTAAAGTAAGGGTCAAAGGTCAGGGTCAGTATATTTTAAGCAGGATTTTTTCTTTTTTTTTTTTAATTTAGTAGTAGTGTCAGTTAGTGTCAGTGTCAGTGTGTTTTAGGTAGGCCAAAAAAAAAAAGAAAGCAAAATGTTTCTGGCTGGACTATGGGTACAAACAACAAATAACATACACATATGTGGTTTCGCTGCAATCGCCAGGAGCAGGGGGAATTTATTTTGGGTTGTTCTTTGGTAGTAAGGTATGGTAGTATCGAGAAATATACAGCTAGAGTTAAAAAAAAAATTAAAAAAAATATTTTAATCCTTTGTTGAAAGAAAAAAAAAACGTTAATAAAGTATATTATTAAAAAAACAACTATTTTGGGCAAGGTTTTTATTGATAAAAAAAAACCTTGGAGATATCCATAACCATTTACTACCAAATGAAAGCCCAAACTTAAAAAAAAACAAGGTATAATTCACTTGGATGTACAAAGTAGTTGTGATGATATGTATGGTTTTGCTAACACATGTCATGGTTGCAAAATTGTGCTTAGGCATTAAGATTTGTTTTACCCTTAGGCATGAAGGGTTACCTAGAGCAGAGAAAAAGCAGGTCTCCTCCCCTGTCAGATAGGATTGTGTTGTGCGGCAGAGCTTTGTAAATCTCAGAACTGTATGGACAGAAATACTACGCTTCTGGCAGATAAAACATCCCTCTTATATGTATCAAATGTGTTTTAGCTGTTGCATATAGTCCAGCTTTATTACTGGAGTAGACTTGGTTTTATGCCCCGTTCACACTGGGGCGACGCTACTTGCCGGGGCGACCTCATAGGTCGCAGCGTGCTGCTCGCACCGCGACCTCGGAGCGGCCGGCACGGACTTCATAACATTGAAGTCTATGCAGGTCGCTCCGGGTCGCCCCAAAGAAGCTCCGCACCCTTTTTCTAAGTCGGAGCGACTTGTGTCGCTCCTATTAGAACGGGTCCACAGCTTCTCTATGGAAGATGACCTACGGCGACCTGTCAGGCGACCAGGTCGCCTGACAGGTCGCCCCAGTGTGAACGGGGGCTTAAAGATGATAATATATCTGACCTTGTTTTTGTAGTGAGTTAACAAATAAGATTTTTTTTTGTTTTGTTTCTAGCCTGCATTTACTAAGTATTTTAGAAGAACCTGGAAGTCAGTGTTTGAATGACAAACATAATCTTATGTACTAGAGTTGACTTTACTATTTACTGCTACACCTGCAAAGCTTTGCATTTTTAAACATTGTACAGTGTGTCCTATTGACCGACATGCTTTTTGACGAAGACAAGTCAATGCTAAAGTCAATATCAAAGGAAACTAAAGTGAGTTACTAAGGTTTTGAATGCCTTTATCAATAACCTTAATCTTGATATGATTACTCTACATTCTTGCCTTGATTCCTAAAATTTAACATTAAAACTTTCCAACCTCTAACACTTAATCTAACCCCTAAAACTTAACTCTTGATACTTAACCTGGCTATAACCCTTAGCTTTACCCCCTAATGTGTAAAACAAAGATTGTTTTTTAACAACAAAAAAACAAACAAATATCACATTTTAGAAACTTAAAAATAAAGCAACTAAAATAAAAGTGATTTAAATGGCATTATTGTTTTCATTAAGGAACCCTAAAAACCAAACCTAACCCAATGGCCCATACACACGATCTGAAAATGGGACGACAGATTGTCCTTTTTTTATTTTTTTGCATGCTAGTGGCATATCGAAAATGAAGAGTTTACTAAAGTTATGAAAATTCTCGTACGACAATAAAAAATCAGAAGTGATGTATTGTGTTGTAGTGTATTTGTATTGTATTATCGAACAACAACTGTACTGATTAAACAAAAATTGTACGACCTGGTATTGTACAAGAAACATTTTCATGCTTGCCTGATAATAATATCCGAAGAAATGTCGTGATCCGCTCCCTAAAGCTGTCTAGTAACGATCAGATTACCGCACGATCGCTTTGAAAGCAGTATTTTTCCTCCGATTTTAAGATCGTATGTATGGGCCATTAGCCTAAAAAATGCCACATTCACTTTATCAGTGCCAAAACAATGAGCAATGAAACCTCCCAGCCCCGTGGCAAGTCCAATTGCTATGAGCCTTTCTATGACAATGATGTTGAAAATGAATTTTCAGAAGTTAGGTAATAGTGGGATAGCGGGCAAAGAAAAGTTGGTGGTGCTAGAAATGCAGGGTGCCATCTCTTCTCCTGGACTAGATTCCAAGTGTCACTCACTTTGCTTCTGCTAATCTATGCCTTCCATCTTATGCTTACATCTCAACTTCTGCTTACTAGTTTGTAAGGACCTAGTGGTTCAGATATATAACAGGAAAAACTCAGATTTTGACTAAATGCATCAGCTTGAGCGACGTGCTGACGTCACCGCGCATCTGTGATCTCAGAAGGACAGGCGTTTGTGTGAAGTCAGGCGGCTATTTGTTCTTACATGCATTTATGCTATTATCAATACAAGTGTAACCTTTTATATTACTTTTAAAGTTCCGTATGATATTACATTATGGTGAGTTTTATGTCCTTTGGGGAACGGGCAATGAGTGGGACATCTTGAGCTGTGTTTTGAGTTCTGGGGTCTGCATCTGTGATCACATACTGCTTGCTGAACCTAGGTTAGTGCTACTTGTGCTTGGTGGAATTTGCCAATCCTTCTGTGGATGGATCAAGGCCGTGGCTGGGTTTAAGCCACAGGCATGTTTGACCCTGAGAGGTCTCTACAAGTTGGTAAGCAGGCAATCTTTATGGTGGAGGATATATTATAGTTCGGGTGTTATTATCACGTTACGGCGCCTGATTTATCACATTTAGACTTATTCAATTTTTTTGTCACATTTGGACTTATTAAAATTTTTATTTTTTTGTTTATTTTCACTATTTTTGCACTGGTGTAATCTACCTGGATGGGTTTTACTTTTAGAACATCCTATCGTTCATTTATTGCATGGTTCATGGATGCATTCAATGTATGCTAGCGCAGCTCTGATTTCTATTGTATATATCAATGATTGAACACTATGTTAAATCAGTCAAAATGCTAATTCTTGTTGTAAACTATCTTTTTTCTTTTCAATAAAAGTATCTGTTACAAAAATGTATATGAAAAACCTAAGGTAGTATGAGTATAAATTACCATTCCTAAAGATAACAACTGTATTGGAAAGTTGTCAGCGTTATAAACAGTTTCCAGGGGCAATTATTTTCAGGGACAGTTTACTAAAATGTGTTGCAGTTTTCTCTTTATTTCACCAGAATGCAAAATGCAGCCCTGACTCACCCACATTTAAACCGTTTATCTGTGTTTGCACTGTCATTTTGTGCCTTATTTAGTAATGGAATGCTTTTAAACCACTTTGAACGGATCTAGACTAGATTGCACAACATTTGTAATGAAGATAGTGTGTATCAAAATGCGTAATATGAAATAAAGCAGAATATGTTCCCTAGTGTATATTTCCTTTTTGGAGATCAATGCTGAAATAAACTGGAGATAATTTAAGTAAGACAAGTAGCCCTTTTCATTCCTTTAGACCCATTTTACATTTTTTGTTTTCGAACACTCTCCAAAATAAATTTCTGATGATTATTAATACAAAAAATTAGTAGATCTCTGAAAATCAGTTCTAGGCACAGAGGCAATGCCCAATCCTAGCAAACAATTTGAGTCAGTTTAATTATCCAGAACAAGGCAATGGTTACCAGGACATTACTGAAATAGATTTTACAGAACTTTACATTTTATAACATACTAAGATCTCAATACTCTATCATTAAAGCAGGAAAGAAAAAACGAAATGGACAACAGTTTCCATCACAAAGTAGAGCTTTAGCTGAACACCACCAGCCTTTTAGGGCTGCAAGAGAGGAGTACTGAGGCAGGATGCTATAATGTCTTCAGGAAGGGCATGTATCTCAACACTGAAATTACAGTAGGGTTCAACCATTTTGGCAACAAGTTTTCAAAGCCTATTGTGCTATGCAATCCATATATAATATCACTACAGCCCATGGTACATAGCTCATATAAAAGCATTATAGCAGATATCCTCAGATTCTGCCTTTTCACTACCTGAATGTTCTAGAACACAGGTGTAAAACACAAGGCCCGCGGGCCGAATGCGGCCCCCCAGGCCATTTCATGTGGCCCTCGCACCTCTCCTGCAGCTGCAGCACCCCCCTTGTGTCTGCCCCCACATTGTCTCATTAGTCGGCAGCAGAGGGGACAGAACTCCTTTGCCAGATCCAGTTCATCTTTGCCCACCCCCACCCCTTCTCAGTAGTTTTCAGCAGAGAGGAGGGCAAAACTCCTCCTACAGATCCTGCCCCTCTCTGAGCACCACCACTTTTCTCTGCCTCCCCTGGTCTCAGCATTCAGCAGACTCTGGAAGCTGACCCTAGCCCTCCTCTGGTCCTCCTCCAGACCCTGTACTTTCTTCCTCCCAGATCCACCTGCATCTTCTTCCTGGCAGCAGAACAAGGAAAGGGGGGGGATTGTGATGTAAGGAAGGGTGGGTGACTCTTCACTTCTGATAGTGGGGGGGGGGGCTCTTGACATCTTATGTAAGGGAGCGTGGGGTGCTCTGGTCATCTAATCTTACAGATATAACTGGCCCTTTGAGGGCAACCATAATGTTGATGTGGCCCGCAATAAAATTTAGTTTGACACCCCTGTTCTAGAATGTTGAGATCCCACCATATGCTGCATGGCCTATCAATTAAAATAAAATTATGCGTATGGAAAGCTTGCTGGCACTTGATAATGTCCATATGAGCTCTTTCATATGTGTGTCAGGTTGAACACTTGTCTGCTCCTCTTCTGCATTCCAGTCTATGCTGGATTCCTAGGGGTCTATTTATAAAAAAAAAATCTATATGAATGTGACAAACGTTTGCACACCAGCAATGAAAAACACAATATTTTCTTTAATTGATTATTTCCTGTGATCCATAGTGCCATCTAAAGTCCATATTTGGGTATTTTTTCCAGAAATACCTGAACTGAGCAAAAATGTTGCATTATGGTCCTGGATGGCACAGGCAATCGGTAGGAAATATTTATAGAAAAAATACAGAGATTTTCTGTTGCAGCTGCACATATGTTTGTCATATTTTTACAGAAACTTTTATTATACATAGACCCCCATAGAGTTCACTTTGACTACAGCTATCGCCAGGGCTGTTTCATTTATCAATCCTCGTTTCTTACTTGTATTAAAGTTGACAGTTTGGATTGGGGTGCTCCTGTTTTTCATAATCTCCTCAGCTCACATGGCTCTTTGAGTCTCATTCGTTTTCTGAACAGAAATGTCAAAACTGATGAATTTCAAAACCTTTTTTTTTTTTTTTCCCTTTATATATTCATTTCCCTGGTTTCTTGCTTTACTCCCACTCCCCCACACCCATTTTTGGTTTCAGTAACTCTTTCTCTTTTTATATTTTTCTTATAACATTGTTCTGGTTTACCTATAACATCTGTTGTCTTTAATTCTCCTGATTTATTGAATTTTAGCCACTTCATGCACTAAAACCTTTGATATTTTTGTTGTATATCTGAAAACTCAATAAACACATGTTAAAAAATAACATATGTTAAAAAAATAGAGCTTGTTATTTAGGGAGTGGGAGAGAGTAACAGGGAAGGAAAAAAACTATATAAGCAGATTCAATTTCAAACCAAAAATGAGCACTTGGTTTGAAATTATTATCCAAAATATGGTTTTATTATCCAAAAGTAAATATGTTGGTTCTGGCATTTACTTTACCCAAAGGTTCAGATTATGACTATTTAAGGAAACATAAAAAAAAAAATGTATTCACCAACTGTGGGAGTGCAAAGGTGTGCCAATTTGCCCTAAATTGTGAAACACATTATGAAGACACATTCCGCACTGTTTTCATTTGGCACTGTTACTAATATAATTGTAAAGTAGGTTATTAAAGCCTAACTCTGGTCATATCCTTTATAAGAAAAAGAAGCCCTGACCAATGATGAAAATAAAAAAGCAGCTCTGGCTACAACATTCAGTTCCTCTCCAGTGCTGTTCCCCACAGTAAAATCATAGAATGATGCCCAGTCTCATATAAAGTAGGGATCGACCGATTATCGGCACAGCCGATATATCGAGGGCCGATATGCACTTTCCCTAATATATCGGAATCAGCCTCTGAGGTTACCGATATTGCCGATATTTCGGGAAAGTGCTTGTACCAGGGTGATGCTTGCAGCTAGGGGCATCACCATGGTACCAGCGTCCATAGCCGACGGTCGACTGTCTTGTAATGATAACCAATGCGGATGAAAAGCCGCTCAGCTGTCATTACAAGGAGCGGTAGGGGAGGTCCCCCCCCCCTCCCGCCACTTTCCGCGCCTCGCCCGGGTCTTCCGTCCCACCGGGAGACCTAGGCAACCAGCCTGCATGGCTGCCGAAGACCCGATCAAAGCCGTATTCGGCTCTGATCGGGTCTCCATGTAAAAACCCAGATGTGATGTCATGACATCACTTCCGGATACTCAGTGCCAAATTTAAAAAAATTACAGCATTCAAAACAGCCAAACTTGGCGTTTTGAATGCTTTTAAGTGCAGAGGAGGGGTTTGGGATCTTTTAGACCCCTAGATTCCTCCACAAGAGTACCTGTCAAAAAAAAAAAATTGAATGTACGAAAATATCGACCAATATCGGCCGATACCGATATGCGATGACTAAAATATCGGTATTGGTATCAGCAATAAAAAAACATTATTGGTCAATCACTAATATAAAGCCCAACTCTGGGCAACCATTATTTTCCTGCCATCCCTCTCTCCTATCCCTCTAAACCCATCCTCCTAGTCAATTTAAAGTCTCCCAGCCAGATCCCCTACTGATGCTGCTTCCACCTGTGGGGACCACTAGTCCAGCACCACATGTTTTCATTCTGTTCCTTCACTGCTTTTGGGCCAACATCAGAACTCTTCTTAATCCTATGAGGACCCCTCCACTGCCCAGCCGATGGAAATATAGACTCCGAAGGACCCCAGAAGGAAGTAAACAGAGAACAGGACCCGGCGCTGGATGATCATGTGATCTCACCCTAAGGCAAGTAAAAACTTTGTTGGGCTGAAAGAGTTTTCATTTTTCTTCCCAGTAATTAGATAGCAGTAAGTTTGAGTGGGGTAAATTTTATCCCAGAGTTGGGCTTTAAATTTATCGGTGGTCCCAGTAGCTTGTAAAGACTGCATTATTAAAACTACGTTCAAAACATTTTCCATTTTTAAAGTCTTGGCAAACAGCAGAACTTCAGATTTGTTTATGTATTTAAAAATCAGAATAGCAATGTCCCATAATAAAAATCTGGCAGATTGAATTTCTGAATGATGTATTTTAAGCAGTATGATCTTTTGACTGGAATTTAGCCATGTCTGAATTTCTTGATCTGAGCAGTCAACAGCCTTCACACTCCAAAACCAACAACATAATCCAGCAACCGATGTTTACTCCAGACAGTGCTTTACAATGCACATCAAGACATAATAGGGTTGCAAGAGCAGTTGATCCGGAGCTTAGTAAATGAGCAGAAGCTTCCATCAGCCAATCATTTTCAAGTGAAAAAGCATTATTTTTTATTTTCCTTGCACGTGATTGGTTAAGCTTCACTTCATTTACTAAGCTCTGGAGCAGCTGCACTTGCCGAGTGCACAGTCTATTTAGCCATTAGCAAATCAACCCCTATGTTCCAAGGAAGCATTCAAAATTAAAATTGAATTAATCAAAGTGGTTGTAAACCAGGCCTCAGGTTATAAGCAGAGATTTCTACATCTGTTCAAAGTGCAGAATTTATAAAGCTTGTCTGAGAGTTCAGAAAGCAGGGGGGTGGAGAGCTAAAATTACACTCTGCAGAGCTCAGTGAGGAGAGCTCTGGAAGCTGATTGGAGGGAAGAGACACCCCCCCCCCTCCCCTCACACAGCACACAGGAACAGAGCTGAGGCTGTCAATCTGCTGGAGGTTCCTCCCCTGTCACCATTTTTTTCTTGGTGTCAGGAAAATTTGTCAGGAGCGATTCATGCTGATAGCAGGGGAACTAAGCAGCAGACAGAAATTACAATTAGTGCTCTTAATTGAGACAAGTACACACTATACAGAGAAATGCTTTGTTCATATTTAATGTCTGAAGCTTACAACCACTTTAAATGTATCATTAGAGGTGACATTTAAAGCTGATTTCCAATTTTGCAGTCAAATTTGACAAAACCACACCTTAAGTTTGTTATGTGTTCCCAATCACACAGCATGCCTAAAATGTTTTTTTTTTTTTTTCAATCTTTCCTACCTTTTAGATGTTTCTCAGCACAAGGTGTCATGCCTGACTACAAGGGTCCTAAACAATGTTAGAGTGAGTCCGCCTCCAGTAATATACAATGCAAGAAGCCCAGTCTCTACACCTTTAAGACTTTGTTAGGACAGGCAGGGGTTAATTTACTGAAGGCAAATAGACTGTGCACTTTGCAAGTGCAATTGCACTCATTTTCCCCAGAGCTTAGTGAATGTGGTGAAGATGCACTTTGTAAAAATACCCAATCAGATGCAAGAAAAATGTTTAAAAAAATGCATTTTTGTTTACACATGATTGGATGATGGAAATCAGCAGAGCATTACCACTTTCGCTAAGCTATGGGGAAAATGAATGCAACTGCACTTAATGAGTACAACTGCCCTTCCAAAGTACACAGTGTAATTTCCTTTAGTAAATCCACCCCACGGTGTTTAAACCTAGTTACAATTGATAATAAAGATCTGCATGCACAATACAGACAGGTTTTACTATGGTAAAGTGATAAATAATCAGCACAATTAACAACTAAATAATGTGTGCAAATATCTAACAATAACTCTTATTTGCCTAATAGTGCGGTGAGGATTGCTGCCAACACTTTCTAGAGTATGTCCACCAGAATCTCTTCATAACCATAAAGTGCAAATTGTAGGTGCAACGCAATCACATATAAAATATAACTGAGTGAAAAAATAAACAAAAATACAACTTCAATAGTTAATGTGATAAAAGATAGCGTCAGAGTCCCAAATAGAAATATAAATGCTCCACCGCTGTGCCAGCTCAAAGTGATAATTCATATAGTAACATCCAATGTGTTCAGTGACCACCACCTCCAGAGAAATTGCCTGCTCACCTCCAGTCTTTGACCCCACTACAAAGTCACAGTAGCCTTAGTGAACTCCATTCAGGATGGTACTGAAACACTCCGGGAAGTATGGTGGCTTCCAAAAGACTCTTAGACGTACATCTCAAGAATCAGAACATTCAGGGGTATGAGAGATGATTACGGCCACACACACCTACACAGGTTGAACTAGATGGACTATTGTCTTTATTCAACCTCACCTACTATGTAACTATGTAACTCCTGCAAGAATCGTCCCCCCTGAAACACGCTACTCCACTTAAATCTTGATCAACCATGTTAAATATCTTAGAATAGGTATATAAAAAACATAGTGCTCTCTGCTTCAAATTATTTAATAAACCTTAACCACTTACCGCATACTAACGTAGGGGTACGTCTGTAAACTTTGCGGTAGTGTACCGGGATGATGCCTCTAGCTAGAGGCATCATCCCGGTACCGTGATTTAGAGCCGACAGTTGGCTTTCCGTTGGTACCGACCGATGCGGCTCCACCGGGAGCCCCGAGCACCCAGCCGGCACGTCCGCCGGCTGGATGGAGTCCCGATCAATGCTGGAAATGGCTTAGATCGGGTCTCCGATGATGTAACCCGGAGGCGGCGTTCATGACGTCACTTCCGAGTTACTGTGCTGCAAAAGGCTGCAAATTTGAAAAAGGGCTGTATGCAAAAAAAACGGCGTTTTGCATACAGGGAAGTGTAGTGGAGGGGTCGAGGGTCTTTTAGACCCTCGATCCCTCCATAAAGTGTACCTGTCACTGCATATTGCTGTCACAAGGGATGTTTACATTGCTTGTGACAGCAATAAAAGTGATCAGATTTTTTTTTTTTTTAACCACTTTACCACCGGAGGATTTTGCTGTCTTCCGTCCAGGCCACTTTTTGCGATTCGGCGCTGTGCGACTTCAACTGACAATTGCGCGGTCGTGCGACGCCGTACCCAAACGAAATTTATGTCCTTTTTTTCCCACAAACAGAGCTTTCTTTTGGTGGTATTTGATCACCTGTGCGATTTTTACTTTTTGCGCTATAAACAAAAAAAGAGCATTTATTTTGAAAAAATAATAATATTTTTAACATTTTTTTATATGAAATTCCCCCCAAAAAAGATGTAAAAACCAATTTTTTAAAAAATTTTTGGCCAATTTGTTTTCTGCTACCTATGTTTGGTAAAAAAAAATCACAATAAGCGTATTTTGATTGGTTTGCGCAAAAGTTATTGCGTTTACTAACAAAGGGAAAGATTTCTGTCATTTTTGGTGTTTTTTTTTTAACGCGTAATGGCGGCGATCTGCGATTTTTTTTGTGGGACTGCGACATTGCGGCGGACAGATCGGACCCTTGACTGACATTTTTGACACTTTTGGGGTTACCAGTGACATTACTGCAGTAATCAGTGCTATATATATGCACTGTTACTGTAAAAATGACACTGGCAGGGAAGGGGTTAATTTTATTGGAGAGGGAGGGGTTAATGTATGCCTGGTGCTTACTGACGTGTAGGGGGGGAGGTGACTGAGTGAGTCATGGACAGATCGGATGTCCAGCTATGCTGAACAGTCCGATCTGTCACTCCCTGTCACTATGGAGATCCGCCCTCTTGTGTTTACACAGGCGGGCGGATCTCCACACTAGATCCCCGGCGATCGGGGCAGAGCAGCGGCGATCGCCGCTGCTCCTCCCCTGGCCCGACTCCCGCTGTGAATGAAAACAGCGGGAGCGAGCCTCGGGCGGCGCGCAAGCGCCGCCCAGAAGGGGGAGTGTCTGACGACGTTAATACTACGTCGTCAGACGATAACGAGCCACTTTGCCGCAGTACTATTACCGTACTCGGTCGGCAAGTGGTTAAAACTGTAATAAAGTTAAAAAAATAAATAAAATAAATGGGGAAAAAAATGTAGCCGCCCCCATCACCGTTAGCTCGCGCACAAAAAAAAACGTATACGGAAGTCGAGCCGCAAATGAAATCGCTGTTCAATGAGGTATCGCCGCGATCGCCATAGCGTGAGCAATAATTTAAAAAAAAGAGCTACACTCTATCTCTAAACTGGTAACCGTTAAATAAATTTAAAGTGTCGCCTATTGAGATCTCTATTGACCGTAATTTGTCGCCATCCCACGGGGGGGGGACGCAATTTTAAACCGTAACATGTTGGGTATCTATTTACTCGGCGTGACATGGGTTAACTTTACTGTTTAGTATTTTTTAAATGCAGTGAAATGTGATTTTTCTAAATTTTTCCAAAAAAATGGGGTTTTAAAGACCGCTGCGCAAATACCGCGTGACAGAAAATATTGCAATGACTGACATTTTATTCTCCAGAGTCTTTGCTAAAAAAATATATATAATGTTTGGGGGTTGTAAGTAGTTTTCTAGGAAAAAATACTGATTTTAACTTGTGAACAAAAAGTGTCCGAAATAGGGCTGGGGCTTAAGTGGTTAATAAAGGGATTCAAAACACTCACATAGATATGTGTGAAACCAGCATATATTCACCACGCTGATACAAAAGTAAGTAGTGGCGTCACGGATAACGGCTCCTCTGACCCATATGCATTAAGCCCTCCTAATGGGCTTATTCTGTGTTTTTAATCCCTTTATTCAGTTTTAATAAATAATTTGAAGCAGAGAGCACTATGGGTTTTCCATATCTATGGGATGGCAAGCATCTCTTGTCTACCTTTAAATAATTTACACCAGACAGCTTTTGTTGGATAATAATTTGGCCACGGCCTTTATTTATTGGTTTTTCCAATATTTTATTAACTCATTAAACCATGAATAAACCATTATTAACTTTAAACATTACCATAATTTCACACCACATAACACGACAACCCAGCTTAGCCGCTCGGGTTATTACTAACCACAGAATAAACCTCCACATAAACGTCCCCCTTTCTTCAAAGGTGACCCAACCACATAAATTTTTTAAGGCCGTGACTTTAACACCTTTTTTTTTTTTTTTTTTATTATATAGGGGGGGGGGCGGGCGGGAAGCTCCGCTCTGGCTGCTCTCCTGAGGCGACTGACCACGCGCTCCCGCTCACACTCATATTTATAGCCTACCTCGGTTCCAGAAACTTCTGTCACCTGACCTTCCGCAGGCAGCTATTTTGACCAATCCGCTTCTTCTTCCCCTACACTACCTGCCTCTCTCCCCAGTCAGGGGAGGGGAACTAGAAACTGCCTATTCCGCAGCCCTCCCATGAGGAAAAAGGAAGAAAATGGGTTTCTTGAAACCCCTTTCCCTTTTTCCATTCATGGGATGGCAAGCATCTCTTGTCTACCTTTAAATAATTTACACCAGACAGCTTTTGTTGGATAATAATTTGGCCACGGCCTTTATTTATTGGTTTTTCCAATATTTTATTAACTCATTAAACCATGAATAAACCATTATTAACTTTAAACATTACCATAATTTCACACCACATAACACGACAACCCAGCTTAGCCGCTCGGGTTATTACTAACCACAGAATAAACCTCCACCAAGTCAGGAGGTGCTAGCCTCCTGACTACCCCACCAGCCCGCGGCCAATTCTATTGCTGTCTGGAAGCCTAGATTCATTATATCCAGACCTATATCCGAAAGATGTACCCCATCCTTCCAATATAAGCCCGGGATACCACCCTCTAAATCTACGTGCCTATAGGACAAGCCATCACCCATACTCATGAACTTTTCTAATTTATGATTCACTCTTCTTCTCATTTTCTCAAAAACCTTCCCGACTTATCCTGCAACCAAATGAGACGAGGGATGATCTCAGAAAAAATGATGACTGTACCTGGTGAAAATGACTTCCATTTCTGTATGATAAAGCATATCTTAAAGATTAACCTGACTGTTTGCAATTTCCCGATGTCATTGCCGCCCAGGTGGATTAACAAAATATCCGGCAATGGCCAACCATAACTCAGCCTACCCAATTCAGTCATCAGATTATCCCAGATCAACCCACCCTTACCAAACCAATATACCGTATATACTCGAGTATAAGCCGACCCGAGTATAAGCCGAGACCCCTACTTTTACCACAAAAAGATGGGAAAAATCATTGACTCGAGTATAAGCCTAGGGTGAGAATGCAGGGCGGCGGGCATGGTGCAGGAGAATGCAGGGTGACTGGCATGGTGCAGGAGAATGCAGGGTACTGGCATGGTGCAGGAGAATGCAGGGTACTGGCATGGTACAGGAGAATGCAGGGTACTGGCATGGTGCAGGAGAATGCAGGGTACTGGCATGGTACAGGAGGATGCAGGGTACTGGCATGGTGCAGGAGAATGCAGGGTACTGGCATGGTGCAGGAGAATGCAGGGTACTGGCATGGTGCAGGAGAATGCAGGGTACTGGCATGGTGCAGGAGAATGCAGGGTACTGGCATGGTACAGGAGAATGCAGGGTACTGGCATGGGGCAGGAGATTGCAGGGTACTGGCATGGTGCAGGAGATTGCAGGGTACTGGTATGGTGCAGGAGATTGCAGGGTACTGGCATGGTGCAGGAGAATGCATGTACTGGCATGGTGCAGGAGATTGCAGGGTACTGGCATGGTGCAGGAGAATGCATGTACTGGCATGGTGCAGGAGATTGCAGGGTACTGGCATGGTGCAGGAGATTGCAGGGTACTGGCATGGTACTAGAGGATCCGGGGTTGTGGGCATACTACAGGAGATGCAGTGCTGTGGGCATGGTACATGTGGACCATGCCCGCAGCACTGCATCCCTTGTAGTGTGCCCGCAGCCCATGGCAGGTAGTGAAGCTGTTTCACTTACCTGTTCCAGAGGCGCCTTCATTTTAAAAATGGCGCCGCCCGGCGCTGACACGTCATTGCGCACGCGCCGCCGCCGCTCGTATACTTTCGGCTATTCCCGGCCTCTCCCGAGCGGCGCCGGCAATAGCCGAAATTACACGAGCGGCGGCGGCGCGTGCGCGGTAACATGTATGCGACGGGCGGCGCCATTTTTAAACCTTAAACCCGTCGGAGAGGACATTTTTTTCCTTGACTCGAGTATAAGCCGAGGGGGACGTTTTCAGCACAAAAAAATGTGCTGAAAAACTCGGCTTATACTCGAGTATATACGGTAGTTCAAATAAACTTGGATCCAGATCCAGATTAGTGCCGTAAATTCTGCTTTCGGCTCTTTTGTGCGCCCAGCGGACATAGGAGTGCCCGACGATCCAAACTATCAACTTCTTGCCTAGAAGCAAAAGGTACATTGTTAGACTTCACATATCTCAAATAGACATTTGACTTCCATCTACCCACTTTCTTTATTGCATCTTCTCCCATCCCCGATCTAGCTGCTGTTGTGGCAGCCCCCATTCTGAAAGAGTGACATGAAATACCCAAATTGCACATGCCCAAAACAGATAGGATCTTTGCCAAAACTCTCTGAAACTGAAACCCAGTAAGAGGAGACCGGTTCTCATGAATAAAAAGACGAGTCCCTCCCCTCGGCCTCAATTCCAAATAGGAACTTAACGATTCCATAGGACATATGGACCGCAACGAACTCCTTCTTAATACAATCCACGTCCCCTTTCCGGACTGATCTGTCTTGGATTTGCGCAAAAATAATTTTAACTGGTCCTTTTCAATTATGATATCTTCCAATAACAGCCCACCCTCATCCTTTTTTGCTCTCGGGACTAATTCTGAAATTCTTAAAGCTGCAAAAAAACAAACCGAAAATGCAGCCTTAAACAGCCTTATTTCATAGGTCGAAAAACAAACCTTTTGCGTTGCCTTACACATATCCACTAAATTAGTGACCGAGATTGGACCTCTATAATCCACTCTAGACTGTTTTTTCTTATAACCTTTAAGGACTTGCTGAACTGAAAAGAAAGATAACATAGACTCTAAACCTTTTAGTTTTAGAAAATAAGAGATCCCGTACAATATTTTGCTAATATGGGACCAGGACAATTTCTTCATCAATAATTTTTCCAGAAAACCCAATACCAACCTTTCTGAAATTGCCACCCGGCCATTATTGGTCTCATTTAAGAAAGACAACCATAATGACCAGGAGCTACAATAGCTCTTCCACGTTGAATTTGCCAGGGAGTTACGAATGTTCTCTTGTACTAAACTATATCCCATAGATGCTTTGGACAGTCCATACCCACTTTGTTTGCTCCCGGTACCAGCTCGAAGAACTTGCCCATCTGTAATCGGGAGAGAGCGTCAGCAATAACATTTAGTTTACCCGGAACATATTGAGCCTTTATCCAAATGTTATGAAGCAAGCCCCCCATATTTCTACTGCTACTATGACAGGAAAAAGTTCCAGTAAAACAATGTTTTTTAACAGACCTTTCTCCCTCCATTTTACAGGCCAATTCCCTGCACACCACTCATGCTTCCATATGGCTGAAAAACCAATTGATCCAGCAGCATCCGTGAATAAACAAAAATCCGAATCAGTAATGAAATCTTCCTGAATTATCGCTCTAACATTAAATGACTGCAAAAATTTTGACCATAGCAGCATATCTTCCCTAATGTCCTGAGTCAATCTTATATGGGAATATGGACTCTTTAAGCCTGACATCTTCAAATACATTCTTCTGGAATAAATTCTCCCTACTGGAAGCACTCTAGTAGCAAATGCTAAATTACCTAATAATTTTTGCAGTTCTTTCAACAGAACTTTCTTTTTTCTTATCAGAATGATAATTAAATTGAAAATCCTGTCCAATTTCTCTTTAGGTAATTTGAATTCCATTTTATTGGAGTCAATCAGGATTCCCAAAAATTCCAGCTCTTGAGAAGGATACACCGTTTTTTCTTCCGCTAGAGGAATATTAAACCTAGAACACATGTTTTGGAACGACTGTAACAAACTCAAACATCTGCCGGAATTCCTGGGACCCAAAAAAAGAAAATCGTCTAAATAATGAAGTGTAAATTTTGAATCTGCCTCTGACTGTAATACCCATTCGAGAAAGGTGGCAAAAGCTTCAAAATAAGCACACGATAAGGAACAACCCATCGGGAGAAACATGTCAAAATAAAATTTCTTGTTGAACATGAAACCAAGTGAGTTAAAACAACTCGGATGAATTGACAGCAATCTAAATGCTGACAAAACATCCGCCTTGCTCATTAATGCTCCAGTACCCAACTCCCTCAACAATATTATCGCCTTTTCAAATGAAGCATATTCCACTGAACAATCCCCCGGATCTATTTGGTCATTAAGGGAACTCCCGAATGGGAATGACAAGTGATGTATGAGTCTAAATTTATTGGGTTCTTTTTTCGGTATGATACCCAAAGGAGAAATCCTAAAATTAGCGAATGGTGGCTTCAGAAATGGACCCGCAATTCTACCTGCCTTAATTTCTTTATCAATTTTTTCCTCAACAATATGTGGCAACTCATCCACTGATTTTAGATTTCTCACTACTACACAACCTTCTCCTTTAAAGACAGGTAGCTTGAAACCTTCCGCAAACCCTTTAAAGAGCATGCTGGCCATCCGCTGGTCTGGATATTTGCGTAGCCAAATTTGCATTTCTTGTAGGTTCACCAGCAGCTTGCCCCTTAAGAAATGGCTCTTTTCCTACAGATTGAGAGCTAGCTGCCATTTTTTTGAAACATTTTGACACACTATGAGCTCCAGAACAGAAGGCACATTCATGTCTAAAACGACAATTATGCAACCACTTACAACTGGACTCATTAAATGCAAAACATATGCCTTTCCTGTAACTTGTGGCCTGAGCGGCCATAGTCACTGGTCTAGAAATCTGTGGCCTTTGTGGGATTAGCAGGTTAAGCCATAAACCCACATCTTTACATCCCCATTGAAGATCTTTATGGACGGATAATTTTTGTCTAAAGGATTCGTCATATGAAAACCATCCGAAGCCTCCAAAGTTCTTATATGCCTCTAATATGATTTCCACATGATGAAAAAGCCCCACTGCTTTGTATGGATGTTTCTCGCATAATACACCCGCATATATACAGAAGGCCTGCAGCCAATTATTAAAAGATTTGGCCACTGGTCTTCTCCTATCTTCTTCATTTTTTTCTGATTTCAGAAATTCTTTACTAGACGGCAGTAAGGACAGTAAGTCCATAAATTCTCCATTCCAAATTTTCTCCTTGATACTCATACCCAGATGGAAACCCAAAGGTGATGGGGAACAAGGCATGCTTTCCTTAAGACTAATTTCTGGTACACCCACATCCTGAAAGCCCGTTACCCTCTCTGTCACTATCCGGGTCCAACCTCATCCGGGTCCAACCATACCGATGACACATTTCTTGTCTGAACCTTATTATGTAGCATATGTAGGGAATTAGCAATTTGATTCAAGGACTGGTTCAGATTACCTAAGATAGTTAAGTTACACTCACCCGGCCCAGCAGTTTGATCCTCTAAAGGAATTTGCTCCTCTGCTGGCCAATATAGCGGGCTTACTTCTCTGTCATCCTGCAGGCAGCTGTCCTTGGGGCCTGAACCGGACCTTCCTTCAACAGCCCCTGCTTCTGAATGCCACCTTGCTGTGCTGGCTTCCTCTGTTCTTGGTGCCTTATGTCCTCTTGTCTTCTGACTTGCTGGGCGCTCTTCAACCGGCGGGCTAAATCTCCTTTGCGGTGTCCTTCTCCTCTTCTGCAGCTCTTCCTTTGCTGCACCGCTGCTAGTCTCCACCCCCATGGACTCGTTGTGCTCCCGTGCCGCTCCGCTTCCACCCGACTCTGGTTTGCCGCGTTGTCCTCCCGCCGGTCTGCCTCTCTTCCCGCCTCTTTTCTCCTCACCGCTGACGCTTCCCACCGCTGACTTCTTCAAATCTTCCGCCGGACTTCTTTCTTCTTGTCCCGCCTCTTCTTTTCTTTCTTCGGTGGACATCTCTAGGCAGCGTCTCAGCCACTTCTCCCCGCCTTCTGCTTCGGCTCTCTCTAGTAGCTGTCGCAGTAGAGTCTTCATTTCTTCTGGAAGCTCCGCTCTGGCTGCTCTCCTGAGGCGACTGACCACGCGCTCCCGCTCACACTCATATTTATAGCCTACCTCGGTTCCAGAAACTTCTGTCACCTGACCTTCCGCAGGCAGCTATTTTGACCAATCCGCTTCTTCTTCCCCTACACTACCTGCCTCTCTCCCCAGTCAGGGGAGGGGAACTAGAAACTGCCTATTCCGCAGCCCTCCCATGAGGAAAAAGGAAGAAAATGGGTTTCTTGAAACCCCTTTCCCTTTTTCCATTCATTCTAAGATATTTCACATGGTTGATCGAGATTTAATAAGTGGAGTAGCGTGTTTCATGGACGATTCTTGCAGGAGTGTTCCAGTACCATCCTGAATGGAGTTCACTAAGGCTATTATGACTTTGTAGTGGGGTCATAGACTGGAGGTGAGCAGGCAATTTCTCTGGGGTTTGTGGTCACTGAACACATTGGATGTTACTATATGAACTATGACTTTGAGTTGGCACAGCAGTGGAGAATTTATATTTATATTTGGGACTCTGGCACTGTGGTTTATCACATCAGCTATTGGAGTTTTTGCATTTTTGTTGATTATTTCACTCAGTTATATTTTATATGTGATTGCACTGCACTTAAAATTTGCACTTTAAGGTGTAATTGTGGCAAACACAGCTGCCCAGCCCCCTCACAAACAAAGAGAACTATGTAGCATTTTTTCTTGCATGGTCCACAATAGAGCATCTAAAAAAGGTAAGCTGTCATTTTTGAAATTTTTTAAAATTATGCTATGTTAATGGGGACATGTAACAAATATATAGTATGTGTTAACCCAATTTGGCTACAAAAATGGAGATACACTTTCAAGGTAACCTGTCAAGACAGACATATAAGACCTGCCATTACTAGCTTGTTTGTGAAAGTGAAAGCTCTGAACTCATTTTTCGTCTTGCTTCATATCCATATAGTTAGCAATTTTTCACTGCTGTGTAAATAATATCGTCCCTCAAATGTTGCCTTCCCCATCAACCTCTATTGACTATTGTGGATATGAGACTTGCACATTGTTTTTCCTGTACAATGTAAAATGCTTTATCTTTTCCCGAAATTGCATTTCTTTAACAAAAATACTTCTGTTGAATAAATAAAAAGTCAACCTGGAGAGTGGTAACCTCTCATGAAGGGCTTCTTCAGCTAAGCACACCCTTTAGCTAGCATGCCAAAGCTAAGGGCAGTTGGATTCCAGGAAGTAAATGCTACATGAAGCATCCGCTCTTACTCAAGATGGCCATTACCACATATGCTAGGGGCTTTGTTTTTCAAAGTGATTTCCTAGTACAATAAAGCATGAAGACATGGATGGATGGGGGGGGGGGGGGGTTGCTTTGAATAATAAAAATGCTCAGATTCGGTGCAGTTACACTTTTGGTGCTAAAATAAATCTGATATTATTTTCTTTTAATTATGGCAGAAAAGAATAATACTTTCATTTTATTCAATAGGGAGGCATAGGTGAACCTGGCCAAGGTATAACTTGAGCCATGGGATTTCAGGTAAGGCAATAATTTTCTAAAGCTATTAAAACAAAGTGCCAGTTTATTGGCCACCAGTATGTTTGAGAGCCAGACTGTGGCTAGTAGAGTCAAAAATATTGTCCCTGCATCAGTGAATAATAAGATTAAAAATGGTCAAAAAGGAATAAAAGTGCCCCTGTGGTAATAAAATATGGTCTTGCCTCAGTGATCAATGGAAGTTAAAAATGTCCTCATGTTGGTGGTCAGCCTACTGGGATGGTCAGTGGGAGTAATATGTAGCTGTGCATTAGTGATTAATGGAAGCATAAATGCCCCCAAAATCAGTTGTCAATAGAAGTAATAAATGGCCCTGCATCGGTGGGAGGAATGGTGCCCTGTCCATGGGATTTGGAAAGCCACCAGCATTGTTGTATATGCCCCCTCCCCAAGCATTGGTGATATTTTGAGCAGTAAAATCCCCCCTGGGAGCTGTTGTCAGTGGGAATAATAAAAGACCCCACAGCATTGGTATGTGTTAGTGGGAGTGATTAACCACTTAAGCCCCGGAGGATTTGGCTGCTCAAAGACCAGGGCCTATTTTGCGATTCGGCACCGCGTGACTTTAACGTACAATTGCGCAATCGTGCGACACTGTACCCAAATAAAATTGATGTCCTTTTTTTCCCCACAAACAGAGCTTTCTTTTGGTGGTATTTGATCACCTGTTAGATTTTTACTTTTTGCGCTATAAACAAAACAAAAAAAGAGCGACAATTTTGAAAAAAATAACAATTTTTCACATTTTTTTATATGAAATTCTCAAAAAAAAATGTAAAAATCAAATTTTTTTAACATTTTAGGCCAATTTGTTTTCTGCTACATATTTTTGGTAAAAAAAAAAAAAATTGCAATAAGCGTATTTTGATTGGTTTGCCAAAAGTTTTATGTCAATTTTATTGTTATTTTTTTTTTAACTAGTAATGACAGCGATCTGCGATTTTTTTGCGGGACTGCGACATTGCGGCGGACAGATCGGACCCCTGAATGACATTTTTGACACTTTTGGGGGGTACCAGTGACATTACTACAGTAATCAGTGCTATAAATATGCACTGTTACTGTAAAAATGACACTGGCAGAGAAGGGATTAACTTTATTAGTGATCAAGGGTTAAGTGTGTCCCTAGGGGCTTGATTCTAACTGTTAAGGGGCATGGCTTGTGATGTAACCACAGAGACATACGATCCTACATAGCAGGATCGTATAGTCTCTGCAGTTACACCAGGGAGCATGACAGACGGCTTTGTTTACATCAGCCGCCTGCCTTTCTCCCTCTCCGGTGGGAGATCGCGAGTGACCGGCGGAAATCGGAGCCGCCGGTCACTCGCGCGGGGATGTTAGGGAACGAGCGGGGGCCCGCCTCCAGCGGTGCGCTCACCCCCGAGAGGCTCGTGGGCGAGCGACGTACCGATACATCGCTTTGCCCAGGAGGGGCTGACCGCCGCAGTACATAGTCGTGCAGCGGTCGGCAAGTGGTTAAAAAAATTCACCTATATTAAGAGGTGTGTGTGTGTGTGAGAGAGAGATAGGGACCTTAGATTGTAAGCTCCTTGAGGGCAGGGACTGATGTGAATGAACAGTATGTAATCAATTGCATACATTTTATGCTAAAGATAAACACATAAATAAATTAATTAATATACCCCCTTTAGCAATGATGTAAGTAGTTATCCACTTGCCAACAGCCAGCAGTACATTTACTGTGGCAGGTCGGCTCTGTCCCCCGAAACAACGTAACTGTATTCTCAGGACCATGAGTGGAGGTGCATGCACGCGCCCATTCGCCACAGGAAAATCTGATCTGCCCCATGTGTCACCCCCTAGGGACACATTTAACCCTTTGATTGCCCCTGGTGTTAACCCCTTCCTTCAAAACAACAATTCTCCTGCGCTCGGGTGGTGTGTAATGAAGGATAAGTACTTTTATATATGGTCTTGGTGTGCATCACTCAAGGTCTTGCTGCCCCTTCTGGACCAAGGGTATCCAAAGTACACTAAAAGACAACAACAACAAAAAAAGGGGCGCACCGACCTTGTGCATTACCACTAAAAAAGGTTTATTGAGATCCAAAGACAACATTTATTATACTCACAAATGAGTGATGATAAAACACATAAAACCACAATGGAACTGGTCGTCTCCAAAGTATCCAGGGAACCCCTGTCTGGATGACGTGATGGTGTCAGCAACTGTATGGCTGGGCTGATGCGTTTCGAGGTAGGACCCTCTTCCTCAGAGCCAAAACGTGCTACTGAACTGTTGCTTCATTTGCAAGGTGTTAAATAGTCAGCTAGTACCGCTCTCCACAAGCCGTCCCGCCCCACAGGGAGAAAAGGTCAGCATGTGAGTAGCGAAGGCACACATATTTCCAGGGCAGTACAACACACTGTAATGCATGCAACACCGGCCTCAATCCACACCAATTGCAAATCACAGCAGAAGCATAGACAAAGATAATCAATTCAAACAATACCATGGACTGAGAATGGAACAATAAAATAAATAAATTGCATGAATTGAAAAAATAAATGGATAATCTCCTTATAAAAAACATATATAAATATATCAATGTAATATACAGTCAGGATCAAAAAATGCATATATAAACACACAATTACTGTAGTAAAAATGCCCCTGTCCCAAACCCTTTTTGTATATTAATAGATATAATCTGTAATGACGATTTGCAGAGAGTCTTGCTGTCACTGCGGATGCGAGAAGGAAGTGAATACTGTAGAGTGCACACACATGTAACCAATAGCATGGCTCCTGTAGGTTCTGATCTCGATGATGCATGTGGTGTAGCCAGACTTGTATAAAGTACTCGAAATTTCTACTTGAGTAAAAGTACAAGTGCTCGATCAAAAAGTGACTTGAGTAGAAGTGGAAGTGCTCGCAGAAAAAGTTACTTAAGTAGAAGTACTAAAGTATTCAACATTTTTTTTACTTAAGTATTGCAAGTAGTTTTTTCAAAAAATTTGCTACTTAAGTACTGAAAGTAAAAGTACCAGTAGTTTTGAAAAAAAATTTCTACTCAAGTACTGAAAGTAGAAGTAGAAGTACTGTGTTATGTAGTTATTAAAGAAAGAAGTCAAAAGTTTGAACATCATATTGTTTTTTATTATTTCAAATGATTTATTTAAATGATTAACCAGTGTTTGTTAGTAGTTTCTTGATGCACTTTAAGCGCGGTAGCACCATTTATTTGTTTGTTTCATATTTTCTTTTTATTGGAAAGATTTGGTATAGCAGCTTTTATTATACACAGCCTTTATTTTCGTATGCGCTGATTTACTAATGACATTATACACATTTTTTTGAGCTTTATGCAACCTGCCATCTACTATTCTGGCAGTGGTAATTTTTTTAAAAGTAACGAGTAACTATGCAGCACAAAAAAAAAATATCGGAGTAGAAGTATCGAAATCATCGAAAAAATGTAGTGAAGTAAAAGTAGAAGTAGGAGAAAAAAATTCTACTCTAGGAAAGTACAGATACCGCATTTCGGTACTTAAGTACAGTACTTAAGTAGTTCTACTTCGTTACTATACATCTCTGGGTGTAGCTGAGGGATACTGTGCCAGTTGCCACTCACAGGTTTCCTGGGACAGGTTTAGGGGCATCAGTAAGAGGGGCCAGTGGATGCGGCTGAGTCTTGGAGGAGACAGGAAGTGATGCCGTTGAATACCCGACGTAATGGGCAGTGGAACGCAGTTTCGCCTGCACTTCCGGGTTCTACGGCAAGTGTGCGGTCCAAGCTGGGACTGTTTAGCCAGGGATGCATGGTATTGTTTAAATTGATTATCTTTGACTATGCTTCTGTTGTGATTTGCAATTGGTATGGATTGAGGCCGGTGTTGCATGCACTACAGCGTGTTGTACTGCCCTGGAAATATGTTTGCCTTTGCTACTCACATGCTGACCTTTGCTCCCTGCAGGGCGGGACGGCTTGTGGAGGGCGGTACTAGCTGACTACTTAACACCTTGCAAATGAAGCAACAGTTCAGTAGCACGTTTTGGCTCTGAGGAAGAGGGTCCTCCCTTGAAACGTGTCAGCCCAGCCATACAGTTGCTGACACCGTCATGTCATCCAGTACAGGGGTTCCCTGGATACTTTGGAGATGACCGGTTCCATTGTGGTGTTATGTGTTTTATCATCACTCATTTGTGAGTATAATATGTGTTGTCTTTGGATCTCAATAAACCTTTTTTAGTGGTAATGCACAAGGTTGGTGCGCCCCTTTTTTTTGTTGTTGTTGTCTTTTAACCCCTTCCCTGCCAGTGTCATTAGTACAGTAACAGTGCATATTTTTAGCGCTGATTTAATTTACAGTATATCAATTGTTGTAGCGCAGCTCTCCCATTTATTTATTTTTAGCACTGATTACCGTATGAATGTCACTGAACCCCCAAAAGAGTCAAAAATGTCAGTTAGGTGTCCGATCTGTCCACCGCAATGTTGCAGTCCCACTAAAAATTGCGCCGCCATTACTAGTAATAAATAAAAAAATAAATAAAAATTACTTAAATCTTTCCCCTAGTTTGTAAACGTGATTTTTCACAAACCCATCAATTTACTCTTATTGGGATTTTCTTTTACTTTAAATATTTTTATTAAATTTCTTTACATACATAGCAAATAAAAAATGACATAACATGACATCAAATTTCAAAGAACCATAAAACGTTTGGAGTCTCCAGCATATGTCTTGCCCTTCAACTATTTTTCTTTTCCCTTCTCATTTTCCCTTTTCTTTTTCACCTTTCCTTTCCCTTTCCTCTTCCTTACCCTTACCCTTTTCTTCTCTCTCTTCCCCCTTTCTTTCCTCTTCCACTGGAAATTGGGTGGTATGCATACACATGTATCAACCAATTACAACACCAAACCAATTACTCACAGCAAAAGTTAAAAAAGCTATAGATAAAAAGAAAAGAACTTTTAAAAGATATAAAAATGAGGGAACACTATCATTGTTTAATTGTTACAAAGAATATAACAGAATATGTAAAAAGGAAATCAGGGATGCAAAAATTCAAAATGAACGACAGATTGCAAAAGATAGTAGGACAAACCCCCAAAAATTCTTTAAATATATTAACAGTAAAAAGGTCAGGTCTGAGCATGTAGGCCCTTTACAAAATAACCAGGAGTGGGTGACTGGGGAAAAAGAGAAGGCAAATTTATTAAATACTTTCTTCAGCTCTGTATATACAAAGGAGCATGGGGAGCTCATGACCATAATGAGGACGGTATTGACACAGCCCCAAATTATCCACAATGGCTCAAAAGTGATATGGTCCAGAAATATTTAGACAGAATAAGGGTGGATAAAGTGCCTGGACCAGATGGCATCCACCCACGCATCCTAAAAGAATTGAGCGCTGTAATTTCTAAGCCTTTGTTTCTGATTTTTAGGGACTAATTAAGGACTGGAATAGTACCACTGGATTAAGAAAGGGCCAATGTGGTGCCTATATTTAAAAAGGGATCAAAGTATTTGCCAAGCAACTATAGACCTGTTAGTTTACCTTCTATAGTCAGGAAGATATTGGAGAGTTTAATAAAAGACCACACAGATGAGTTCTTGCTGGAAAAAAAAATTAAGCAATAGACAGCATGGATTCATGAGAGACAGAAGTTGTCAAACAAACCTAATTTCTTTTTATGAGGAGGTAAGTAAAACCTTGGACAGAGGGGTGACTGTGGACTTGGTATACTTGGATTTTGCAAAAAGCATTTGACACAGTTCCTCACACACGGCTAATGTGTAAGGTAAAGTCTACAGGCTTGGAAAGATCGGTTTGTAATTGGATAGAAAATTGGCTAAAAGATAGAATTCAGAGAGTAGTGGTTAATGATTCTTACTCTGAATGGTCTAAAGTTATCAGTGGTGTACCCCAAGGTTCAGTGTTGGGACCCTTACTTTTTAATATCTTTAAAATAATATAGGGTCTGGGATTAAAAGTACCATTTCAGTCTTTGCAGATGACACCAAGCTTTGCAGTGGAATAACTTCTTTACAGGATGTCTCCAACTTACAATCTGACCTCAATGCACTGTTTCATTGGGCAACTATGTGGCAAATGAGGTTTAATGTTGATAAATGTAAAGTTATGCACTTGGGGGCTAAGAATATGCATGCATGCATCATACATACTAGGTGGAGTAGAACTGGGGGAATCCATAGCGGAGAAGGATCTGGGTGTTCTGGTAGATCATAAGCTTAATAATAGCATGCAATGCCAAGCTGCTATTTCCAAAGCAAGCAAAGTCCTTTCTTGTATTAACAGAGGCATGGACTCCAGAGAGAGAGGTATAATTTTGCCCCTGTACAAATCATTAGTAAGACCTCATCTGGAATATGCAGTTCAGTTTTGGGCACCAGTTCTTAAAAAGGATATTGGGGAACTGGAGAAAGTGCAGAGAAGGGCAACCAAACTGATAAGAGGCATGGAGGACCTCAGCTATGAGAAAAGATTAGAGGAACTGAATTTATTCTCTCTTGAAAAGAGGAGATTAGGGGGGATATGATCAACATATATAAATACATAAGGAGTCCATATTGTGAACTTGGGTTTGAGTTGTTCACTTTAAGGTCAACACAGAGGACAAGGGGGCACTCTTTAAGTCTAGAGGAAAACAGATTTCGTCTCCAAATATGGAAAGGTTTCTTCACCATAAGAGCTGTGAAAATGTGGAATAGACTTCCTCCAGAGGTAGTTCTGGTTAGCTCACTAGATTGCTTTAAAAAGGCCTGGACTCTTTCCTAGGTGTACAGAGTATACATGGGTACTAAAATTTTTTTTAGGTAAAGTTGATCCAGGGAATATCTGATTGCCTTTCGGGGGATCAGGGAGGAATTTTTTTCCCCTGCTGTAGCAAATTGGATCATGCTTTGCTGGGGTTTATTTTCGCCTTCCTCTGGATCAACAGCGGGTATAGGATTGTGTGTATGGGATTGTATGGTAGGGTTTTCAATACTGTTTTTTTTTTTTTTTTAATGGTTGAACTGGATGGACTTGTGTCTTTTTTCAACCTGACTAACTATGTAAATAATATTCCCGTGTTGGTGAAAAAAAACAAAAAAAAAAACAAAAACCCACCTAACAAATTGCGAATTATATTTCCTTCTCCTGTGTTAATAATTAAATTTAAGGGGTGTATATGAGGTCAGAAACCGTAGTCATCCGTCCCGTTTCCACCCTATATATTTATAAACAATAACCTTACAAATTGTGATTAAAAATATTCTATTAGAGGTGTGTATATATATATATATATATATATATATATATATATATATATATATATATATATATATAGTATTTATATATATATATATATATACACACACACACATCAATCAATTCTAAATCTCACACAAAACAAAAACCCACCTTACAGATTGTGAATTGTATTTCCTTCTCCTGTGTTAATAATTACATTTAAGGAGTGTATATCAGGTTAGAGACCAGAGTCGTCCTCCCCGTTCCCACCCTATATATTTATAGACAAAAACCTTAAAAATTGGGATTAAAAATGTTCTATTAAAGGTGTATAATGTGCATAAAGAAGCCAAGGAAAGATGGAAAAATCTCCGAAAGGCATGAAATTACAGATTCGACATTCTTATAATATGTCAACAAAAGTTAGATTTTATTTCCATCATTTACACTTTCAAAATAACAGAAAACAAAAAAATGGTGTCTGCAAAAGTTTGGGCACCTTGCAGATTTAATATCTTGTACTGCCCCCTTTGGCAAGTATCACAGCTTGTAAACACTTTTTGTAGCCAGCCAAGAGTCTTTTAATTCTTGTTTGAGGTATCTTTGCCCATTCTTGCTTACAAAAGTCTTCCAGTTCTTTGAGATTTCTGGGCTGTTTGTCACGCACTGCTCTTTTAAGGTCTATCCATAGATTTTCAATTATGTTGAGGTCAGGAGATTGTGAAGGCCATGGCAAAACCTTCAGTTTACGCCTCTCGATGTAATCCCCCGTGGATTTTGAGGTGTGTTTAGGATCATTATATATTTGTAGAAGCCCCCCTCTCTTTAACTTCAGCTTTTTCACAGATGGCATCAAGTTACCATCCAAAATTTGCTGAATTTTTATTGAATCCATTTTTCCTTCTACTTGTGAGATGTTCCCTGTGCCACTGGCTGCAATACAACCCCAAAGCATGATTGATCCACCCCCATGCTTAACAGTTGGACAGAGGTTCTTTTCATTAAATTCTGTGCCCCTTCTTCTCCAAACGTACCTTTGCTCATTCTGGCCAAAACGTTACATTTTAACCTCATCGGTCCACAGAACTTGTTTCCAAAATGCATCAGGCTTGTCTATATGTTCATTTGCAAAGTTCAAACGCTGATTTTTGTGGTGAAGACGTAGAAGAGGTTTTCTTCTGATGACTCTTCCATGAAGACTATATTTGTACAATTATCTCTTTATAATGGAATAGTGTACCACAACTCCAGTGTCTGCCAGATCTTTCTGGAGGGATCGTGCAGTCAAACGTGGGTTTTGAATTGTTTTTCTCACAATCCAGCGAGCTGTTCTGTCTGATATTTTTCTTGGTCTTCCAGATCTTGCTTTAACTTCCACTGTTCCTGATGACTGCCATTTCTTAATTACATTCCGAACAGAGGATATTGACATCTGAAAACGCTTTGCTATCTTCTTATAGCCTTCTCCAGCTTTGTGAGCGTCAACTATTTTCAGTTTCAGTTTTCTAGACCACTGCTTAGAAGATCCCATGGTGCTGATTGTTGGGGCAAGGTCAGATGAGTCTAGGCATTTAAAACCTTTGAGATTGACATCACCTGGTCTTCCCAGATGATGATTGAGAACAACCCATGACACTGGCAGGTCTCAGCCTTGCAAAGGGGGCAGTGCATGCTATAAATTCTGCAGGGTGCCCAAACTTTTGCAGACACCATTTTATTGCTTTCTGTAATTTTGAAAGTTTCAATGATGGAAATAACTTTTGTTGACATATTATAAGAATGTCTAATCTGTAATTTGATGCCTTTTGGAGATTTTTCCATCTTTCCTTGGCTTCTTTATGTACATTAATACAAATTTTTACCTGGGGTGCCCAAACTTTCGATCACCACTGTATATATATAGACACATACAAATCAACTCTAAATCTAACAAAAAAATACCAAAAATATGTAGCAGAATACATATTGGCCTAAAATGATGAAAAAATTGATTTTACATTTTTTTTATTGGGCATGTTATATAGCAGAAAGTGGAAAATATTGTTTTTTTTTTTTTTTTCAGAATTGTCGCTCTTTTTTTATAGCGCAATAAAAAAAAATTGCAAAGGTGATCAAATACCACCAAAAGAAAGCTCTATTTGTGGGAAAAAGAGGACATTAATGTTATTTGGATACAGTGTCTCACGGCCGCACAATTGTCAGTTTAAGTAACACAGTGCCGAATTGCAAAAAATGGCCTGGTTTTATTTTAATTAATTAAGGGGAAAACCCTTTGGTCCAGAAGTGGTTAAAGAACCTCCCAACACTGATGTCAGGGGTCAGGGGAGATAATTAAAGAACACCCTTGGGCTGTAGTTTGGGAACTGCTGCTCAAGAAGAAAAAAAAATGCTAGATTTAGACAGCTGGAGGAGCTTACTATTACATTTCACAGGAGTTTACTAGCTGTCCACTGACTAAAGCACAGATGAGAAAAATAGCTGTAGAAAAGCATTCAGCATTGTAAAATATTAAGTGCCGATTATAACATACGTATATATATATATATACATAGAAAGTACAGTAAAACTGCAGGAAAGGGCACTGGGGGGCAAACTAATGTGAATTTATTTTATTTTGTAATGTATCAGTGTGTTTGGTGTGTTTTAAATTTGCCGCCGGTTCCACCCCCTGCGAGCGTCAGGTCGCAGGAGACGGAAGCCGGGGCACAGAGCATCGGGAGGAAGATCCGGCCGCCGCACATTGCCGGGATACATCGCTGGATCCCGGGGACAAGGTGAGTACCCTCTCTTACAGGATCCAGCGATCTCCCTAGCGGTACCCCGAGTGTGGCTCGGGGTTACCGCTAATGGCTCTGAAATTTCATCCCGAGCCACACTGGGGAATACCGCTAAGGAGGTTAAAAGACACCCAATACCAGACTTATGGCTGGATTCATACTTGTGCGTAGCAGTAGCATACATTAAAACACATGTTTTGCCACATAATAATGTTGATGCATGGCACAAAAAAAAATAAAAAATACTTACCTGTGCTAAATCTCACCTCAAAGCACAGATGTGAATGACAAAATAGTGCCTTTTCATGCATTAGGGAGCACTGGGATCCCATTTAATAGGAATGCGCTGCCTTAACACAGCGTGCCTCATTGCACAAAAATGTGTGTTAACACATGCATTCTATGTAAAAAATACATAAGGGGTCCACATAGTGAACTTGGTGTTGAGTTATTGACTTTAAGGTCATCACAGAGGACAAGGGGGCACTCTATACATCTGGAGGAAAAGAGATTTAATTACCAAATACGGAAAGGTTTCTTCACAGTAAGGGCTGTGAAAATGTGGAATAGTCTCCCTCAAGAGCAGGTTCTCTCCAGCTCAGTAGAATGCTTTTAAAATGGCCTGGATTGTTTTCTAAATGTACATAATACAGGGGAGGACTGGGCCAGAGGGCTTGGGGGCAATTGTGTGAAGTAAAAAGCCCCCACTGCTGACCTACTGAGTGCAGGATGAAGACAAGGACAGAATGCAGGCCTCCCCCCCCCCCCCCACCAGCATGGATTGTGTAAACTGTGTCTGAGCAGAGGTTGGTTCCATGCCCCGCTGGAGACTCTCCTCCCCCAGGCAGCCCCGAAGGGGCTGTCCTAGCTCCCCCCAACTGCCCCCTGCTGTCCAGGGCGGGAACCCCGATTCGGCTGGTGAGTAGAGAGTACCTGGAGTAGAGATGGAGGGGAGTCAGGAGGAGGCCGGGAAGAGGGAGAATGGAAGGGGGGGGCCGAGTCGCTGCACCATGGGCCTCTAGTTTGTACTTGCCCCCTGGGCCAAAAGTTGCCAGTCAGCCCCTGACATAATATAACTGCATACTAACATTCATAAGAAAAGTTGATCCAGGGAAAATCCAAATGCCGGCGGATCTGGAAGGAACTTTTTCCCCTGCTGGAGCAAATTGGATCATGCTTTTGCAGCACCCTCCTAGGTAGGTGCTAGGAAAATGCATTAAAGCGGAGTTCCGGGCACAAAAACGATATTTTTTTTTTGTGCCCCTCCGCTAGTTTGAGATCACCTGAAAAGGAATTGGATAGTTATTTTTTTTTTTTTGTTTACTCACCTTTTAATTGAAGATCGTAAATACTCACCTCAGAGTACTTCCTCCCTCGGAGCCGCGGCTCACCCCGTCACTTCCTGTCTCGCTATGATTCCTGGGAGCTGAACGTCATCGCTCCCAGGAATCAATGCGACCGCACCGGCCCCGCTCGTCACTTCCGGGCGACGCCGCATTCCCCTGCTAAACAGCTTCTGGGCATGCCCAGAAGCTGTTTAGGAATGCGGCGCCGCACCGGAAGTGACGGTGCAGGCGCATTCTGGGACAAGAAGACAGATAAGAAGACACAGAAGAGGACCGCGCCGGCTTCAGCTGCCCACAAGAGAGATGGAAACGCTGTGGAAGAAATTTTATAAGTAAGTATTTCTTCTAAAAGGTAAGTGCGAACCGGGACAGATCAGAGGCTAGCCATTGTGGAATGTGCTAGCCCTGACTGTCCCGGGGGTATGTTTATTAAAGAATGACTTCTGTGCCCGGAACTCCGCTTTAAGTGGCTCTTTCTGCTTATCAGGAGAGCCGGATCTGTTAGTTTTGCCTGTCACATGTTTCCAGGTGTGATTTATTGGGTGTAAGGGAGTCTCCACTGTATCCAATAAGGGAGCTTGTTGGACAGTGGAGGAAACCTAACCAGTAGTACACCAGGGTTTATGGCTGTCTCAGTGGGCGGGCATTCTCGCAATGCATCCTGAGATTGGTTATAAATCCTGAGGAAGCATGTGACAGGACGTCTTTTGGCGGAAGCAAAGTCCCAGAAGGAGGTGGACAGCTATCTCTCCTCCTACAGAAGTAAGGAAGGTGGTTCAGGCGGTCAGCCTATTAAACCAGGTGTGGAGCTGGGCTGCAGAGGATCCAGAGAGCTGAACAGTGGAGCTGCTGGCAGAATCTTTTGGGAAAAACAGCATCATGAGTACCAAGGGGTCTGCCTAAGGGTCTGCCTAGGAGAGGGGACCACTCCAGAAATGTCAGGGGTTCAAGGAGCCAGCTCACACCGGAAGTTAACAGCAAAGGGGTGCCGTGTAGTTGACCCTAAAGATTAGGAACAAAGGGGTGCCAGGAAGGGCCCTGAAGTTGTTTAGCAGTACAGTACAATTTACGTCAGGATACAGTTAACCTCAGGAAGCTCAATTATTCTACTTCACAGCCAAGAGCAAAGTGAAACAGTGGCCTAGCCGTGACTAGCATTACTCAGCGTTACTCAGCATTACTCAGTATTTTCAAGTCGTCCCAGCCAATTTTGCATAGTGTATAAAGTTGAAGTATCCCACTCATTCCCTTCTCCTATCCAAGTTCTAAATAAAAACACAAAAACCAAAGCTACTGGACTGTTTCCTGACTGAGCTAAAACACTTGGGAAAATGTCAAACTGTCATGTTGTTGCTAACCCAGGGAAACCCATAACCAGCAGCTCCCAAGGGAGTAGTGCTACACTTTACTGGGGTTTTTTGCCTCCCTCTGTATCAAAGATCTGGGGGCTAAGAATATGCATGCATCATACATACATACTAGGGGGAGTAGAACTGGGGGAATCCATAGCAGAGAAGTATCTTGGTGTTCTGGTAGATCATAAGGTTAATAATAGCATGCAATGCCAAGCTGCGGTTTCCAAAGCAAGCAAAGTGCTTTCTTGTATTAACAGAGGCATGGGCTCCAGAGAGAAAGAGAGAGAGATAATTTTGCCCCTGTACAAATCATTAGTAAGACCTCATCTGGAATACGCAGTTCAGTTTTGGGCACCATTTCCTTAAAAGTATATCGGGGAACTGGAGAAAGTGCAGAGAAGGGCAACCAAACTGATAAGAGGCATGGCGGAGCTCAGCTATGAGGAAAGACTAGAGGAACTGAATGTATTCTCTCTTGAGAAGAGGAGATTAAGGGGGGATATGATTAACATGTACAAACCCAATTCCAAAAAAGTTGGGACACTGTACAAATTGTGAGTAAAAAAGGAATGGACTAATTTACAAATCTCATAAACTTATATTTTATTCACAATATAATATAGATAACATATCAAATGTTGAAAGTGAGACATTTTGAAATGTCATGCCAAATATTGGCTCATTTTGGATTTCATGAGAGCTACACATTCCAAAAAAGTTGGGACAAGTAGCAATAAGAGATTGGAAAAGTTAAATGTACATATAAGGATTTGGAACAGCTGGAGGACCAATTTGCAACTTATTCGGTCAATTGGCAACATGATTGGGTATAAAAAGAGCCTCTCAGTGTGGCAGTGTCTCTCAAAAGTCAAGTTGGGCAGAGAATCACCAATTCCCCCAATGCTGTGGCGAAAAATAGTGGAGCAATATCAGAAAGGAGTTTCTCAGAGAAAAATTGCAAAGAGTTTGAAGTTATCATCATCTACAGTGCATAATATCATCCAAAGATTCAGAGAATCTGGAACAATCTCTGTGCATAAGGGTCAAGGCCAAAAAACCATATTGGATGCCCGTGATCTTCGGGCCCTTAGACGGCACTGCATCACATACAGGAATGCTACTGTAATGGAAATCACAACATGGGCTTAGGAATACTTCCAGAAAACATTGTCGTTGAACACAATCCACTGTGCCATTCGCCGTTGCCAGCTAAAACTCTATAGGCCAAAAAAGAAGCCAAATATAAACATGATCCAGAAGCGCAGACGTTTTCTCTGGGCCAAGGCTCATTTAAAATGGACTGTGGCAAAGTGGAAAACTGTTCTGTGGTCAGACGAATCAAAATTTGAAGTTCTTTTTGGAAAACTGGGATGCCATGTCCTCCGGACTAAAGAGGACAAGGACAATCCAAGTTGTTATCAGCGCTAAATTCAGAAGCCTGCATCTCTGATGGTATGGGGTTGCATGAGTGCATGTGGCATGGGCAGCTTACACATCTGGAAAGGCGCCATCAATGCTAAAAGGTATATCTAAGTTCTAGAACAACATATGCTCCCATCCAGATGTTGTCTCTCGCAGGGAAGACCTTGCATTTTCCAACATGACAATGCCAGACCACATACTGCATCAATTACAACATCATGGCTGTGTAGAAGAAGGATCCGGGTACTGAAATGGCCAGCCTGCAGTCCAGATCTTTCACCCATAGAAAAATTTGGCGCATCATAAAGCGGAAGATGCAACAAAGAAGACCTAAGACAGTTTAGCAACTAGAAGCCTGTATTAGACAAGAATGGGACAACATTCCTATTCCTAAACATGGGCAACTTGTCTCCTCAGTCCCTAGACATTTGCAGACTGTTATAAAATGAAGAGGGGATGCCACACAGTGGTAAACATGGCCTTGTCCCAACTTTTCTGAGATGTGTTGATGCTATAAGATTTAAAATCAATTTATTTTTCCCTTAAAATGATACATTTTCTCAGTTTAAACATTTGATATGTCATCTATGTTGTATTCTGAATAAAATATTGAAATGTGAAACTTCCACATCATTGCATTCTGTTTTTATTCACAATTTGTACAGTGTCCCAACTTTTTTGGAATCGGGCTTGTATAAAAACATAAGGGTCCATATAGTGAACTTGGTGTTGAGTTGTTCACTTAAAGGTCAACCCAGAGGACATGGGGGCACTCTTTACGTCTAGAGGAAAAGAGATTTCGTCTCCAAATACGGAAAGGTTTCTTCACCGTAAGAGCTGTGAAAGTGTGGAATAGACTCCCTCCAGAGGTGGTTCTGGCTAGCTCGCTAGCTCACTAGATTGCTTTAAAAAAGGCCTGGATTATTTCCTGGGTAGACCTAATATAAGGGGGTACTAATATTTATAGGTAAAGTTGATCCAGGGAATATCAGATTGCCTCTCAGTGGATCAGGAAGGAATTTTTTTCCCTGCTGTAGAAAATTGGATCATGCTTTGCTGGGGTTTTTTCACCTTCCTCTGGATCAACTGCGGGTATAGGATTGTGTATATGGGATTCTATGGTTGGGTTTTCATTACTGTTTTTTTTCGTTTTTGTTTTTTTATTGGTTGAGCCAGATGGACTTGTGTCTTTTTTCAACCTGACTAACTATGTAACTATGAGTATAGGATTGTGTACCCCCTATATTGATTGTATTTTTTTTTTTTTAATTTGTTGAATTTGATTGGCTTGTGTCTTTATTCAGCCAGACTAACTATGTAACTATATAAGTTCGAAATGGTCTTGAAAAAAGTGTAACTGAAATATAATGACATGAAGAGGTCCTGTGCAGAAATTAGACAAGGTAAATTGCATGCACATACAATAGAAAATGTCCCAGCACGCTTACCAGCAAGCCAGTAAAAATACATGAATAAATATTCCACTGGTTAACATATTGTCATATGTCGTGCAACTAAAACCTCTGCTTTAATGCAAAGCAGCTTCCATAACCCACCCAAATGGCTTTTTGATCAGCAATTCCGAGGAAATGAACACTCAAATATTACTCACCCTGTTTATGTGTTATTGGAGGCATATAGAAGACAATACAGTTTCATGATTGTTTGGTATTATGACAAACCCTAGCAGCTGCAGTGGAACAGTGATTTAAATCAAATATGGACATCATGCACTTTATGTATCTCTATGTGCTGTAGATGGCTGTCATAATTAAATGTGTGGCCCGCAAAGAAAGCATTGTAACAATTTAATTAAAAGCTTAAGATATTAGAAACTCTCCCGGGCACTAGAAAAATAGAACCCATAAAAAAATAAGTTGTAGAACTCCACTTTAGCACATGCAAATTTGAGAGAATATCCAGACAGAGAAGAAACACTAAACAACCTTTCTTTTTTGTTCCAGGGTTTCCCAGGAATAAGAGGGAAAGATGGTCCCAAAGTATCTTGAATTAGTTGTTAATTTTATCAGTTCAATTTACTATACATTCATACTGTTTATGCTTCTAGGAAGATGCATGATAATAAATATAAAAGTCCTGCAGCATTGACATCTGTTCTGGGTACAGTTGACAGTGTTTGCTATCAATTTACGATGTACAGTAATAAAAAAATGGATTTTAAAATAACATTCTGGGGTAGTTTAGACTGTCTAAGCTAGAAGATTTGCATGTGTATATTGCTATTTTCATACTTTTTTTTTTAGGCAATAACCACAGTAAACATGTCTAGGCATTGGAATGATGTTTATAAAGTCATTGAACTAGTTTGAATACTGACTTGGTCACTTTTGCTACCTGTTCTAAGTGGATTATGGAATAATTATGAAGAAGATTTATGCACATGAGATCATTTGCCAAATAAAAAAATGTGGTGTAACACACTCAGTGCTAGACTATTTTGCGCCCAAGGCAAGATCAGCTACTTGCCCCCCCCCCCCCCCCAAAAAAAAGACATAAAGGTGCGTGAATTTGCGTTGAAGGACCGCCCTGCTGCAGTATAGGTGCGTAGCAGATATATACAAAAACAGCAGTCTTTTAATATAATAATAATAATAATAATAATATTATATCATATGTTTTATATATAATATAATATTATATTTAATGCTGATATATAATATTGGGGATCACACAAGACTTCTGCTTTTCTATATATTATATTTTCCTGCTGATATAATATTGGGGAATGGCACACAAGACTGCTGCTTATATAATTTACTGCTGATATCACACACTGGTCCATCCCCATCTCTTTTCTCGTCTTACCTAAGATTATCATTTTTCTATTCTCTGCGCTTAGGTGGGTTAAGTACCTACAAAGGCTAGATTATTAATTTTGCCAACCAAGGGGACTTTAGTATTCATGTATGTCTGCCACTGCCCAATGTCCTTGTTTTAGCTCCTAACAGTGGGACTATTGTGGAGGGCTGCAGGGTGGATGTTATTTATGTAGCTGCTGGTACCTACTCCCAGTATGCCTTGGGTTTGCCAATGCCAATGTTTCCCCACACTCCAGTATCCAATATATATTTGTCCATATCTGTAAATATCTAAATGCCATGATACTGACTACAGGGAATTCTGAATATGACTGCAGACTGTGTATACTGTCTGTCTACAGCCAGGCAGCAATTATTACAGGCCATACACTGTACCTTCTGAGCTTCAGCCTCTACAGTCCACATCGTGTGGGACAGCCAAGGACTGCGGGGGTTCCTCTTCTCTGTTTTGGGTGGGATTGGAGTAGGAAATAATGTCAAACTGAGGGGAGCAGGGTGCTGCACCCACGCTCAGCACCTCATTGGCTGGCACAGCACCTGTCCTGGCACACTGCTGCCAGCCAGGCCGCATCCATATTTCCAATAGGGTTTGGCTGGGTCTGGCGGGCCATGGCGTCAACCAATACAATTCACGCAAAGGCAGCGCTGTGACTGTGTGGGAGGCCTTCACAACACTGCACAGCAATGCACAGTGAGTGAAACTCAGTCAGCACAGCACTATTTCAGCTGAGTTACACCAGGCGTGGCTGTCGCTGGGCCCAGCGAACTACATCTACATTATGATCCATCTATCCAGGTCCGCCTGCACCCTCCTGACTAGGCTAGGCAGCAGTGTGCCCCTAGGCGGCAGTGTGCCATATGTGGCTGCCTAGTTCGCCTAGCGGGTGCCCCAGCCCTGAACACACTACTCAGTGGGCCGGCAGGCCCCAAAAGTAACTTACATCAAAGAGAGGTTTTTCAAGTCAGATAGACACAGTACCAATAAATTAGTCCATATCTTAACTAGTTTCAAAAAGGTTGGAAGCATATACATAGCAATCCTAATACAAAAAACAATTGAAAGGATATTACCCAACAACATATACTCTCACATTTACCATTATTAAATGCTAATATGAAGATGATATAATTGAAAAATATATCTAACAGAGTAAGTGACACTCAGTTACAGACCTGGGTCTTAGAAATAAATGCAGAGTTCACAACGCTTACAAAAGTGGAATATAACAAGCAATGATAATGAATAGTAAATCTCCACATCCAGTGTAAATCAATAAGATAAAAAAAAAAAATTAAGCAACATAAAATATCAAGCCCTTTCAAGAAAATGAGAGAGATGGTGGATCATGCACAAATACACCCGTGTGTGTACAGGGGATGTCTGGGTCATACTCCACTAGCATCATGGTTTGGCACTGCCTTTTTAGGAACAAATGTGTTTGTAGATGACATATATTTCCCTAAGGAACAGGCACATTGCCGATGTGTCATAGGGTCTGCATGTTGCAAATCTATCTCAGCAAAATGTAGACCCTATGGCACATCTGTAGTGCACCTCTTCCTCTGGAACACATATGTCATATACTGTATAAACATATGCATTCCTAAGGAGGCATTATCACACCATCACACAAGTAAGGCATGACCCAGCCATCCCCTGTACACAGATATAATTGTACATGATCCACATCTTTCATTTTCATGTAGGGGCTTATTATTTTTGCATACCATTGAATATAGTATAATAACAATAATTAGTATTTTTTATCTTATGGAGTAACACTGAATGTGGAGATTTTCTATTCCTTATTTGTACTTGTTATACTTCACTTTTTTTGTATAGTGGAAACTGTAGATTTATGTCTAGAACCCAGGTCTGCAACTGTGTGTTATACCTCAGAGATCTCCTCACTCTGTTAGGTATATTTTTTTTACATGATATCATCTTTATATCAGCATTAAATCATTGTACATGGGAGAGTAAACAGTATATTGTTGGGGCATATTGTTTCAACTAGTTTTATGGGTTAGCGTTGCTAGGTATATGTTTCAGAACGTTTTGAAACTAATTAACATATGTATGTAATTGGCTACAGATACGTCTTATAGATTATATTGCACCAGGTTTAAGATGGACTTCACAGGGCTTCTGTACAAAAAAAAAACAGTTTGTTATCCTTTCTTAAGAGTATTGAACACTACAACAAAATACTTGCTTATTAGGGTGTAGTTTGCCACTATTTGTGTTCACCGGCTATGACCCTCATTGGTTTATTTCCTTACCTTGCTTTTACCTAACTATGTCTAGGCTCAGAATACTTTATTTGTGCTAGGGAAACACTTACTGACACCACTAGTGCATTACTTGTTAAGAAAGGAGTATCAGACTGCTTATGGGAATGTACATTCATTTTGAACATTTTGTTGAACTTGATAGCCATGTCTTTAGTCAACCTAACCATGTAATGGTGTATTAAATGTCTCAAAGCTTGAATAAATATTGAAAATATATATACTGTATATCCTCAAATTACAAAACTTTTTTAAAACTAAAAAAAAATGAACACAAAACCAAACCAGTTCAAATTCTCCTTTAACTTTTTTGGTGTGATAAAAAGTCAAAATAAATTGCATCAACTCTTATTTCTCTGGTGATGCACTTATTTTTGGGACTCTTGAGCAGCAGAAAAACTGTAGAGGCATTAGGCCGATACTTGTACATTTTGTAAGCATTGGATAGAAACTAGAGTAACATGGATTTTCTCCAGCATCTCCAGTACATAGAGATCCAACCCTCACCCTATTGCATGCTGGTTTTCATCACAACCTGTGACACAGCGAGCTTTATTCTATGGGATTTCCATTACTACCTTTTATCTTGATAATGTGTACTATGTATTTACTGTGATTTTGTTTATTCATGTAGAATGTTCTGATGAGCTCCTGAGGAAGCGAGATGTCACGAAACATGTTGAACTAGAACCTACATCCAATTCCCTGTTCAGCCTTATCCGCAGTGCTAACTACAGGGGGACCCTAATCATTGAGGTCTTCCAGGGACAGACACATGCGGTTTGGTTACATAGCATTTTTTTTATTCTATATGGTTTTATATTTGTGATGCTATGTGCTTTTTATTGTTCTTTGTATAACTTTTAACATTTTGTGATCTTTTACTATTGGTGCCTAGAAATTCCATGTTACTCTAGTTTCTATCCAACTTCAAAGATGGGATGTGGCACAGATTATCATGTCATACGCACCCGTGATACCACCCCACGGTAGTGTACAATCTTTCTTTTTGTAAACATTAACTTGCAAGAATAAAGTAAAAAATATTTTTTTTTTTCATCAGGGTGTGAAGGGTTACCCTGGCATGTGTGAAACAGGACCACCTGGTTATGATGGAGATGATGTAAGTTTTTGATGATTGCAGTAACTTTGCAATTTGGTAGCTTGGAAATGCCTTATGTTAGCCATACCCTCAAACAAATTTATAGAAAAATCAACCTATAATGCCATTTCTTAATGATATGCTCTTAAAAGATCACAGCAACCTGCGACCAGTAGTTTCAATCAGTCAATCAATTGTGCTGTTTTTTGTTTTTATCAACAGCTAGTTGATATCGTTGCCCACAATATATTATACTTACATGATCATCATGGCTGTGAGTACATTGGGTAGAGTTGGCTTGGACTGGGACTACATATCTATCCCTGTTATTTTTAACAATTTACATTATAAGGGGAATTCTTTACTCTTTTTGCAGTGACATGGGATGCATCCGCTCCTGAAGAAGTGGAATCTACTCCACGAAACGCGTAGAGCTTATTATGATGCAATCCCTTTTGTATATTTATACGGTTACTTATTTATTTATTTCAGGGTTTTGTATATGCCCGTTCTTCAGTCAATGTCTCAACCATTTTAGGCCTTGCCAGCTATATGCGATTTTCTAATCATGCTGTTCTAACTGTATCATTGTATACCATCACATGTATGTACCTATGCCAATAATGTATATCTGTATGATTGATGACACACATCATGAAATTGCTTATATCGTTATCATATTGTGGACCCACCTTTATACCCATATCAGTCTTTTACATCCCAACCCCTCGCATGCACTTCATTCAAAGTCCCACTTGCTTCCCCCCTCTTCTTTATCCCATGTCCCCCAGCCTTCTGGGATGCTAGGCAATTAGCTTTTTGTATTATGTTACTATATTATGATTATGTTGTGGAATGTCCACACATCATTTAGTTGACCATATGTTACAATTTATGTCTATTGCCTGTTATACCCCCCCTTTCAATTCTCCCCCCTCCCCCAATGCTTCTTTATGACTCAGGGATGGAGACATATAGCCCGAAGGTGGCTGTGCCTCATTTAAAGTCCCAAAACGTTCTTTTATTTGTAAGCTAGTTGATATTGGTTAGAATTGCGAGATTATTGCCAAGCATCCCTGCCAATAACTAAAACAAATAGTCAGAGAAATGTAATATATTTTCTTGTCTGTGGGCCATAAAAGATCCTTTGATACTTCTGATTTATGCAACTCTTTCAATTTTAACCGCTTGGTACCGAAGTAACACAAATATGTGACTTCACTGGATTAGGCTTTTTTCTGTGGGGCCGCATATTTGCATATCTCCATTTGTGCCTGGAGCCCCGGGCTCTGTACTAACGATTAGGACCTGGAACTCAAGATTCCTGGTCACCTGATCGCTGTGAAAACCTCTGACTGCCTATCACAGTAATCAGTCACTGTGAAGCCCGCCCCCATGTTTTCTTGCTCCGTGAATGGAGAAGAGAGATACATCATATCTCTCTCTCTCTCTCTCTCTCTCTCTCTCTCTCCTTGCAGTAAAAAAAGAAGTGTGTGTAAAAAACTAAAAATTAACCACTTGCTGACCGCTTACCACATATATACTGCGGCAATGTGGCTCTCCCAGGCAAACCAACATAGGTATACGTCGGTCGCCACTGGCGGCGTGCTCCCGCTCCCGATTGTCAGCGGGGAAGCCGATGCAGTGGGCAGGCGGCTCCGATTGCCGCCAGATACCCTCGATCATTCCCCTCTGAGAGAGAAGGACCGTCGGCTATGTTTACAACAGTCGACCGTCCTTCTCCCTGGAATGATCATAGAGCCCATGTGATCCTGCTATATAGGATCACATGTCTCTATGGTAATTTCAGAAGCCACGTCCCCCACAGTTAGAATCCCTACCCTAGGCTCACATTTAACCCCTTGATCACCCACAGGGTTAACCCCTTCCCTGCCAATGGCATTATTACAGTAACAGTGCATATTTTTAGCACTGATTACTGTAGTAATGTCACAGGTACACCCAAAAGTGTAAAAAATGTCAGTTAGGGGTCCGATCTTTACGCCACAATGTCGCAGTCCCGCAAAAAAAATCGCAGATCGCCGCCATTACTAGTAAAGAAAAAAAACAATAAAAATGACATAAATCTTTCCCATAGTTAGTAGACGCGATAACTTTTGCGCAAACCAATCAAAATACACTTATTGCGATTTTTTTTACTAAAAATATGTAGCAGAAAACAAATTGGCCTAAAATGTTAAAAAATTTAGATTTTTACATTTTTTTTAATAAGCAGAATGTGGAAAATATTGTTTTGTTTTTTATTGTTTTTCAAAGTTGTCGCTCTTTTTTTGTTTATAAGGCAAAAAAATAGAGTTTATGTAAGAACTTACCGTAAAACTCTTTTCTCTGAGTCCTCTGACAGTCGAAGCCCAGTCCAATCAGCCTTCACTATTGGGTAATGGCAACCTCCGCAGGAGTAGCTAGGCAGTGAAAAAGTTAATACAACCAGACTTTAAGGCTCCGTTCACATGTAGGCGTTTTGGGGCGTTTTTGGGGCGTTTTTCTGCTCTAGGATCAGCTCTCAAAACGCCCAACAAGACAAATCCTATTCATCTCAATGGCCCCTGTTCACATCTGAGCGTTTTGAAGCTGTATACAAAACGCCCAACGCTCAAAAAAGTACATGAGCTTCTTTTTGGGCAGATTACAGGCGTTTTCCATTGATCTCTATTGAATCTAAAAACGCCTGCACAAAAATCGCGGTAAAAATCGCGGTAAAATCGCGGTAAAAACGCCGCAAAAATCGCGGTAAAATCGCGGTAAAAAATGCGCGAAAAACGCTACGCTCAGGTGTGAATGTAGCCTTACACTTGACACACCCCTAGGGGCTGACCCTCGTACATTATCCTGCTCATCTCATCCCATGCTCTCAGTTTTGTAGCAAGCAGTAGCAGAAGGCATCAACTCCAAGAAAAAATTCAGAGGGGCGGGGAGCTGCGACTGTCAGAGGACTCAGAGAAAAGAGTTTTACGGTAAGTTCTTTCAAAAACTCTATTTTCTCTTACGTCCTCAGACAGTCGCAGCCCAGTTCAATCAGCCTTCACTATTGGGACATCACAAAGCAGTCCAGATTTGAGGGGTGGGAAGACGCAACCTACTAGAAAAAAAGGCAACGTGTCAACCAGGCCAGAGGAAAAAAACAAAAACTCCACTGAGCCAACAGGGCAACAAAAGCTCAACAGGAGCTATACCCTGAACCAAAAAAACCCCAGTAAAAGAGATAAAAAACATATCTCTTCAAAAAACTGCCACGCTTAAAACCTTGCCAAAGGAAGCATCTGAAAATGCCATCACGTCAATTTAGAAAATTTTGTGAAAGTGTGCACCTTCGACCAAGTCGCTGCTTTGCATACCTGAGCCACAGACGCCTGATGGCGAAAAGCTCAAGAGGCACTGATAGCCCTCGTAGAATGTGCCCTCACAGGGAAAGGAGGAACCTGACCCTTGAGTGAATAGGCCTGAACAACAGTCTGCCTGATCCATTTTGAAATGGTTGCACCGGACGCAGCTAAACCCTTCCGAGGTCCCTCGGGAAGGACAAACAGGGAATCAGACTTCCGAAAGGACTCCGTGGCAGCCAGGTAAACCCTGATCGCCAGACCACATCCAAAGAATGCAAGGCAAATTTCTTGGGATGTTTGGGCTTCGCACAAAGTGAAGGTAAAACAATATCTTCATTAAGATGGAAGGCAGATACCACCTTGGGAAGAAAAGACTGATTTGGTCGCAGGACCACTTTATCCCTATGAACAATCAGATATGGCGAACGACAAGGAGGCAAACAAATCCATGTCTGGAGTTCCCCATCAGGCACACAGGAGGCAGAAGACCTCCTGGTGTAAGGACCATTCCCCTTGGTCCAAGGTCTGGCGGCTCAGATAATCCGCCTGCCAGTTCTCCACTCCCGGATTGTGGACGGCCGAAATCGCTGGAACGTGCGTCTCGGCCCAAGACAGGATCTCGGCCACTTTCTTGGCCGCCCGGCCACTCTTGGTGCCCCCTTGCTGATTGACATTGGCCACTGCCGTGGCGTTGTCCGTCTGAACCCGGACCGGATGACCCAGGACACCCCCCCAGTGTCACAGCGTACGTGTCCAGGACACCCCCCCAGCCCGACAGGCTCGCATCTGTGGTGAGCACCATCCACAATAGAGGCAGAAACGACTTGCCCTGTGTCAAGGTGGGGGACAGGAGCCACCACAACAACAGTCACTCGTGAGGTGGCTTAGGGATATCCTCTCGTCCAGAGACAGAGGCTGCTTGCCCCATCTTGCAAGAATCTCTGCTTGCAGCGTTCTTGTGTGGAACTGGGAAAACGGCACGGCCTCGAAGGCCGAGACCATCCGACCCAGGGCCCGCATGCAGGTCCCCAGCGAGGAGAGATCCGCTTCCCTGAGGGACCTGATCTCGCTCCGTAGGGTCCGAAGCTTCTCTTCTGGGAGAAAAACCTTCGCTTGGACTGAGTCCAGAACAATCCCCAGATAAGTGAGACAAACTGATGGGGTCAGTGTAGACTTCTGAAAGTTTATGGTCCAACCGAACTCCTGGAGCGTCTGAACAGTAACTGATGGATCGCTCAACAGAGAAGCGCTGGATTGCGCCCTCAATAGGAGATCGTCCAGGTAGCAGATGACTGCAATCCCCTTCATGTGCAGCAAAGCCAACACATTAGCCAAAACCTTGGTAAACACCCTGGGAGCCGAAGCGAGACCGAAGGATAGGGCCACAAACTGAAAGTGCTCCTCGGCCACGGCGAAGCGGAGATATTGCTGATGACCTTCGAAGATCGGGATGTGCAGCTATGCATCCTTTAGTTTGACGGAGGCCATGAAGGCTCCTGGACTCAAGGATGACACCACCGGACTCCATCCTGAACTTCTGCACCCGCACAAATCGGTTCAGGGACTTGAGGTCCAGAATCGGACACACCTTGCCCTTTTTTTGGGGCACCATGAACAGGTTGGAATAATCCCCGTGGAACCTGTCCCACTGAGGGAAAGGCACAATCACTCCTTGGGCAACCAGATCCTGCACCGCCCCCTTGAGATCTTTTAATCAGTCGGGGGACAAGCTGAGGTTTGAAGGAAAGAATCTGTCTGCGGGACGAGAGTGAAATCCTATCTTGTACCCTGAGCAAATCAGTTTGTGAACCCATCTGTCCCGAATCTCGGACAACCATGGTACCTGAAAGTAACGCAGATGTCCCCCCACCCCTACAACGGGTGAGGGCGTCCCTTCAGGTGGAGGAGGACTGGGCCGCCGAGCCGGACTGACCCGTCTTGGACTCATCAGACCAGGATTTCTTGGTTCCCCCCGGGGACCTTGAAGGATTTTCCTTTGTCTTGTGATCCTGAGGCACGAAAGGACCCCCAATAAGCCTTAAAAGGAAGGACCCCTCCGTGGGCGGGGCTGCTTACCCCTAGAATTTTGGGGCAGTAGGGTACTCTTACCACCCGTAAGACCCTTTATCAATTCATCCAAGGTATCCCCAAAAAGTCGATTCCCCATAAATGGGACATCTGACACAGTTCTCTTGGAGGCGTGGTCAGCCAACCAACTCTTTAGCCACATAATGCGACTGATAACAACCCCCACCACAAGCAGCCTTGTGACCAAAGGAGCCTCGTCCAAAGCCGCATCACAGAGATACAATACGGCGTGTGCCATTTGCTCCACCAGATCGAGGGCCGCAGGGGGGGCCGATTCCGCCACCAGGATGCGCTTTAGCTCCTTGAGCCATTCGGTGACCACCTGAGACACCATCACAGAAGCGAAAACCGGTTTGAGTAGGGAACCCGCCAACAAAAAGATATGGCGGTAAAGCGTTTCTGTGCACCTGTCTACCGGATCTTTAAAAACCGGGGAGTCCTCAACGGGCATAAGTGTGGACTTTTTTAATCTAGAAACTGTATGGTCCACCTTAGGCGCCACTGTCCAGCGGTTTTCAACTGAATCCGCAAAGGGATAACGGTACTGGAAGTGCTTAGGTACTGTCAGCATATGTTTTATGCGACGCCATTGTTCGTTCACTGTGTCGAGAAACTCCTCGGGACAGGGAAAAACCTGACCCGACCTCTGGGCTTTGCGGGACCCGAAAGAAACCCGCTTACCTGACTGAGAGGGTTCTTCTACAATATTTAAGGTCTCCCTGACAGAAAAAAATGAGTGCATCCATCATAGCGCGTTCGTATTGGAGGGAGACTCCTCTTCCCCATTTGAATGCGAGGACAGGGACCCCTCCAGGGGGACGTTTTCCATGGCAACCAAGTCAGGCTCTGAGTCAGAAGACTGAGAGGGCATTGGCCGTTTTTGAGTAGTGCATTCTGACATCAGCAGATCCACCTTAGATGCTAAAGTCGCAAGCGCAGCAGATAAGGAGGCCATGGAATAATATTCAGGTGACCCCGAAGCCCCAACCAGGTCTGGAGGGAATTTGCTGTCCTGTGAGTCCATGTGCACACAAAAATATGTTTTGGGGTACTGGCCCTTTAAATCGGCGGTTCCGTGGATCCCACCGCAAGTCCACATCGCTGATAGAGACCCCCTGTAAACTTAACTAGAGCAGAGAAAGGAAAGTATTGCAGGGAAAATGCCAGGGAAAACAGCAAAAATCATCCCCCAGTGTCACAGCGTACTGTACCAGACCTCCACGCGCTGCTGCAGTGAAGAAGGGGAAGTGATGTAATGCACTAAGGCTGCCCCAGCCCTGTCTGCCTATCAGTAAGGGAGAGGAGAGATTAAAGATGGCCGCTGCCCTCACACGGCAGCTGCCCAAATCCAAGATGGCGCCAGAACGGCGCCAAAGGGCAGAAAAAATGGCCGCTGCCCACACAGTGAGGTTAGAAGCCTACCCTTACCCAAAATGGTGGCCAAAAGTTCGGCGCCAAGTTCTGACTGCACAAAACCACTGACCACCATGGGGATAGCTGCCAGGGACCCCCCAGGCATGAAGCAAGCCCCCACTATCCCCCAGCACTCTCTCAATCAGTGCGCATAGCGCCCACAGTGGGGCCGGCTCAGAAAATCGGTCGGGCATGGGGATATTACAGAGGCCGTAATGTCTGCCATCCCCTAGGAGTGGGCCCACATGACACCCCTGCAGACTGTCCCAGGACAAGGGGGTAGCATCACTCACCATACCACGATTCGCGGGCTCCTCTCCAAGACAGGAAACACCTCCCACCCTAAGTGGGGGTGCCGTCAGCCAGGAAGGGACGCTAGCAACCCAGGGCGTACCAAAGTTGAGACATCCCGGCGAAGAATCTTCGCAGGCTCATCCCCATCCAGAGGGGCACAGTCGTGGCGAGGCCTGGGCGCACAGCAGACCTGCGACGCTCGGTGGCAGGCTGGGACATCATAAGGGTCTATATTATCCAGTGCGTGGCTCTGCTCTGCTGTCACTTGTTGTCCTCCAGGGATCCCCCTGACTAACTGGCGATAATGAGTGAATGAAATAAAATAAAATAAAACACTTCTTATAAAGAAAAATGTAGAAAAACTGAGACATAGGTCTCAGCTGGGTAACCTAGATCTACTCCTGTAGCTAGGCAGCAAAAAACTGAGAGCATGGAATGAGGGGAGCAGGGTAATGTATGAGGGACAGCCCCTAGGGGTGTGTCAAGTGTAAAAGTCTGGTTGTATTAACTTTTTCACTGCCTAGCTACTCCTGCGGAGGTTGCCATTACCCAATAGTGAAGGCTGATTGGACTGGGCTGCGACTGTCAGAGGACGTAAGATAAATAAAAATCGCAGAGGTGATCAAATACCACCAAAAGAAGGCTCTATTTGTGGGAAAAAAGGATGTAAATTTCGTTTGGGTACAGAGTCACATGATCGCGCAATTGTCCGTTAAAGTAACGCAGTGCCGAAACGCAAAATAGGGCCTGATCAGGAAGGGGGCAAATCCATCCGATCTTAAAGTGGTAAATAATAGCGTTACCATCGGAAGATCCGGCCGCCGCAAACTGCCGGGATACATTGCTGGATCCCGGGGACAAGGTGAGTACCCTCTCTTACGGGATCCAGCGATCTCCCTGGCGGTACCCCGAGTGTGGCTCGGGGTTACCGCTTTTGGCACTGAAATTTAACCCCGAGCCACACTCGGGAATACCGCTAAGGAGGGTAATCTAGGTAGATGCCAGGGTTCATGTTTAAGTCAAGGTCAGGATCAGTATTTTTTTGGGACAGAATTTTTTTTTTCACTTCTCCCTGGGTGGACGTCATATGACGTCCGTAAACTTTGCGGGGGTATACCGGGATGATGCCTCTAGCTCGGGAGCCACTCGATCATTACCCGGGGGCGGGAGGGGATGTCCCTCCCCTCCCGCCGCCTTCCGTGGCTTTTACCGAGGCTCCCGTCCCACCGGGAGCCCCGAGCACCCAGCCGGCACGTCCGCCGGCTGGATGGAGTCCCGATCAATGCCGGAAACGGCTTTGATCGGGTCTCCGATGACGTAACCCGGAGGCGGCGTCCATGACGTCACTTCCGGGTTAGTGTGCTGCAAAAAGGAGGCAAATTTGAAAAACGGCTGTATGCAAAAACGCCGTTTTTGGCGTTTTGCATACAGGGAAGTGTAGTGGAGGGGTCTAGGGTCTTTTAGACCCTCGATCCCTCCATAAAGTGTACCTGTCACTGCATATTGCTGTCACAATGGATGTTTACATTGCTTGTGACAGCAATAAAAGTGATCAGATTTTTTTTTTTTAAACTGTAATAAAGTTAAAAAATAAATAAAATAAATGGGAAAAAAATTTAGCAGCCCCCGTCACCGTTAGCTCGCGCACAAAAAAAAACGTATACGGAAGTCGAGCCGCAAATTAAATCGCTGTTCAAACCACACATGTGAGGTATCCCCACGATCGCCAGAGCGTGAGCAATAACTAAAAAAAAACAGCTACACTCTAACTCTAAACTGGTAACCGTTAAATAAATTTAAAGCATCGCCTATTGAGATCTCTATTGACCGTAGTTTGTCACCATCCCACGGGGGGGGCGCAATTTTAAACCATAACATGTTGGGTATCTATTTACTCTGCGTGACATCATCTTTCACAATATACAAAAAATGGGCTAACTTTACTGTTTAGTATTTTTTAAATGCAGTGAAATGTGATTTTTCAAAATTTTTCCAAAAAAATGGCGTTTTAAAGACCGCTGCGCAAATACCGCGTGACAAAAAATATTGCAATGACCGACATTTTATTCTCCAGAGTCTTTGATAAAAAAATATATATAATGTTTGGGGGTTCTAAGTAGTTTTCTAGGAAAAAATACTGATTTTAACTTGTAAACAAAAAGTGTCCGAAATAGGCCTGGTGGGTAAGTGGTTAAATTAGTGTCAGTTAGTGTCAGTGTGCTTTAGGTAGTTTAAAAAAAAAGCAAAATGTGCACTACAGTAATCCCCCGCTCCATCGCGGTTCAGTTTTTGCAGTCCCGGTAATTCGCAGTTTTTTTTGTAATGTTATTTTACTATATAAATCATTAAAAATGAAATATTTTTGTGTTTTCCATAGCTCTTGCTATGTCTCTTAGTATCTTTTATGTGTTTAAATGATTTTCTATTGTTTTAAAAGTGTGTTTAAAAGACCTTAAAATGCTTCTACACTTACAGTGACAGTAAAATAAACATGCCTACAATGCATTTTAACCACTTAAGCCCCAGCCCTATTTCGGACACTTTTTGTTTACAAGTTAAAACCAGTATTTTTTCCTAGAAAACTACTTAGAACCCCCAAACATTATATATATATTTTTAGCAAAGACTCTGGAGAATAAAATGTCGGTCATTGCAAAATTTTTTGTCACGCGGTATTTGCGCAGCGGTCTTTAAAACGCCATTTTTTTGGAAAAAAATAGAAAAATCACATTTCACTGCATTTAAAAAATACTAAACAGTAAAGTTAGCCCATTTTGTTTGTATATTGTGAAAGATGATGTCACGCCGAGTAAATAGATACCCAACATGTTACGGTTTAAAATTGCGCCCCCCCGTGGGATGGCGACAAACTACGGTCAATAGAGATCTCAATCTGCGACACTTTCAATTTATTTAACGGTTACCAGTTTAGAGGTAGAGTGTAGCTCTTTTTTTTAAATTATTATCATCACATGTGGAGTTTGAACAGCGATTTCATTCGCGGCTCGACTTGCGTATACGTTTTTTTTGTGCGCGAGCTAACGGTGACGGGGGCGGCTAAATTTTTTTTTTTTTTTTTTCCCATTTATTTTTTATTTTTTTTCAACTTTATTACAGTTTTTTTTAAAAAAAAATAATCTGATCACTTTTATTGCTGTCACAAGCAATGTAAACATCCCTTGTGACACCAATATGTAGTGACAGATACACTTTATGGAGGGATCGAGGGTCTAAAAGACCCTAGACCCCTCCACTACACTTCCCTGTATGCAAAATGCCGAAAACTGCATTTTTGCATTCAGCCGTTTTTCAAAACTGCCGCCTTTTGCAGCACAGTAACCCGGAAGTGACATCATGGACGCCGCCTCCGGGTTATGTCATCGGAGACCTGATCGATGCCGTTTCCGGCATTCATCGGGACTCCATCCAGCTGGCGGACGTGCCAGCTGGGTGCTCGGGGCTCCCGGTGGGACGGGAGCCCCGAGCAAAGCCACGGAAGGCGGCGGGAGGGGGGGGACGTCCCCTCCCGCCCCCCCGGGTAACGATCGAGCGGCTTCCGAGCAGCATCGGTCGTTACCGACGGAAAGCCGACCGTCGGCTTCAAACCACGGTACCGGGATGATGCCTCTAACTAGAGGCATCATCCCGGTATAACCCCGCAAAGTGTACCGACGTATCGGTACGTTACTATGCGGTAAGTGGTTAATAGGGTTTTTCTATTTCGCGGAATTTCACTTTTCGCAGCTGGGTCCGGAACGTAACCCCCGCAATGGAGGGGGGTTTACTGTATTGTTTCTGGGCTGTACTATGGGTACAAACAACAACTAACATACACAAATGTGGTATTGCTGCGATCATCAGGAGCAGGAGAATTGAAATTGAGTTGCTTTTTGGAGGAAAGTTATGGTAGTAGCAAGAAATATACAGCTACATTGAAAAAAATGTTTTGGTTTTTTTACTATTTTGGGTCAGTTTTCCTTTGATACTAGAAAAAATAATTAGGGGATATCAAAAACCACCACAACCACCAAATGAAAGCCCATTGAAATTGAAAAAAAATCCACCTGGATGCACACAGTAGTTGTGATGATATGTATGGTTTTACTAACGCATGGTTTTTCAAAATTGTGCTTAGGCATTTCGATTTGTTTTACCCTAAGGCCCTTTTCACACATGGGAGTCCGTCGGCGGACTCCGTTTTTCTCAGCGGGGGATCGATCCCCCGCTGAGCAGGTGGATGGCAGCTCTGTCTCTGCGCGGAGACAGAGCTGTCAGGTCCCCGCTGTTCTCTATGAGGGAATCGGATGAAAATGGACCGCCTGTCTGTTCTCATCCGATCCCATCTGATCCGCTGGACAGATGGAAAATAGATTTTCCATCTGTCCGGATTTGACGGACTGGATCGGATCGGATGTCAGCGGACATGTCTCCGCTGACATCCGATGCCCCATAGAGATGCATGGGGCATCCTTTCAGATCCGCCTGAAAAACTGACAGGCGGATCTGAACGGTCAGCTAGTGTGAAAGGGGCCTTAGGCACAAAGGGGTTAAGATGTAAACCACTCCTACAATATTCACTTTTATTTACCATCATAGAATAAAAAGACAGGGCCCTGCACTGGTTGCACCAACATTGATTGATCATGATGAAAAAAAAACATTTTTTGTGTGCCTTCATAATTCATATGTCTTCACAGTTCATGTTCAAAGACAAACGATAACACAGATCAGAAAAGGGCAATAGTTAAACCTTTATGCAAATATATATATATACACACATTATATTATTAAATATTATTAAGGATAGATAAAGCAAATATGATAACATTGGAAACCAGCTTTTGCATGTGCTATTTGCACACACTGTATTTTGAAGGAAGTTCTTTTTCATTGAAACAGAAATCTTTTCATTCTGTGATGGTAACTGTTGTTTAATTCTTTATTTGTGTTTGAGCACCATACACTTGTGTATGTTATATAGTTGTTAGATGTCTGTGTGGTACCTAACCGCAGGGCCTTTACAATTGATGGGCAGAAGGGGCGGCTGCCCTGGGCACTGTGGTATCATGTGAGGTGTGGTGGCGCCACAAGGAGATTGGAGGAGGGGATTTGTGTTGGAAGAGGGAATTTAGGGGGGGCTAAGGCTAAGTATTGTTCTAGAAGGGGAAATTTTGGGGGGGGGGGTGCTAAGGTGCTAAGAGTGGTGATTTAGGGGCATTTATGTTGGGAGGGAGGATAGGGGAAAGAAGATTTGTGCTAGGAGGGGGGATTTGGGAAAAATGTGTGCTGGGAGGGGGGATTGAAGTGTGTGTGGAGGGGGATGTGTACTAGGAGGGAACATTTTAGGAGTAGAGGATTTGTGCTAGGAGGGGTGAATTTTTATCTTTTGGGGGAGGAATTTAGGGGATGGGGGAGGCAAAGATTTGTGCTGAGAGGGGGATTTCAACAGACCGTTCAGGATCACTTTCTCCTCAATGGTACATTGTGGGCCGGTGGCTGGGTGAGGGATGCGGGTGATTTAGGTCCCGCCGACACTACGGCTATTTTAAAGTGTTTTGATTTTATGATCTGTGTAAGTGCATTGTATGAAAGGGGGTTGCTTGGGAATTATTAAATTCATGCTTACTACACTATGAGCTGTTCCCTCCCCTTTTTGCATGCTATATGGTCAGCGCTGTTTGGTGGAGTGTGTGATCCAGCTTGGGGATAAAGATCTTGGAGCCCTTCTTTAATCTACGTGCTTGAAGGGGATTGTTTGGAGATCAGTGTTAAGCCCATGAGAGTGTATCCCATCCAGCTGAGTGTATTTCACTCCAGGGTCCAGCCAGGCAGGCTTTCAACCCATTATCTTCCGGTGAATGTGTAACCATTGGGAGAGGCTGCACGTGGTGTGGTGAAGGACTATGAAGTTTGACCATTAGACTTCCCTCACATGGTGTACTCAGTGATCCTTCTATATGGACTGATTATTTGATGGCATTATGATCTGACAGATGTTTTGATGTAGATATATATATTTTTTTCATATCCCATTACTACAGTATTATTATCATTCAGGTGGAGTGTGCTATAAGTTTGAGATACATTTACCTGAGTTTACATTTTGTATACATTCTGGCATGGCACACTGACTTTATCAGGTGTGCTATTATTATTATTATAAATTTTACACAATTTTTTAATATATATTGCATATTGAAGCATATCATTTATGATTAGCGCTGCCTGATGTTTTGGGTCTTTGATCTAATACATATGTCGGCAACCCGCGGCTCCTTTGAACCTTTGCCGCGGCTCTGGGGCAGATGCTAGCGAGGGGAAAAAAAAATTAGCATTTGCAGCCCACTAGGGGCGCCGGACCTACTGTGTGCTATGGGGGGGTGGGGTTTTACCAATCATAGACGACATCCCGGGTGACGTCGCGTGGGGGGCGGTGCGCGTGTTAGTCATGCACCGTCCCAACATCACCTTCCCGCCCGCCGTCAGAGAGGAGGGCAGCGGCGCGCATGCTGGTCGAGGAGGAAGAAGACGTCCGTCCAGAGACCAGAGCAGAGTCCGACCGAGTCTCCCGAGTCCCGATTCCCGTCAGCAGCAGCAGCAGCACGCCAGGCACAGTGATGGCACCAGTGTGAGGTAAGTGAAGTGATGCCTCAGGGGGGGGGCCCACACACTGCTTTGAAGTGCGCATGCACGCACGCTGGTCTCTGCATTTAAAGGGGCATGTATGCTGGTCACTACATTGAAAGGGGCATGTATGCTGGTCACTACATTGAAAGGGGCATGTATGCTGGTCACTGCATTGAAAGGGGCAGGTATGCTGGTCACTGCATTGAAAGGGGCATGTACGCTGGTCCCTACATTGAAAGGGGCATGTATGCTGGTCACTGCATTGAAAGGGGCATGTATGCTGGTCACTGCATTGAAAGGGGCATGTATGCTGGTCACTACATTGAAAGGGGCATGTACGCTGGTCACTACATTGAAAGGGGCATGTACGCTGGTCACTGCATTGAAAGGGGCATGTACGCTGGTCACTACATTGAAAGGGGCATGTATGCTGGTCACTGAATTGAAAGGGGCATGTATGCTGGTCACTGCATTGAAAGGGGCATGTATGCTGGTCACTACATTGAAAGGGGCATGTATGCTGGTCACTGCATTGAAAGGGGCATGTATGCTGGTCGCTACATTGAAAAGGGCATGTATGCTGGTCACTGCATTGAAAGGGGCATGTATGTTGGTCACTACATTGAAAGAGGCATGTATGCTGGTCACTACATTGAAAGGGGCATGTATGCTGGTCACTACATTGAAAGGGGCATGTATGCTGGTCACTACATTGAAAGGGGCATGTATGCTGGTCACTACATTGAAAGAGGCATGTATGCTGGTCACTGCATTGAAAGGGGGCATGTGGAATAATAAAAAAAAAGTGACAAAAAAGTTATTTTTATAATGACAAGGATGACATTGGGCCCTCATTATTAATTATTATTTACATCAGGCACTGATTATGATTTATGGTACACTGGGGCCCTGATTAATTTTCTATGGCATTAAGGTAAGAAACAATGTATGCAGTGTTATATTTGTTTTAAATGTCGCAATGGTTTTGCGGCTCCCAGTTTTTTTTTTCCTTCGGAAACGAGTCCAAGTAGCTCTTTATGTCTTAAAGGTTGCAGACCCCTGTTATAAACAGATTAAAAAAAACCTCATCCGCCACTTTCTCACCGCGGCGAGATCGGTAATTGCCAGACATTGGCGTAAACAACTGGAGCCCCCTATGGCTCAATGGGCATGTGAGGTGGACAGGATTGAACATATTGAAAGAGTGGTGTCTTGGGAGAATGGTTAAACAGAATCTCACATTATCATGTGGTCAGTATGGCTTAATTTTAGTTTTTCCAGCGAATTTGATACTTTTGTTTCTGACTTCCCAGGCGATCCCCCATAGGCTCCCCCCCCCCCCCCTTCCTATTTCTTCTTTCTATGCTCTAACTCTTTTGGCTTTCCCTTACAAAATTCTGTTTAAATATTTCCATATATATAGTCTTTATTACTACGTATGATTCCCCGTCACGGTTAAACCAAGAACTAAGAGTCATTAAATGCACTATACTGTTTTAGCCACTATAACGGATTTGTCACTTATGGTCGCTGTTCATATAGATGTTCATTACCTATCTGGCATTGGTTTAATGTGTGATTCGTTGATATTGTAAGCAATGTACGTTATGTAACTTTCTATGTGCAACTGATTGTTCTAAAAAAACAAATTCAACATAAAACAATTATAACACCGCATATATTGTTTCTTACCTAAATGCCATAGAAAATTAATCAGGGCCTGATGTAAATAATAATTAATAATGAGGGCCCAATATCATCCTCGTCATTATAGAAATAACTTTTTTGTCACTTTTTTAAATTATTTCTACATGCCCCCTTTCAATGCAGTGACCAGCGTACATGCCCCTTTCAATGTAGTGACCAGCATACATGCCCCTTTCAATGTAGTGACCAGCATACATGCCCCTTTCAATGCAGTGACCAGCATAAATGCCCCTTTCAATGTAGTGACCAGCATACATGCCCCTTTCAATGCAGTGACCAGCAAACACGCCCCTTTCAATGTAGTGACCAGCATACATGCCCCTTTCAATGTAGTGACCAGCGTACATGCCCCTTTCAATGTAGTGACCAGCGTACATGCCCCTTTCAATGCAGTGACCAGCATACATGCCCCTTTCAATGCAGTGACCAGCATACATGCCCCTTTCAATGTAGTGACCAGCATACATGCCCCTTTCAATGTAGTGACCAGCGTACATGCCCCTTTCAATGTAGTGACCAGCGTACATGCCCCTTTCAATGTAGTGACCAGCGTGCATGCCCCTTTCAATGTAGTGACCGGCATACATGCCCCTTTCAATGCAGTGACCAGCATACATGCCCCTTTCAATGCAGTGAGCAGCATACATGCCCCTTTCAATGTAGTGACTAGCATACATGCCACTTTCAATGTAGTGACCAGCATACATGCCCCTTTCAATGCAGAGCCCAGCGTGCGTGCGTGCCTCCTTCAAAGCAGTGTGTGGGCCCCCCCCCCCCTGAGGCATCACTTCACTTACCTCACACTGGTGCCGTCACCGTGCCTGGCGTGCTGCTGATGGGAGTCGGGACTCGGGAGACTTGGTCGGACTCTGCTCTGGTCTCTGGACGGACGTCTTCTTCCTCCTCGACCTGCATGCGCGCCGCTGCCCTCCTCTCTGACAGCGGGCGGGAAGGTGACGTCGGGACGGTGCGTGACTAAGGCACGCACTGCCCCCCCACGCGACGTCAGCCGGGATGTCCTCTATGATTGGTAAAACCCCACCCCCCCCCCCCCATAGAACACAGTAGGTCCGGCGCCCCTAGTGGGCTGCAAATGCTCATTTTTATTTTTTTATTTTTTCCCCTCGCTAGCATCCGCCCCGGAGCCGCGGCAAAGGTTCAAAGGAGCCGCATGCAGCTCCGAAGCCGCGGGTTGCAGACATATGGTTTATAAGATCCTGGCAACATAGACAAGACTGTTATGAGGGCCTCATTGGGGAACCTGTCACCGACCAGTTTTTCATATAGAACCAGTATTTTGTCCCAGAAGGGTATGATACGGGGACATGTCCCCCAAATGTGTATCATGTTGCCAGGTGAATGCAAGCATCTCCAACATTCATTCGGGATATTATGGTCTTTCTCATGTAAGAGTGAAGGGCATCTATACCATCTGGCTGCAATACGGTAGTTTCTTTCTTGGGCATGGGAGGAAACTGAACATGTAAATTAAATATGGTGTGTCTTGCTCCAATTTAGATCTTCAGGAGAGGCATTTAATTCTCCTTCCCATTTTGCAGTATATGAAGGGGGGGTCTGGATGAGAGGCCTGTAGGAGAATTTGGTATAATAGAGATAGGGGATGCTCAGGTCTATTTTCCTGTGTTAGAAGCAGTTCAAATGGGGTTTTAGGTCTAGTGAGGTCAGATATCCATAGTAACTTATTAAGGAAGCAGGAGAGCTGCGTATGTTCTAACCACGCACCAGTCGGGTTGTGACAATTTGGTAATAGGTGGGGTAATAGTTTTACTTTGCCGTTAGAGATTGAATGGCTCAATAGGGGGGAGTTGGTTTGATGCCAGACCAAAAATTTCTGATTCGTGAATGTGGGTGGGAAAGAAGGAATCCCGAATAAGGGGGTGAGGGGGCTGATTCTGGAGGAAATATCCTCCTTGGCCAAATATCTATCCCGTATCTGTAGTCAACAGAAAAAATGGCGAAGGCGCCTGGCCCTTTAAGAAAAGATATTAAAACCTGCTGCCCCTTTAATTGTTTAAAACAATAAATAGGTATGTATCAAAGGTAAAAAGGCGCTGGTAATCTTTTGCTGAATGTAGATAATTAAGATGTCACGTATTTTATAAATATAAAAGATATTAAATAATATGACAATATAAAATTATACGTGCTTATATAAAGTGCAAAATGTGATTTTTATGTATCAAGGTGCTTAATAGTGCTACAATTATAAATGCTGGCTTCTATTAGTGCATATATTTTTATCCAATTAGTGCAACAAGCAAGGGGAAGTGCTTACAAGTGCATAATCTATTTAAAGTGCAAGTGCAAACCTTGATTTTTAAAAAAACTTTTTATAATATATGAATCCACAAAAGTGCTTGCAGGTGTATTCACCAATAAATTAAATCACATATAGTAAACAAAAAGTGCTCAAAAATAGTGTCTTTAAAAAAATCCGGGCAATTCGTGCAACCAGATTGTGCTTTATAAATCTTTGATTTTCTCATTCACAGTGCTCCAGGTGCTGGGGTGTATCACACGTGGCCTCTTACCAGCTTCCAACAGGTCACAAGGACCCCCAATGCCTGTGATCCCTTTAACTGGGTGGATCAGACCTCTCCTCGATTCCTTGAATATCTTGCTCCTATATTACTCGAGATGGACCATATAGTCCCCACATATACAAAGATATAGAAGAGAATAGCCTCCAATAGTGAAATATTGTTTTATTCCTTTAAAAACATACACTAAAGGGTGACAATTAGCCTCTTACTATTTGTTGTGCCCTCCTGGCACTGGGCGATTCGGCAGTACAAATCGTTTTGGGTATTAGGAAGATATTCTCCGGGGATCTGCAGCACCCTCCTGTATCTCCTTTCCCCTCCTTTGTATTGCGGCGGTCGGCAAGCATCCCAGCCTCTGCTACGAATGCCTGTATTCCTGTTTCCGGGTTAGCAATGACCACAATGCATTTCGCTCTTGTGCGTCATCAGGCATCTTGTAGTGTAGCAACAGTCATGAAAGGCAAGAGATCCGCAAATGGTCTGAGTTTAGGGTCCGTCCAGAGTAGGGAAGTTAGGTCCGGGGCGACCAAGTCATTCTCCACTATCGTCCATAGCTTGGTTGAGTGGCTGTGATACCAATCAATGATCCTAAGCAAAGAAGCTGCATGGAAATAGAGTGATAGTTTAGGAAGAGCAACCCCCTCTTTATTCTTAGGGAGTAACACTATTCTTAGAGAGTTTAATGCGGGTCTTTTTGTGTTGCCAGATATAGGCGTGAATCGTGCCCTGGATCGATTGGAGGAAGCCCCTGGGAGGAGGGATAGGGACGGCCTGAAAGAAGTACAAAAGTTTCGGTAGAATATCCATTTTAACAACGTTCATTCGACCAAGCCAGGAGATATTTGTTTTATCGTAAGACTTCAGACAATTGTGTACCATCCGAAGTAGAGGGTTGTAGTTAATGTTGGCTAAAGAGGTCAGGTCAGTAGGAATGTGGATACCCAGGTATTTGATGGTCAGGGATTGCCATTTAAATTTAAAGTTGATTTTTAATTTAGCGATCATGTGGCTGGAAAGTGATATATTAAGGGCCTCCGTTTTGTCAAAATTAACCTTGAAATGACTGACTGCCCCAAAGTCCGCAAAGGCTTGAATAATGACAGGTAAGGATTTCAGGGAGTCTGATATGTATAGAAGATCGTCGACATATACGGATAGTTTATAGTGATTCTGACCGATGGATATACCCTGGATGTCAATATTTTGTCTAATTGCGATGGCCAGATGTTCCATCGTAAGGATGTACAGTAGTGGGGAGAGGGGACACCCTTGACGTGTGCCATTACGAATCTGAAATGAGTTAGACAAAATGCCATTTGTTTGGATCTGGGCACTAGGGCTGCCATATAATGCAAAGATCTTGTCTAGTATATTAGGCCCAAGGCCAATTTGTTTAAGTGAGCTTTCCATGAAATTCCAATTTACTCGGTCGAAAGCTTTTTCAGCATCGACCGAGACTAAACAAGCTGGGATATGGCACTTCTGGGCATGTTCCATAAGAGTAACCGTTTTTAAGATGTTATCCCTAGCCTCTCTCCCAGGGGTAAAGCCCCCCTGGTTGAGGTGCACCAGGTTCGGTATAGAAGGCGAGAGACGATTAGCTATTAATTTAGAATACAAACGGATGTCTAAATTAGTCAATGAGATTGGACGGTAGCTATTGCAGAGTGTGGGGTCTTTCCCAGGTTTAGGTAAAACAACAATGTGGGCTTCCAGGGATTGGTTAGGGAATGGATTCTCAGGGGAGATAGCGTTATAGGACTTAGTGAGAAGTGGGAGAAGGGATTCTTGGAAAAATTTGTAAAAACGTGCGGTGTATCCTTTGGGGCCCAGACTTTTATTGTTCTTGAGAGAAGCGATAGCAATCAAAATTTCCTCCTCTGAAAATGGTTGTTCCAATTCATTGATAGTTGAGATAGGAAGAGTTGGGAGGGGTGTGGCTGCAATATAATCATCGATCCTTGTTTGAAAGGCCTGGGGTGAAGTACTTTCAGGGTGTATGGGTAAGTTATATAAATCAGTTTAAAATGATCGAATTGCGTCATTGATTTCTGTAGGATAGTAAGTAAGCCGGCCGTTTTGCCGTTTGATGTTATATTTGTTTTAAATGTCGCAATGGTTTTGCGGCTCCCAGTTTTCTTTTTCTTTCGGAAACGGGTCCAAGTGGCTCTTTATGTCTTAAAGGTTCTTAAAGGTCTAATACATCCTATGGTTTGATACACTACAATATTTTGTTTTGGGATTTAGATGTATTTTAACCATTTTCTGAGTGGCATAGTGGACCACATTATGTGTTTAACATATCAAGATTTTAGAAGCAGCATTAGAATAGAGCCTTGCTTCTTCTCTAAGATATCGGAAAAAGAAACGGCTACAAACTCAGTGCCAAAAGAGCCACATCCCTATAAATAATTGGAAAACAAAACTAGAACTTCCCCATGGGCCTTTGGAGGCAGTGAACAGTAAAGAAGTATAAAAAAATTGAAAGTTTATTAAGTATATCCTTTGTGTTAAAAAGTGATAGACATCAGATTAAAATAAAGTAATGAAAAAATACAAAATTCATGAATATACATGCTACATAACATCCACAAAGGTCGGAACTCGACTGATTCTTATGGTAAGAAAACCTAAAAGGTGGTAGGGTTCACGGCGGTTCCCAACATGTTTCGGAATATATCATTCCTTCTTCATAAGGGAGTAGGATGAAAGCATAATAGATCAATAATGTATTACATTGATCACTGGTATGAAGCATACATCAGGATAAGAATAAATCTCCCTGCACATGAAGCCTCCCAGAGACCAGTCAAGGACTGGAACAGATGAAAAATGGGAAGGAAAGGGTAGCAACAAGGTGCACGTCTAAGGCCCACAAAAAGGAACTCACTAGGATCAAAAAGGGGCAAGGACCAATTATTGATTAAATAGCCACTTCAAGGGTAGTATACTGGTTCACAGTTGGACTGATCCCCTTCTCTAAAATATCAGTTACAAAAATATTAGCAGTAGTTAATACCAGTCTATTTGCACATACCATTCTGAGCTTTAGAAATGGCTTTTTTAATTTGTCTTTTGACATACATTATGTGAGATAACAGTTCTTAATAGTTCAGTAGAGAACTGAAACTATGTAAAATCATTTGTGACGTGTTTAACCCCTGTGATTAATCTGTTTACTCTATTATGTTCTAAACATGTGGAGAGGTTTGTCTTCAGGATAAACTACTAATGTAAACTCTGTATTGCAGGGTCCCACCGGAATGCCAGGACTTCCAGGACCAAACGTATGTTTCTAACTGGTAACTTTTATTCAAAATTATAAATCAAACATGCATTTCCATGAATGTATATATCATCTTTAAAACAATTGGCAGCTATAATAACTTTCGCAGGACTTGTGAAATGGAGTGCATTATTATTGACAATACATGTAGATCAGACTGCACGCACTAAGTGGGGTTGCAGCATGCACAGTCGATGTAATAAATATTACATATAGAAGTGACTGAATTCATGTGCATAAAACATAAATAGCTTTAAGTGACAAGCCGATAAGTGCATAAATAATTAAAAATTCATGCTAAGTCCTGCTGGAAAAATGAAATCAGCAACTCCATAAAGCTGGTCAGCAGAGGTAGGCATGAAGTGCTCTAGAATTTCCTGCTAGAAATGCTTGAAATATATCACTCTGTGGGGTCAATTTATTAAGCTTTACCACATGCGGTAAGGGTGTCATTTTACTAATTTGCATAAATTATCGCACGCAGTAAATAAAGTCCAATTTATTAATAAAAAAAATTGCAATTTTGGGGTAAACAAAAAAAAAAAGAAAAAATTGTCGGTAAATATCGCAAAAAATCGTGCCGTAATCTGTTAAGTCCAATTCACAAACGAAACAGGAACTAAAAAAAGGTGCAATATTTAACACCACCCTTTTGGTGATGGTTACCAGTGCTGTGCCAGAAAGAGGGGTTTATTCAAACCCTAAGAAAGGGGAACTTCACCCACCAAGAGCCTAATTCAACCCACAGAAGACCCACTGAAAGGTGCCTAATTCCACCCACAGAACACCCAGAGGAAAGGGTACTATTCCACCCAAAGAAAGAGGTGCAATACTAGCCTCAGGATGGGGTCTAATTCCACCCACAGAAAGTTGACACTATTCCCCGAGCAGTGGACACACAAAAATGTGGCATTATATATCACGAGTACACAAGTATTTATTTATTTATTTATTTTATTAAACAAAAAGGCATGACGTGCAGTGCAAATTACATGCAAACATCAGCTGAAAGAACTTTTTAAAAAATAAATACAAGTAAATGTTTACAAAAGTGCAACAATGGAGTATATCAACTATGACAAGGACTCTCTTGAAGTGGCCACTTTAATCATTTTGGTTATATACACATATACAACAAGTTAAACTTGGATAGGCACATGAAAAATAAATAAAAATGTTTAAAAAAAATTATTAAAAAAATATAGTCAAGTTTTCTTTAGTTTCCACAATATAAACATAGGCAGCAGCACAGAATTGGGCCAAAAACATACAAAAGAGCACTTTCAACAGTTCTAGTATGCTATACATTTTTAACCACTTTACCACTAGCCACTGTGCTGCTACTACGGCACAGTGGCTACGTCGCTGGACTCCTCCCCCTGTAGGCGGCGCTCGCGCGCCGCCGGAGGCTCGCTCCCGCTGTTTTGATTCACAGCGGGAGTCGGGCCAGGGGAGGAGCGGCGGCGATCGCCGCTGCTCTGCCCCGATCGTCGGGGAATCCAGTTTGGAGATCCGCCCGCCTGTGTAAACAGAGCGGGCGGATCTCCTAAGTGACAGGGAGTGACAGATCGGAGTGTTCAGCATAGCTAAACATCCGATCTGTCCCTGGCTCACTCAGTCACCTCCCCCCCCCCCACACGTTAGTAAGCACCAGGCATACATTAACCCCTCCCTCTCCAATAAAATTAACCCCTTCCCTGCCAGTGTCATTTTTACAGTAACAGTGCATATTTATAGCACTGATTACTGCAGTAATGTCACTGGTACCCCCAAAAGTGTCAAAAATGTCAGTCAAGGGTCCGATCTGTCCGCCGCAATGTCGCAGTCCCGCAAAAAAATCGCAGATCGCCGCCATTACTCGTTAAAAAAAAAAACACCAAAAATGACAGAAATCTTTCCCTTAGTTAGTAAACGCAATAACTTTTGCGCAAACCAATCAAAATACGCTTATTGCGATTTTTTTTACCAAACATGGGTAGCAGAACACAAATTGGCCAAAAATTTAAAAAAAATTGTTTTTTATATATTTTTTGGGGGGAATTTCATATAAAAAAATGTTAAAAATATTGTTATTTTTTCAAAATAAACGCTCTTTTTTTGTTTATAGCGCAAAAAGTAAAAATCACACAGGTGATCAAATACCACCAAAAGAAAGCTCTGTTTGTGGGAAAAAAAGGACATAAATTTCGTTTGGGTACAGCGTCGCATGACCGCGCAATTGTCAGTTAAAGTTGCACAGCGCCGAATCGCAAAAAGTGGCCCAGACGTAAGACAGCAAAATGCTCTAGTGGTAAAGTGGTTAAACAAAACACATTTTTATGAATGTATGGCATGATGGATTTAGTAAGGAGTTTGGATTACCAAGAATCAGGAGACATAATTTTGAGAAGGTAATTCAAATTTGAATGCCCCAGATTACTGTAAAAAATGTTAGATTAAAAAACTATATTTTTGCAAAAGAAAAATAACAAAACTGTTAAAACGTAAAATGTTATAAGAACATTACCCTAAACAACCCTTAACCAACGTCATGTGTGATAAATTACCACATGTAAAAATGCAATAGTTACCGAACAATCGAAAAAATACTGCATTCATTTTTTAATGCTAAATTCTTAGTGAACTGAATTCTCACAACTGAGTTTCACTTTTTGAATTGAATTATTGAAATAAATTAACTTGTTGATATTCTAATTGTATTTAACTTGTTGATATTCTAATTGTATGAGATGTGTATTTATATATATATATATATATATATATATATATATATATATATATATATATATTGATAGCACTACAGAGGAAAAAGATTTGGGAGCACTTATTTCAGCTGACTGCAAAATGAGCAAACAGTGTGGCCATGAAAGAACAAAAAGGGGAGACATGATTGAAACCTTTAAATACATCAAGAGTGTGAATAAGGTTAATGGGGGCAGTATTTCAATATGAAGCCAAAATCAAGAACCCTTAAACTAGCAGGAGGAAAATGTAAAACTAATCTTAGAAATTATTATTTTAATGAAAGAATAGTTGATGCTTGGAATAGACTTCCAGCAGATGTAATGGGTCAGTGAACAGTAAGTGGATTCAAACATGTTTAGGACAAATATAGATCTAAATTCAGAAATAAAAAAGTAAAAAAAAGAAATAGAATAAAAAAAGGGGGGGGGGGTTAGACAACAATATTTTTTTCTGCTGTCACTCTTCTGTTTCTATGTTTATAACATTATTTTAATAAATTAAAGTGATGTCTGGGAGAACAGAAATGCATAACAAAATTTGAAAAATAGGATTTCAGAAGACCCATTGTCCTCTGAAATTAAATTTTAGTACCTTGAATAAAAAATATACTGTATGGTGCATAGAAAGTCTTTAAATTCTGAAGCTGACCAACACAACGTTGAACTTTATGTGAATACATTTGGGACAGCGATCCACACAGTTTAGATGGTTCTAAAGGCTGAAGGTATTTTTATTTTTTTAACCTTAATGCATTCTCTTACCTGAGCCTGATCTCGATCCAGTGATGTGCACAAGAGCAGCAGCTCTCTCTGCTCTCTACCTACTCATAGAATCAGAGACAGCTTGGGAGCGAGCCCAAATAAGTGCCCCCCTTGCAAGCGGCTTACTAAGGTGGGCACTAGGCGGGGGGAGGGGGAGCAAGGAGCACCAGTGGGGGACCAGAGAAGAGGAAGATCGGGGCGGTTCTGTGCAAAATGGTTTTGCACAGAGCAGGTAAGTATAACATGTCTGTTATTTTAACATACAAAAGGGGCACTATCCTGTATCGCCATTGTATTCTGTAAATGTTAATGATATTGGCAATAGGTTATAGATTCATTTTGCTTTGAGATTTGAAAATGTTAATTTCTGAAAGAAAAACATGTGTTATGTTATTTAAAGTATTCTAATTCTTGAAAAAAGGTCAGTTTTGCTAATAAATTGTAGCAGACTTGCTAATTGCTGATTTGAAATTGACCACCGCATAACTTAGTTGTTTCCGTCGAGTGGGGGACGGATATTCCATCCACACCTGGATCCTTTTTGCAGTTACCGCTTACCTATGCTAGACCCCAAGGGGCCATTCGGTAAGTGTGAGGAGCATCTGGTGACGGATTATTTCTCTCTCTTCGCTTCTTGTATGGAGGATGAAATTCCTTTTGAGCACCAAGCACTTTAATACACTGAATTGATTTGCTGCACAAGTTGCACCTGCACTTTCAAGTTAAAAGGACTATAATTATTTGTTTTTTATATGAACTATTTAATTTTATTTAATTACCTACAATTGCATAGACACTTTTTGCACTGTCACTTTATATTATTTGGATTATATTTATCATATATACGCTTGCACTGTCACTTTATGGTATATCATTATTTTTAAAGATTTGTGATTCACTTTAGAATTTGTACACCAATTTTGAGCGCTGTCTCCCTTTTGTTTTACTATTCACCAACACATGTTGTTTTTTGACTAGCAGCTCATTTATTCTGAGGAGGTTAATTACACCTATTAAAACCTAGGCGCGGTCACGTGACTAACTATCAGTCACATATTTTTTCCTCTTTATGTCGGCTTTAGCAAGTAAAGCAAAACAACCCACACTTCTGATCTTCGATAGAGCATCTTCGAAAGTAGAATAAGAAACTGAACACAATGCAGTGTCAATTTCATCATTCAAAGACTCACCTTCAGGGAATGACAAATGGTGAATTAATCGAAATTCACCAGGTTCTTTCTTGGCGATGATACCTAAAGGGGATATCCTAAAGTCATGGAAAGGTGGAGAAGAAAAAAGGTCCTGCAATCCTACCACTAGCAACTTCTTTACTTATTTTATTGCGGACTACGTCAGCAAATACAGCCACAGATGGCAGATTAGCCTGTACCAAACAACCCATACCAGAAAAAGGAAGGTAGGTCAAAACCATGAAGAAAACCCTCAAAAATTGCCTTTTCATGGTCTGGGTAAGCTTGTAGCCAAGGGAGCATTCTTGCCAAGCTCACCAGAGTTACTGCGCTTTTAAGAAAAAGTTGTTCCTTGAGAATATGTATTGAGCGAAGCATTTTTCTTAAAGCATTTAGATACCGGGTGAGTTCCTGCACAATGAGAGCATTCGTGTTTTAATTTGCAAGTATGAGGCCATTTACATTGGCCATCATTAACCCCTTCCTTACCGCGCCATGCCAAATGACGTCGGCACAAATCCTTTCTCGATCCGGGCGGACGTCATATGACGGCGCCCGGATCTCCCCGCTACTGCGCGCCCCCGGGGGCGCGCAGCGCGGCGATCGGGGGTGAGGCTCGTCCCTCGGACAGAGCCCATCCCCGATCTAGGTAAAGAGCCAATGAAATTGGCTCTTTACCACGTGACCGGCTGTGTCCAATCACAGCCGGTCACAAATGTCATCAGAGAACACGGTAACTAGCTGTCACCGTGTTCTCCTCCTCACACACTGATCCTGTGTGAGGAGGAGATTGTGGTAACAGCTAGTTACCAAGTACAGTGCACCCCAAACACACTGATTGCCCCCCCACCCAATAAAAAGCACCTGTTACTAGCCCATCAAAGTACCCGAGTACCTGTCACCAGCTTATCAGGTACTCTGATGACAGGTACTCGGGTACTCTGATGGGCTGATGACAGGTACTCTGATGGTCTGGTGACAGGTACTCGGGTACTCTGATGATGGGTACTCGGGTACTCTGATGACAGGTACTCAGGTACTCTGATGGCAGGTACTCGGGTACTCTGATGCTAGGTACTCGGGTACTCTGATGGCAGGTACTCGGGTACTCTGATGATAGGTACTCGGGTACTCTGATGACAGGTACTCGGGTACTCTGATGACAGGTACTCGGGTACTCGGGTACTCTGATGACGGGTACTCGGGTACTCTGACGGGTACTCGGGTACTCTGATGACAGGTACTCGGATACTCTGATGACAGGTACTCGGGTACTCTGATGACAGGTACTCTGGTACTTTGAGTACCCATCACCGGAGTACCCGAGTACCCGTCATCAGAGTACCCGAGTACCTGTCACCTACCCATCAGAGTACCCGAGTACCTTCCACCTGCTCATCAGAGTACCTGACACCTGAAGTACCCGAGTACTTGCCACCTGCTCATCAGTACCCATCACTACTCATCAGTACTCATCAGTACCCATCACCTATCAGTATCAGTACTGATCATCCGTACCCATCAGTACAGTATCAGTATCACCTATCAGTATCAGTACTACTCATCAGTACCCATCACCTGCCTGTCACCTGCCCATAAGAGTACCCGAGTACCTGTCACCTGCCTATCGGAGTACTCGAGTACCTGCCACTTGCTCATCAGTACCAGAGTACCTGTCACCTGCCCAGCAAAGTACCCGAGTACCTGTCACCCTTCATACAGCCACCATGTCTAAGTCCAAAAAGGTTTATATACATCCTCCGTTTAAACCTAAATACCGGTGTTATGGCAGCAGATAGCTGCCATAACCCTGGTATTTTTTTAAACGGTGGACAGTTGGCTTTCCGATAAGGGTGGTCCCAGCGGCGATTCGCCGCGGGATCACCCTTCCGGGGTGGCGAAAGAGGTGCACCCCCCCCCCCCTCCCGCCGCATTCTGGTCCTTTTCCCCGCTTACCGGACCCGCCGGCAGCGGGGAAAACGATCCGGTCCCGGATCCTCACAGACAGGATGTCAAGTGAGGGCAAGCTTGCCCTCACTCGACTCTATGGTCTTGGAGGACCGGAGCTATGGCAAACATCGTTGCCTAGCAACCAGTTTAAAGGTCCCTTTTTTTTTTCATTTTATTTAATTTTTTTTATTTATTTATTTATTTTTTTTCTATCTTTTAGTGTACTTGTGAGATCTGAGGACTTTTTGACCCCAGATCTCACAAATAAGAGGTCCTGTCGTGCCTTTTTCTATTACAAGTAATGTTTACATTTCTTGTAATAGAAATAAAAATGATCAATTTTTTTTTTTTAAAAACAGTGTAAAAATAAAAAATAATAAAAAAAATAAATAGTAAAAAAAAAAAAAAAAATTAAAGCGCCCTGTCCCCGTGAGCTCGCGAGCAGAAGCGAATGCATACAGAAACCCCGCCCACATATGTAAACAGTGTTCAAACTACACATGTGAGGTATCGTCGCGATCGTTAGAGCAAGAGCAATAATTTGAGCCCTAGACCTCCTCTGTAACTCTAAGATAGCAACCTGTAGAAATTTTTAAAATGTCGCCTATGGGGATTTTTAAGTACCAAAGTTTGTCACCATTCTGTGAGCGTGCGCAATTTTGAAGCATGACATGTTGGGTATCTATTTACTCGGCGTAACATTATCTTTCACATTATGGAAAAAAATTGGGCTAACTTTACTGGTTTCTTATTTTTTAATTAAAAAAAGTGAATTTTTTCCCAAAAAATTGCGTTTGGAAGAACGCTGCGCAAATACAGTGTGATAAAAAATATTGCAATAATCTCCATTTTATTCTCTAGGGTCTCTGCTAAAAAAATATATAATGTTTGGGGGTTCTAAGCAGTTTTCTAGCAAAACAACTGATTTTAGCTTGTAAACACCAAATGTCAAAAATAGGCCTAGGCAAGTGGCTAGAATGCATGATGATGCTCCTTGGATGTTAGGCCCCTCTATATGGCTAGGCTGTGAAAAAGTCTCACACATGTGGTATTGCCATACTCAGGAGGAGTGGCAGAATGTATTTTGGGGTGTCATTTTTGCTGTGTACATGCTATGTGTTAGGAATATCCTTTAAATTGACAACTTTGTGTAAAATAAAAAAGTTTTCATTTTTTTCCCACATTTTCCAAAAACTTGTGGAAAAAAATGACATATTCAAAGGACCCATAATGCCTCATAGAATATACGTTGGAGTGTTTGCTTTCCAAAATGGGGTCATTTTGTGGACTTTTCCATTGTATTGGTGCTCTAGGGCCTTGAAAAGTGTGATAGGTAGTAAGAAAGTTTTATGTGTATTTATGCTCCTAAAACGCCTTATGGTGCTACATGGACGTGGAGTCTCTTTTTGTGGCCAGGCTGTGTAAAAGTCTCACACATGTGGTATCACCATACTCAGAAGGAGTAGCTGAATGAATTTTGGGGTGTCATTTTTGCTGTGTACATGCTATGTGTTAGAAATAGCTTATAAATTGACAACGTTTTGGGAAAAAAAAGAAAAAAAAATTTTCTTCATTTTCCCAAGAATTGTGGGAATAAATTATAACTTCAAAAAACTCACCATGCCTCTTACTAAATACCTTGGACTGTCTACTTTACAAAAAGGGGTCATTTGGGGGGTATTTGTACTGTCCTGACATTTCAGGGCCTCAAGAAAGGAGATAGGCCATCAGTACATCTGGTGTGATCAATTTTCAGTAATTGGTACCATAGCTTCTAGACTCAATAACTTTCACACAGACTAAATAATATACACTAATTTGGGTTAAGTTTACCAGAGTTATGTAGCAGTATAAATTTTGGCCCAAATGTATGAAGAAAAATTTATTTTTTGCAAAATTTTATAATAGAAACTAAAAAAAAGTGTTTTTTTGCAAAATTTTTGCTCTTTTTTTGCTTATATCATGAAAAAAAAAAAAAACCTAGTTGTGATCAAATACCACCAAAAGAAAGCTCTATTTGTGTGAAAAAAATGATAAAAAATTGTTTGGTTACAGTGTAGCATGACTGAGCAATTGTCATTCAAAGTGTGAGAGTGCTGAAAGCTGAAAATTGGTCTGGGCAGGAAGGGGGTCTAACTGCTCTGTATGGAAGCGGTTAAATCCAAAACAAACACCTTTCCTATGTTGTGTCAAACTATTAGGCTTTGGAAAATAATTCTGTCTTTGTGGCAACAAAAGATTGATCAATAGCCCAACATCCTTAATACCCCACTTTAAAGACTTATGGATAGAAAGCTTTTGACAAAATGATTTGTTGTAAGCCAACCATGCAAGTCCAGGAAAATTTTTGTAGGCTTCCAGCACTATGTCCAAGTGTTGAAAAAGCTCACTACATACTTCAGGTTGTCTCTTACCTAAAACACTTGAAAATATACAAAAACCATGATGCCATCTATTGAATGAGCGGGGGACAATCCTAGACCTATCCTCGCTAGATTTGTCTCCTTTAAATTTTGATGGCTTATTTCCAGGCAATACGGATAAAATGTCCACGTAGTCACCCCTCCATATTTTTTCTTTAATTGAATCCTTTAAATGAAAACCCAGAGGGGAAATAGCACAAGGTAACGCTTCTTTAAGAGAAGCTTCAGGGACTGATTTGAAAGGCCTGGAAACAGCCACATCTATGTTCTGTATAACTGCATTTGAATTATCCTTTAAATAAGAAGAAGAGTCGCTACCAAGTACATCAGCATTCCAAACATTACACAAGGAAGGAACAGCAACAGGCTCAGTGTTAACATTACCACAATTTACATCAGAACACACAGTAGCACCAGTTACATTAACATTACTGGGCAATAGCTTAGAACAAAATGAAGACATCAATTTAAAAAATTACGTTAAAACCACATTAGACGGTTGCTCACCTTCAACAACCGCGTCACTACTGACCGCAGTAACATCAAACGGTGGCAGTTGAGTGGCAGAGACCGTCGATGGAGCGGCAGAAGACGTTGAAGGCGATTCAAACGTTGCTGCTACCGAACTGGACACGATAGGAGAACTCATTCGCCAGGCTTCCATCCGAAACTTCCCCCTGCATAAAAGGAAAATTTTTACCCGGAGGGGAAACTGGAGCACGGGCACTAAAAGTACCTTTATTTAACTTTCCTTTCTTCGCAGCGCTGCTCTTCGAAGAGGAGACAGGAGCCGGACCAAATCTACCAGGCTTCTTGGAAATCCTCACCGACCTCCGATCCGTGTTTCCTGCAGAAGACTTCGCCCGGAAATGACGATCACCCGAAACGTCACCAGGGTCAATTGCGGGAGCCGATCCCATTCATTGACTGCGAAGAACGGAAGCCGCATCAGCAGGAAGGACAACAGGAACCGGAAATTCGTCGAAAGAAGGGGACGAAGATGGCGGAGGAGGCTCAGAAGGAACCGAGACATCCTGCAGAATAGACAGGCATTTCATCATCCAGGCTTCTCCGTCGGTACCGCTGGCTCTCTCCATCAATTTCCTCAGAAGCGACTCCATGACTAGGTAAGTAACTAATTTCCTCTTCCGCTCCTGCTGACTGATTGCTCTAACGGATCCACCTTCTTTTATAGGGAAATTATCGTTCCAAGGTGGCCAAATTTGTCAGTTTCAACCAATTAAACAGTAAGTATCTAACTGACCAATTAAATATGTTACTTAACTAACCAATCAAAATTATATCTTAAATAGCCAATTAACTGTGACATATGTAATATATATATATATATATATATATATATATATATATATATATATTTTTTTTTTTTTTTTTTATTGCTGTTGTGCCACTGCCACATACATGCAGAGCAGGTACAAAAGACCCACTCTGCATTTTATTTCAAAAGAAAAACAGAATTACATAATTCAAACTTCCAAAAAAATGTTTATGGGTGTGCCGTTTGTTCTGTCTATGTTTTGTCTATATTAAATATTTGACGAGCACCCCACTCTTCATCAGTTCATATCAAATTAACCCTTAACTTAAATATAAATAATCATTGTTGTTCCGGTGTGCTCAGTTCCTCACTCACTTCAACATCAAAAACATTGATAATCCTCATCCACTTCTTCTCCTGTTTTGATTTCTCACTCATGTCCTCATTTATTTAACATTTAGTCAATAATGAAGAGCACCAGGTATCCCAGATCTTATGGTATTTCTTTAAGCATCCTCTATTTATGTATAGTATTTTTTCATATGGCAAAATTTGGTTGACCGCTATTAACCCATTTTTAATAGAAGGAGGTTTTGTTTGTATCCACTTTATTGTAATGGTTTTCCTTGCCAAAAACAGTGTCTCTCTAAGCATTATTCTATAATGCACAGACCACACCGCCTCGTCCAGTATACCCAGTAAACAGGCCTCTGGAGTCAAAGGTACAGGTATAAATAAAACAGAGGTTAATATATAAACAATCTCTTGCCAAAATCTTGTTATTTCAGGGCATAGCCACATAACGTGTATAAAATCTGCTCGAGGAGCATTACATCTCAAACATTTAGGAGATGCCATGCGATGCATTGCATGTAATCTGCTAGAAGATAAATAGGATTGCTGTATCATGTAAAGTTGTATTAACCTATTGTTTACTGCAGGTGATACATATAGATGGGAGGAGCATGCCTCCTCCCAATCTTCGTCAGATAGATTGGGAATTATTTCCTGCCATTTAATTATCAGTGGGTTCATACCTGAGTTAATCTTATTTAAATCTGCATATATTTCAGATACCAACCCTTTGGGGCCCTGAGATCTCAGAATTCCAATCATAGGATATCTAGAGAATCTAACTCCCAAGACCCTAAATTGTGCTTGTAATGCGTGTCTCAACTGCAAATATCTATATAGGGAAGTATATGGTATATCATGTTTCAATTGTATGTCTGAAAAGGGATACATGTGATTTATATCATATACATCTTACCAGGGCATAAATCCCTTTATGTTCCCAAAATTGATAATCCATCAATTGTTTCAAATCTATTAACATTGGATTCCACCATAATGGGAGATCTATATTGATCTCGGTATTTCCTTCAACACGTTTTACCTCTCTCCACACTACGAGCCAAAGTTAGTATTGGTAGATGCCTACACTTTAGCAAGTTCAGAGGTTCCTCCAGAGCTATAAGTAGGTTATCAACTTGTAGTACCTGAGCCAGGTGGGACTCCACCATCTGTGGTGTTACTGGTGTTACCCAACTAGTAAGATGCTTAAGCTTTCCAGCTAAGTAATACCTATACATAGTTGGCAGTGCCATCCCTGCTTCCATTTTAGCTCTTTGAAGAGTGGTCAGTCTAAGTCTATGCCTGCCCTCCCCCAAATAAAAGTGGTAAATAAAGCATCTATTTTTTAAAGAAGGTTTGGGGATAGGGACTGGCATATGAGAAAAGACATACAAACATTTAGATAATAGAATCATCTTAATTAGGTTTATTCTGCCTGACACTGAAAATGGTAATTTACTCCAAATGGCCAATTTAGTTCTAATTATTTTCATAAGAGGGTTAAAATTAGCTTGTAGAGCTGCAGATGGCGATCTTGTAATAATAATTCCTAGATATTTAAAGGAAGAAACTACCTTTAACAGACATGATACCTCACTCAAAATCAAAATAAGTAATTGTGGTTGCAATGGCATAAGAGAAGATTTTTGCCAGTTGATTTTAAGGTCTGCATAAAGGCCAAATGTTTCTATAATATGCATAGCAACTTCTAGGGACCCGTGAGCATCACTTAAGTATAAAATAAGATCATCAGCATACAGACCAACTACCTCTGTCCTCTCTGCCAATGTAATTACCATCATAGAGGGAGATTGCCGTAGGCGGAGGGCCAAAGCTTCTATAGCCACTGCAAACAGAAGCGGTGACAATGGGCATCCCTGTTGGGTGCCCCTATATAGTTGTATAGAATCAGATAACAGACCGTTCACCAGAAGTTGAGAAGAGGGACTTGCAAACAATATAGTCACCCATGTGCAGAATTTCTCTCCAAAGCCAAATACCTTCAAAACGACCTGCAGAAAGGGCCACTCAATAGAATCGAAGGCCTTTGCTGTATCAAGGGAGGCCAGTAAACTCGAATCTGGTAATTGGTCCCTAAGCTGAGTCATAAGTTGTGTCCTAAGAAGATTTATAGAAGTGGATTTCCCTGGCATAAACCCAGTTTGATCTGGATGTATAATATTAAGAATTACTGTATTTAATCTATGTGCCAAAAGTTTTGCAAGAATTGTATAATCTGTGTTTAACAAAGATATAGGTCTATAAGAGGCACAATCTTTTGGGTCTTTATCTGGCTTTGGAATAAGCACCACTGTAGCAGAATACATAGTCCATGGGAGCCTTTTTACCCCAAAAGCAGTGCTTAGTACCTGAGCTAACACTGGAGGAAGGATATCAACATATCTACTATACACCTCTATTGGAAGCCCATAAGCTCTTCTTATTTCTTCCTCGGTTGGATTTTCCTCTAATGTTTTGACTTGTTCATCGGTTAAGGTTGGGAATTGCAGTTCACTTAGATAAGTTGAGATCTCATCTGTGTTATAGAGGTGGCATACATATTGGTAAAGAATGTGTGGAAACAGGACAAAATGCCTGCCACGTCTCTCACGCACACCCCATCAGAACGTTGTATACTAGCTAAAACTAAACTCGTATTTTGTTGCTTCGCCATATGTGCTAAAAAGCGACTTGGGATATTCCCTTGTTCAAAACATTTCTGCTGAAATTTAAATTGTTTATGTTTAGCATTAGCTGCCATATGTGTAGTATACGTCCTTACTGTGGTTTCCCATTCATCCCTATTGGTTTCAGATGGTACTGTTAGAAACGCCCGCTCTGCACTTCTCTTCCAGTTCCTCTGTCTCATGTCTGGTTTCTTTTTTAATATATGGTATTGTTGATCTAAGGGCACCCCGGAGGTATGCCTTCAGGGTGTCCCAAAAGATTAAGTCTCTTGAGGATCCGTGTGCTTCCAAAAACAACTGCAGTTGTTCTGGTATACGGTCATGCGTTCCGATCTGAGATAACTAGTATGGTTGGAATTTCCAGATTTGCCCCAAACCCTCAATTCCAGTTGATATATTCACCAAGAGTGGTGAGTGGTCAGACACTCCTTGAGTCAAGTACTCAACAGAAATAACCCCGGGGGGTAATTTTATTGTTTCCCATAGCCAGGTCTATTCTTGATAGGCGTCCCCTACCTGGGATGGCCCAAGAATAGGCTCTGGTATGGGGATTAAATATTTGCCATAAATCTTTCCATCCAAATTCCTCCACTAACTGACGCAACATAGAGGGCCTTCATGTTTTTAGAGGAGGACCATGCCTATCCATAAGTGGATCCCACAGGAGATTAAAATCTCCAAAACACAATACTAAAGCTTCTGGATATGAACTTGCAAACATCATAGCTTCTTTAACCACACATAATGTGGCAGGTGGAGGATTTTATATACCCAAAATAACAAATAGCATATCATAAATTTGGGCCCGTACAAATACATATCGCCCTTCAGAGTCAACTTTTTGTCTAAGACATTGCCATGAAACATACTTCTGAACAAGCAGCAAGACCCCTCTGGCATATGTAGAGTAACCAGAATGTGCCGACCACTGAATCCAGGGTTTACACAACTGATTTATCGTATCAGAACTCAAATGCGTCTCCTGTAAGCAAATAATTTGCACTTTTAATTGTATTATATTTGTGATTACCTGAGATCTTTTTTGGGGAGTACCCAGACCCCTAACATTCCACAATATAAATTTACATTGAGTAGTAATTTTAATCAAATCAGAAGATTATAATAAGAACCTCCTCCCAGGGGGGTCCATCGCTCTGGTCATCCATCTGATCCATCTCCAAAATGCAATATATTTATATTTTGCATCAATATCAATACTAAAGTTAAGTGAGCACACCAGGAACAACAATTTTCAAAGTAAAAAAAAGAAAAAAAAAAAGGGGGAAAAAGAAAAAAAAAACGTCATGCACATATGACAAATTTTTAAACAGTATCCTATAAAGAAAAAATATTGGGACATTGCCCAGGCATACAAACATTTGTATGCCAAAGCAATTCGTGACCGCGGCCTCCACCTGAGCTCCCATGTATAAATCCGGATTGAGAATAGACCTATAAGAAGAAAAAGGCATAATAATACCAGAGGGAGAGAAGGAAAAAGAGGGGAAAAAGAGGGACAGGGGAAGGAGAAAAAAAAATAGGGGGAAAGAAAAAAAAAAAAAGAATCTTCTCTTCCACCACAGCATCTTCTTGATTAAGCGTCAGTCAGTATAAAAATATCTTTGCTGAAACGGAAAGGAGAAAACAATGCATCTATCCTTTCATCACTTTATAGTTCCCTTTGAGCAAAGCCATTCCTGAACACTTTCCGGGAAGTTGAAAAAAAGTCCTCTTCCATCTTCCTCCACCCGCAACCTTGCAGGATACATCATAGAATAGTTAATATGGCGTTCGCTTAACTTCTTTTTAACCTCAATAAAAGGTAGCTCTCAGTTTTTGTAGGTCTACTAAAAAATCAGGGGAAAAAAACACTTGTACATTTTCATATTGAATGTTGCCCTTTTGTCTAGCTTTTCACAATATAAGGTCTCGATCTTAGCAGTTCAAAAAACGTGCTAATAAGGGTCTTGGTGGAGCCCCAGGTGCTGGTGGTTTTGCAGGTATTCTATGGGCTCTTTCTACTGCAAAGGCTGTGGAAAAGGCAGTCTCTGGGAATAAAGTTTTAATCCATGTCTCCACAAAGTCTCCAGGGTTTTTCCCCTCAGCCCTTTCAGGTAAACCCACAAATCTGATATTATTACGTCTCAGTCTCTAAATCATCAGCCTTTTAAATAAAAAATGAAGTTTGCTTTTCAACTGCCAGTATCCGACTAGGTAGTAGGGCGTAATTATCCTCAATTGTAGAGATCCTGTTTTCAACTTCAGTAACCTGCTCTCTAATAGCTTGTACATCATGCCGCAGTAGACCTATATCTGTTTTTATTTCTTCCATTTTCCCAGTCAACAAAGTACTACTGGCTGTTATAGCGGCCATAGGTTGAGAGTGTACCTGTTCCAGTGAGATCTTTGCTGGTGGTTTCTCTGCCGGCATATTGAACAGCGTGTTACTGCTGCTTCCTCCGCTCCGTGTGTTTGGCGGGCTTCGGCCTGCTTCCTGCTTCTCGGACCGTACAAATTGCTTCAGGCTTTCCAATGCCGTGGCTGGACGCTCTTTAATCGACTCCTCACTCATACCGTCAAACGGGTGTTTAGAATCTGCAAAATATCATTCAAAGTGTCTGGATCAGGATTAGTTCAGGATAGCTACGGAGCTCGTGAGGAGGCTGACAGAGCTCTGATCACATGCGGCCGGCCATCTTGCCGGCTAGCCACACCCCTCCCGACAGGGTCTCTTTCTAATTTCTCTTTAAAGCGGAGTTCCACCCTAATTTTACACTTCACAACATTCTTAACTATATCCCTTTCTAAAATCGAATTGGCTATTTTATTTTTATTTTTTTTATGTTCACTTACCTTATTTTTAATGAAAAATATCTTCCGTTCCTCCCACTTCCTCTTTATGTCGCCGCGGCCGCGGACATCATTTCCTGCTTTGCATTGACTCCTGGGAGATGAGTGTCATCAATATCAGGAGTCAATGCACCTGCATCAGTGTCCCTCGTCACTTCCAGTGCAGGCGTGTCATTCTCTGCATATGGATGGAGAACAGAGATATGGGCATGCGCAATGACGCGGAACCAGCTGTGGTATGACGCGTCTGCCACGGAAGTAATGAGGGTATAGCATTCTGGGACTCGCAAAATCAAGAAAGAGGGACACTGCGGCTTCACACCACAGATGGCAGCGCTGGGCAAAAACTTCACAAGGTAAGTAATTAATCCTGCAGGTACACTAAATAGGGGACAGTTTAGAGGATATCATTGTTTAAATGCACAAACAATGACTATTCTAGGGGTATTTTTAGGTAAAAAAAAAAACATTTGGCCGGAACTCCACTTTAAAGAAAGCCTTTCATATGAGAAACATGTGGACCACAATCTCTGACTGTGAAAAAATAATTTGCCTAGCTATCCCTAATGCAAACATTTTCATTGACCCTTAAAGCACAACTTTTTTTTTCTCAACCCTTATGTTGAGAAAAAAACATTCCCTTCTGGGTGATCTCTGTACATTGCAAGAATTTTAACCAATTGTCGACCGCTTGCCGCAGATTTACTGCAGCAGGCTGGCTCGGCTGTGTGAAACGACATAGCCCTACTTCGGTCGCGTGCGTGGTGCTGGGGGGGCACGTGCTCCCACCCCCACTAGGCAGTGGGGAATCCGATCCCTGCTGCTGCCCCAATTGCCGCCTGACAACCGCGATCGCTCCCCGCTGAGAAAGAAATACAAGCAGCTGTTGTAAACACAGCAGACCATTGTTCTCTCTGAGATGAACACAAAACACCTGCGATCCTTCTACTGTATATAGGATCACAGGCATCTGTGGTCATTTAACAAGCCCATCCCCCATACAGTAAGAAAACACTCCCCTAGGCTCACACTTAACCCTTTGATCACCCCTTCCCTGCCAGTGTCATTGTTACAGTAAGAGTGCATATTTTTAGCACTGATTACTGTAGTGATGTCACTGTTCCCCCCAAAAAGTGTCAAAAATGTAACTTAGGGGTCCGATCTGTCCGCCACAATGTCGCAGTCCAGCTAAAAATCGCAGATCGCCGCCTTCACTAGTAAAAAAAAAATTATAAAAATTACATAAATCTTTCCCCTAGATTGTAGATGTGATAACTTTTGCGCAAACCGATCAAAATATGCTTATTGCGATTTTTTTTTAACCAAAAAATATGTAGGAGAATACAAATTGGCCTAAAAGGATAAAAAAACATTGATTTTTAATTTTTTTTTTGGGGGGGTGGGGGAATATTATATAGCAGAATGTGAAAAATATAGTTTTTTTTTTGCAGAATTGTCGGCCTTTTTTTGTTTATAGTGCAAACAATAAAAATCACATAGGTGATCAAATACCACCAAAAGAAAACTCTATTTGTGGGGAAAAAAAGGATATCAATTTTATTTTGGTACAGTGTTGCACGACCGCGCAATTGTTTGTTAAAATAACGCAGTGCATAATCACAAAATATGGCCTGGTCATTAAGGGGGAAAAATTTTCCGGTCCAGAAGTGGTTAATAATATGTAGGCAGTATATTTATTCCACATCAGTGAATAAAACATCACAAATACAGCCATTTAGCATTTTTGGAATAAGAGTTAAAAATCAGCGAACGTAATTGCCTCAGTACACGTCTCCACCCTGTTTCAGATACATGTGATATCTAGTAATACTATCAGTAGCACTATCAGACTATGGGATTGATCAAAAATCGTGAAACAGTAATTAATATTTAAAAATGATGATGCAACAATCAAAATGCCTCGATGGGTGTATGTCAGTTTGGAGGAATAGATGTTCCTTTATGAACTACTTTGGCATACAGATTACCCTGGGTAACACCAGCAAATGATGCTGAGCCTCCATGATTGAAAGAACTAAAATCCAATGAATGAAATGTGCAAGACATAGACATTAAGGCCGATGAGGAAAGGGCTAGATCAGGGGTGTCAAACTAAATTTTATTGTGGGCCACATCAGCATTAGGGTTGTCCTCAAAGGGCCGGTTGTATCTGTAAGACTATCTATCTACTTAAATACCTAGGAATACACAGTGTACAAAGTGTAGAGTTCACGAGTGCGCTACATACAGATTGCAAAATTCAGGGTTGCACTGTGTACAGACTGCAGGGTTGAGGAGTGTATGACATACAGAATGCAAGTTTTATGGTTGTGCTATTTGTACAGAATGCAGAGATAAGAAGTAGAGGGCATGCAGAGTTCAGGAGTGTGCCAAGTATACAGTGCCCCTCTCCACCCCCAAAATGCTTCCCACATCTCATCTGCCTGGCTCTAGTACCTCCTAGTAGTGTAGGTGGCTCTGCATCTCTCTCTCACTTGCAGGGAGATCATTGATTGGCACTGCTGTGCCCCGCTATGAGTGCATGCAGGGTAGGCAGGGATCTGCAAGAGTCAGAGGTGGCGGAACAGAGTTCCACCACATTCCAGCTGAAACAAAACCCTGGGTGCGAGGACCACATGAAATAGCCTAGCGTGCCAGATTCGGCCCGTGGGCCTTGTGTTTGATACCTGTAGGCTAGAGGATGCTGAAGGTCCTTCAGTGTACATTAGAAACAGAGTAAGCAATTTCGGTACAGGAGATGAGCCTGTACAACTGTGCAAGACTGAAGGTGAGTTTTACCTAAGAGCTAACTAAAGGCTCGTACACACTATAAGAAAATCGGGCGACCATTTTCATCCAAAGAATTTTTGTACGATTTTCGTATAGTGTGTGCAGAACTTTCTACAGACGATTCAGATTCTTTGTACGAAAATCCTCAAAGGGACAAACTCCAAAATTTTCCTCATACGGGAAAAAACGAACGATTTTTGTTTAATGTGTACCGTTTTCGTATATTCGTATATACGTATATTCGTATATACGTATATTCGTATATATTCGTATTTTTGTACAAGAAAAATCAGAAAAGAAAGACTACACATGATCAGAAACAATAAACAACAAAAAAAGCCTTTGACGTACGAGAATTTTCGTACGAAAATTCTTTCATCGGTTTCCGATTTTCTGTGAAACAATGAGTAAAATTGGACAATAGTTCGCCCGATTTTCTTATAGTGTGTACCCCACTTAAGCCACTGTACCCGTCACACCTAAAGGTGTACATGGCCTTTTGTCAGAATCCTAGCTGAATTTTTTCTCATATAAGTTAATGTAAACATAACCTAAAGCAGCACAATGCAACTCAGAAGCAAATTGACAGCAACTGAAAGGCAGATAAAAGAAACTCACACTTGCAATATATAGACACTTACCTGTCCAGGGAGCCCGCAATGTCAGCACCCCAGCCGATTTTCGGTTGGCTGCTGGGTGCTGCCACCACCATTCACTCTAAGGGAAACCATCAATGAATCCTTTTGGCTTCACAGCAGGTACCCTAATGTGCATGCATGAAGCGTGCTGCGCATTGTCATTGGCTCGACGGCGGGGGAAGGAGAAAAGGACGGACCTTCCGAGGAATGGCACTGTCTCCCGGAATTGGGAAGGGAAGGCTATCTGTCAATACCAGGTACCCATTCCCTCTCCCCCCTGAAAGGTGCCAAATGTGGCACCGGAGGGGGGGGGGAGCAGATGAGAGGAAGTTCCACTTTTGGATGGAACTCTGCTTTAAATCAAGATATTTTAGAAGCTCCCAAAAGCATTTAATTAGAAATGTGCATGACTAAAAAAAAAATAGTTTTGTTTCATATCGTTTCGATTCGTTAATCTAGTTTTTTTGTTTCATTAAATTTGGTTGATTCATTTAATTAGTATTTGGGATTCGTATTTGGAATTCGTTTTATGTCTTTTTTGAATTTTCTTTGAATTTACCGATTTTTTTAATTTGAAACGAATCTCTGAATAATGAAAAATTTATCCAAATATTTTTTTGGAGCCAAACCAACCGCACATGTCTACATATTATATTTACCTTGTTATTACATATGAAGCCTGGAAATACAAGCTTTAAAGTATTAGAGAATGTTCACCTAGCTTAGTAAATATGACAAAGCTATGTTCGCTTTGAAAACCCAATCAGCTCCAAGATAATGTGACCATACAAGTTCTCATACGTTGCTGTTTGCTCACTTGGCCCATGTAGAAGGTGTTCCCTTTCACCTAGTTCAGAAGATATTTGAAAACATATAGCCAGAGACCAGAGCAGGCAAGAATACCAGTGATTATTGACAACTGAGGGATCATAGCAATGAAGGTAAAAAGGCAATATGTGAGTTGGACCATGTCACCTAGGCCCACATAACCATAAAAAGGATAGAGTTATCCTTTATAAACTTGCTATACTATGAAACTTTGATTAGAAACACATTCACTGTATGTAAAAATGTATAATAATGTTGATTTTATTTATAATACAGTATGTGTGTGCTCCCAAATTCTTGCCTGACTAAATTACCCAAACTTTTGTTTTGCAGCATGCTGTGGTGAGTAAGACAAAAATATATTCTGGGAGATATGCTCTATGGTATGAAGAAAATTATATTGTAAATCTAAATTCATCCTCACGGATAGAGTTGAGCGAACACCTGGATGTCCGGGAATCGGCGGGTCCAGCCGAACTTGAAAAAAAAGTCTGGGTTCGTGACCCGCACTTAACCCGAACTTTACCCCGATCCCGAACCCCATTGAAGTCAATGGTGACCCGAACTTTTGAGCACTAAAATGGCTCTAAAAAAACATGGAAAGGGCTAGAGGGCTGCAAATGGCAGCAAAATCTTCTTAAGAGCATGGCAAGTGCTCCGCAAACAAATGTGGATAGGGAAATAACTTAAAATAACAGAAAAAACAGAAAAAAAAATAATCATCTTGATCTAGGAGGACGAGGCCCATATGGAGTAGGAGGTTGAGGTGGCGGTGGATGTGGCTGTGTAGGTGGAAGCGGCGGTGGAGGAGGACGAGGTAGCCAACACTGGTTTTTGTTTTTAATTTTATTTATTTTCAAAAGAGTGAGAAAGATCAGAAATACAACAATGGCTGGGTAAGGCCGGTATACATGTCTATTCTATTCTGCACAAGGTACAGACAAGTCCTGTGGGATCCATACCTGGTTAATTTTAATGAACATGAGCTTGTCCACATTGGCTCTGGACAGGCGGCTGCGCTTGTCTGTGATAACGCCCCCAGCTGTGCTAAATTCACGTTCAGATAATACACTGGCTGCAGGGCAGGCCAGCACCTCCAAGGCGTAAAGGGCAAGCTCAGGCCATGTGCCCAATTTGGAGACCCAGAAGTTAAAGGGGGTAGACCCATCATTCAGTACGTGTAAAGTACGTAAGGAACGGTAAGGAACTGTATATGGTGTATGGTATATGGCAAGGAATGGTGATGGCGGCAGGGGGGCTTTTTTCCCCCTTCTGGGTTGAGTCTGGCCTTGGACAAGGTATGTGTCTTTGGTTGTGGGCCAGGCTCTCCCAAAGCTGTCTAAGTTCTGAGGCCTTCTGGTAGGGACGGGGCAGCACTGGTCTTGCCAGGGACCGGATTCTGAAAAGCCTGTGGTGTATGTTGCCCTTGGAGTGGCAGTCCAGGGGTTCCATAATTCACGGTAGATGGCAACACTATGAGTATGGCACCAAGGACACTGCACTTCCTACACACGTTTTTCACACCTGCCTCTAGGGCAGGGCCTTTTGGTCAGGAGTCAGGGCCAGAGGAATTTTTTATTCCTGGCTGAAAGGCCTGCCATAGTATTGCAACGTGGCACTAATCTTGCACTTCTCCACTATCCCTTTCCCCACTTTCATGTGTTGCGTGGCTCGCGTTTTGTGTTTTTTATTGTGGCAGTACACTTTATTTTACACAGCGTGATTAGTAGGTTGTAGGTCCTTGGGCCTGTCCCTGAAAGTCTTGGGAGGGGGTGGATATGGCCTTCTGGCTTGGTTCGCCCTCTCTCATGGGGTCTCTCTTCGGGAGAGCCCCACCTAGTACTTGGGGTGGTCTGTTTCAGCAGACCTCCTAAAGAACGGCACTGTTTCGGCCAGGTTAGCCAGTGTAAGTACCCCAGTCCCTGTCAGGAGCCTTACTCCCTGGGGGATTAGGGTCAGGGACCATGTGTACACCCTATGCACTTTTTGTGTTTCACTTTTTTGGTGTGCACTTTTTTATGCACCCACGGGCTTAAAAAAAAAAAAAACAGCTGGTGGTCCTGGTTGTTGTGGCGTGCCGACAAAGCTTTTCCACATTTAATACATGCTAACCCTGCCTTCTGAGGTGCTGGCGGTGCCCTGGTTGCGTTGGCGACCTCCTCCTCTGCCTTCGCCTTGTGCTTCCACTGTGCCCCCACTGTCAGGTGGGAATGCTACCAGCATCGCTTCTCGACCTTTTGGCTAAGATCAAGTGTAGTATCTGTTGTTATCTGTTATCCGGGTGCCCCCCTGCTGTGAACATGGTTCCTCCTCCATCTCCTCCTCATCCTCCACCTCATCATCCTCCAGAACTGTGCCCTTGCTGGACAATTGTGTACCTGGCATTTGTGGGTGCAGGAACCCACCCTCAGAGCCACTTGTGAATGACTGCCCTGAAAGCCTTGGAAATGATCACTGCTCCGGATGCGGAGGCGGTAGAGGATGAGGATGAGGAAGTGGAGTAGGAGGAGTTAGCAACAGGAGGCAAACTGAAGCACCCTGCAATCCTCAGTGGTGGAAGGAGATGTGCCAAACAAATTTAAAGGGTGTATCTCACAGTAACATAATCAGAAAACGCTGCAAAATCATTAATTTTCCCCTAAATGGGTGTTTATTGAATAGCAGAATAGAACAACAGTATCTAAAAGGGTGTATCTCACACGTACAGATACAGACTAAGCCGCAATTTAATATCTTTCTTTCCCCTAAATGGGTGTTTATTGAATAGCAGAATAGAACAACAGTATCTAAAAGGGTGTATCTCACATGTACAGATACAGACTAGGCCGCAATTTAATATTTTTTCCCTAAATGGGTGTTTTTTGAATAGCAGAATAGAACAACAGTATACAACGGGTGTATCTCACAGTAACATATGCAGACTAGGCCGCAATTTAAATTTTTTTCCACAAATGGGTTTTTATTGTAAAGCGGAAAGGACAACAGTATCCAACGGGTGTATCTCAGAGTAAAATATGCAGACTAGGCTGCAATTTATTTATTTTTCCATAAATGGGTGTTTTTTGAATAGCGAAATAGAACAACAGTATACAACGGGTCTATCTCACAGTAACATATGCAGACTAGGCCGCAATTAAATTTTTTTTCCCTAAATGGGTTTTTATTGAAAAGCGGAATAGAACAACAGTATCCAACGAGTGTATCTCACAGTAAGATATGCAGACTAGGCCGCAATTATTTTTTTTCCCTAAATGAGTGTTTATTGAATAGCGGAATAGAACAACAGTATCCAAAGGGTGTATCTTACAGTAACGTATGAATGAAAATTTTTTATTTTTCCCTTTAATTTGTGATTTTTTGAAGAGCAGATAAGAACACAGCAGTGTCTAAAGGCTTTATCTCACAGTAACATATAAAGGAAAAAATGAACAAAAAAAATGTTCCCTTTAAATTGGTGATGTTTGAATAGCAGATTAGAACAGCAGTGTCTAAACGCTGTATGTCACAGTAAAGTATGACGGAAAAAAATTTTTTTTTTTTTTAAATCCAGATTAAGCAGACACATATGCACTGAGCTTGCATTACATGGTCGCTACACGCCGCACACCGCCCACCTAAGAGGTTGGATACTGTTGTTGTTCTATTCCGCTATTGAATAAAAACCCATTTGAATGAAAAACTGAAAAATAATGATGTTTCCCTAAAAACTGAAAAATAATTATTTTCCCCTAAATTGGTGCTTTTTGAATAGCATTACATGGCCTCTGCACGCCGCAAACCTAACAGACTGATAAAAGTTTTTTTTTTTTTTTTCTCCCTCCTCCTCACTGGGCTCAGGTCAGGGCAAAAAGATTGTGCACTGCACCCTCACACAATAAAATCGATGTAGATTGCTGTCTGATTAAAGAAGATCCTTCCTATTCTTTCCCTGAAAGCAATCTCCAGCCTGCCCCTACAATAATTTCCTATCTCTCCCTCAGCAGCATCAGGAACCTGTCCCTACAGTAGTTAGAGCAGAGTGACGCATGGCGCTACGTGACTCCAGCTTATATAGAGGCTGGGTCACATGCTGCACTGGCCATTAACAGCCATGCCATTAGTAGGCATGGCTGTGATGGCTTCAAAGGGCACACTAGTTAAACGCTTGTTGATTGGCTGACCTGCAGCTGTTGAAACCGCCCATTAAAACCGCGCCAAAACATGAAATAAAATTACCAAACAACGGACTGTATCCCGAATATACAGTAAAATGTTCGGGTCCGGGTACCGAACACCCAAAAGTCCGGTACGATCCCGTACAATACAGTCCGTGTTCGCTTAACCCTACTCATGGACCAACTAGCAAGTCCTGGCTTACTGCTCTTTTAGTTTTACAGGTGAAGTAAATAGGCCCCTGTTCATAGAAGACACTCAAAAAACATTATTTGCACCTCCAATCCTTGCTATCCAATCCTAAAAAAAATGTATTAACACTTTGACTAGCTAGAATAAATGACATACATCACAACTGTGTTGTCTCGTGGATAGCATATCATTTATTATATAAATGCCATAGCAACCAATGGGTTAAAAAACATGGCTTCTCTGCTAGCTGTCTATCTAGGGGTTCTCCTCCAAAATCAATGCGGGAGCAGTTTCCCCACCTCTTCTGTTGGCTTAGCAACAGTGGTCCTTTAATCAATTCAGGACAGTTATTTTCTTTTATATTTGGTAAGAATTCTGAGTGGAATTCAAAAAGGGTGTCATAGACACCCCTTTTTTATTCTATTGGACAATCATTGAAAGTGAAAGCACCTGATTGATGTACCTGTTTAGAGACAGGTACATTACTCTGTCAATGCCGCCACTGAGATGAGAGTGTCTATCTCAGGACACTCTTTCCTCATTGCACACCCTCCCTCCCCAGCCACTCTACCCGTCAAACCTAAAGGAGCTTGGCTGAGGAACTTTGAATTGATGGATGGAGCCTAATGGGGAACTGAGAGTATAGTTCCCCACCAGGTCTGCTTTACCCTTGATTGACAAGGCAGTGATCAGATTCCATAGCCATTATTATGTCTAATACCGGCTTTCTAGTCCACCTACTTCTGTGCGCTGTCAATCACAGGAAGGTGGACCTGATAGGAAACTAGTCTTAGAGTTCCTCTATCATACTTTACCCAACTAACAAGCACAGTGACCATGATTTGGAGTTTCAGGGGGCGAGCCTGACAGGGATTTCTGAAAAACTACTTCTCTTCGCTGTTGGCTTTGAATCCATCCACTGTTCTCCACTGTCAATCACAGGCAAAGCAGAGCTGATGGGGAACTAATCTCTCAAAGTTCTTCATCTGGCTCTGCCCACTCCCAATGGGGAGATTCCTTTCTTTATTTTTCTAGGTGACCACTGGCATCTGGACCAAATCCAAAATTTAGAGTTTTCACTGGAACAGAAACAGGAGAAATCTTCCAATTGAGACACTTATTCCTATAACAGCTATCTAAACAGTATAAAAAATAACCGCGCTAGGCACAGTATTATGAATAAAAAGAATAAATGACTAGTGTAATAAAGCTGCAGCTGTAGTGGGAAACACTAAAAGAAAATATACAAAGGGGAAGCAGCGCTAAATTGAAGTGTTGATGGTAAATCAAATATAAAAAATACCAGTGAATAAGTGATTAACCAATAACGTGTAAACTTAATTGATAAGTACTGGATATTCCAATATAGAGACACAAATCATAAATATAAATATATATATATATATATAAATATATAAATGGATAAATGTCCAAAAAACAAAGTCCAAAGTAGGGTGCTGAGTGCAGAAAAAGGATCCACCACCAATATTGTGACTTATCCACGGTTAGTGCTGCGTGCTGAAACACACTAAGGGCTTACCAGATCCCAGATGTAAGTAGGCATCAAACAATGGCATCAAGCAAGGGATAGAAGCATCAATGGTATCCTGCGGGTGTCCTAGTAACTCTCTCTAGATAATGTATGCAGTCAGCAGGGAGCCAAGATATACACCAAACACCATATAAAGCCCGGTCACGTCCAAAGCTCAATGCTCCCAAAAGAGATATGCAAGAAAAAGGGGGCCACAATAGTGTAATATGCAAAGGACACTTTATTATAAAACACGGTAAAAAACTCACAATTATGTTGATATCAATAGCGCTAATTCACAGTTCGTTCAATAGAACACCGCCGCCCGACTTCCGGGTATCACGTGGTGACGTCAGCACGCCTTATCGACGCGTTTCGTCATAGATGACGTCTTCCCGGGGATGCGGGCGGCGCGCTGACTCACCACTTAAATACCAAGCATACAAACATAGCTGCCACCCCTTCCGGAATCACCAGAAGCAGCCGGCGCCATCTTGAGCAATGGGAAATGCCAGTACATAGCTAATGTATGCACAGCAAAATCCCATCGTAAAAAATACAAATATAAAAATATAGGAAACGTTACCCTTGTCTGAGCTGCCTCCAAAAAGAACTGGCACCTTTATCATTAAAAACCAGACTCTAATTCCCGGTGTTTCTACAAGTGAATTATGGAGAATTAACTCTTAAAATGCCACGGTATAGCTAAAAGTGACTGGACACAATTAAATAATAAAAGGATAAATAGATATCAGATGCAAATAAGCATCCATCTAAATATCACAAAAATATACATATATATTGCAGCAAGGTATAGATATCAAGAAATCAAACCGATTTCATATTTGCTAAAGTTATTAGGTGAATTCTGAGAATTAACTCCTAAGTCACCAAAATAAATAGCTAGATGGATAAAATATCCAATTAATTAATTGAGAAAATTAGACATCTATTTAATAAATTGCTGCAAAAGAAAGAAAAAATATAGAAATAAATATCATACCACAGACCCTATCATTTCATCAAATAATTAATTATCAATATATTTAATTTATAGTAATAAGGGTGTCTGTACCAGTCACACCTTCTGTGCTAAATATACAGTGGGTACGAAAAGTATTCAGACCCCCTTAAAATTTTCACTCTTTGTTATATTGCAGCCATTTGCTAAAATCATTTAAGTTCATTCTTCTTCCTCATGAATGTACACATAGCACCCCATACTGACAGAAAAACACAGAATTGTTGACATTGTTGCAGATTTATTAAAAAAAGGAAAAACTGAAATATCACATGGTCCTAAGTATTCAGACCCTTTGCTGTGACACTCATATATTTAACTCAGGTGCTTTCCATTTCTTCTGATCATCCTTGAGATGGTTCTACACTTTCATTTGAGTCCAGCTGTGTTTGATTATACTGATTGGACTTGATTAGGAAAGCCACACACCTGTCTATATAAGACCTTCCAGATCACAATGCATGTCAGAGCAAATGAGAATCATGAGGTCAAAGGAACTGCCTGAAGAGCTCAGAGACAGAATTGTGGCAAGGCAAAGATCTGGCCAAGGTTACAAAAAGATTTCTGCTGCACTTAAGGTTCCTAAGAGCACAGTGGCCTCCATAATCCTCAAATGGAAGACGTTTGGGACGACCAGAACCCTTCCTAGAGCTGGCCGTCCGGCCAAACTGAGCTATCGGGGGAGAAGAGCCTTGGTGAGAGAGGTAAAGAAGAACCCAAAGATCACTGTGGCTGAGCTCCAGAGATGCAGTGAGGAGATGGGAGAAAGTTGTAGAAAGTCAACCATCACTGCAGCCCTCCACCAGTCGGGGCTTTATGGCAGAGTGGCCCGACGGAAGCCTCTCCTCAGTGTAAGACACATGAAAGCCCGTATGGAGTTTGCTAAAAAAACACCTGAAGGACTCCAAGATGGTGAGAAATAAGATTCTCTGGTCTGATGAGACCAAAATAGAACTTTTTGGCCTTAATTCTAAGCGGTATGTGTGGAGAAAACCAGGCATTGCTCATCACCTGTCCAATACAGTCCCAACAGTGAAGCATGGTGGTGGCAGCATCATGCTGTGGGGGTGTTTTTCAGCTGCAGGGACAGGACGACTGGTTGCAATCGAGGGAAAGATGAATGCGGCCAAGTACAGGGATATCCTGGACAAAAACCTTCTCCAGAGTGCTCTGGACCTCAGACTGGGCCGAAGGTTTACCTTCCAACAAGACAATGACCCTAAGCACACAGCTAAAATAACGAAGGAGTGGCTTCACAACAACTCCGTGACTGTTCTTGAATGGCCCAGCCAGAGCCCTGACTTAAACCCAATTGAGCATCTCTGGAGAGACCTAAAAATGGCTGTCCACCAACGTTTACCATCCAACCTGACAGAACTGGAGAGGATCTGCAAGGAGGAATGGCAGAGGATCCCCAAATCCAGGTGTGAAAGACTTGTTGCATCTTTCCCAAAAAGACTCCTGGCTGTATTAGATCAAAAGGGGGCTTCTACTAAATACTGAGCAAAGGGTCTGAATACTAAGGACCATGTGATATTTCAGTTTTTCTTTTTTAATAAATCTGCAACAATGTCAACAATTCTGTGTTTTTCTGTCAGTATGGGGTGCTATGCGTACATTCATGAGGAAGAAGAATGAACTTAAATGATTTTAGCAAATGGCTGCAATATAACAAAGAGTGAAAATTTTAAGGGGGTCTGAATACTTTCCGTACCCACTGTATGTGTGGTACACAGTATATAAACACTTAAATAATATTTTATAAAGTGTCCCGAATACATTAAAAATAATAAAATTAACATAAGACTGTCCCAGGACTTTATTGGAATGCGACTCACACTGGGTTTACACAGATGTTGTTTAGTTTTCTAGGAACATGACCAGACATTAGATAGCATAAATACCAAAGAACAACTTTTCCTAGGAATTGTCTATAAAAGCATTTACATCTGTGTCAACGTTTAAGCCAAAGGGACTAAAAGTTTTACTTCTGTAGATCCAGGACATTTCCAACCTGGAAAGTCCCCTCACAAATGGCTCTCCTCTCCAGTGTTGGAAAAACCTATCAATACCCATAAAGATAGTATTGCGTGGATCTCTATTGTGTTTCAAGCGATAATGGTTAGATACTGAATGTTTCTTGAATCCCTTTTTTTAGATTTGCTATATGTTCGTTGCACTGAACGAAAAGGGATCTTTTGGTCCTCCCTATATATTGCAAGCCACAAGGGCATTGCAATAAATAGACAACCCCCTTTGTGGAACAGGAAATAAAAGGTTTTATTGGAAACGTTAATCCTGTACTCGTAGAGAAAAACTCTTTAGTGTTTCTACGCTTACACTTGTTGACAGAACAGGTCTGGCAATGGTTACATCTATAATAGCCAGTTAGTTGACTAAAAAAGCTTGGCCTAGGCTCTGGGGGGTTCAAAACATTTGGGGCCAATTTATCCCTTAAAGTAGGGGCCCCTCTAAAAATAACCTTGGGCTTATCTGGTAGCACTTTGGTAAGAGTGCGATCATTTTTCAAAATATGCCAGTGCCTTTCAATGATATTTTTAATGCTTCTATGTTGCGTTGAAAACGTGGTGACAAATGGTACGGTATAAGGAGAGTTGTTCTTAACAGATTGAACCGTGGTGGAAAGCATATTAGATCTTTCCATACCATCAACCTTTTCTAAGGTATCTGAAAGAAATTAGCTGTCATAGCCCTTATCAATAAACCTGTTTGTGAGGACTTGAGCTTGTCGGACAAAGTCCTCATGGTTCGTACAGTTCCTTTTAAGCCACATATATTGTCCCTTTGGGACCGCTTGGAGCCATGGGGCATGATGACAGCTATCTATAGGAATATATGAGTTCCTATCTGTCACCTTAAAAAAGGTGCTAGTGATGAACTTCCTTGCATCGCGTGTAATAGTCAAGTCTAGGAAGTTGATAGCTTCCTGACTTGCTTCAAAACTCAGCTGTATACCCCTAGTATTTTGATTGAGCTCCTCCATAAAGATATCCAAGTCCTGCCTAGACCCATTCCATAGGAGGAAGACGTCATCAATGTACCTCGCCCAGAGCATACTCTGGGGTCGGGCACAACTATAGATGACGTCCTCCTCCCACTGGGCCATAAACAGGTTAGCCAAGGAGGGGGCATATTTAGCCCCCAATGCAACTCCTCTATCTTGACGAAAGAATTGTCCACCAAACCAAAAATAGTTTGATTTGGTGGCAAATCTTAACAGTTCCATGATGAACTGAATCTGGGAACTGGGGATCTGGGAGTTCCGAATCAACGAGTCTTTAACAGCCTTCAAAGCTCAAATTATCAGGAATGATGGAATACAGAGACGCCGCGTCTTCAGTGACCATCCATAATCCATCAACAGGGACCAGTGATGCCAATGTATTAATTACATGCCTCGTATCCTTGATGTAAGAGGGGGTTACCATTGATGCTTCTATCCCTTGCTTGATGCCTTTGTTTGATGCCTACTTACATCTGGGATCTGGTAAGCGCTTAGTGTGTTTCAGCATGCAGCACTAACCGTGGATAAGTCACAATATTGGGGGTGGATCCTTTTTCTGCACTCAGCACCCTACTTTGTACTTTGTTTTTTGGACATTTATCCATTTATATATTTATATTTTTTATATATATTACACTGATTTGTGTCACTATATTGGAATATTCAGCACTTATCAATTAAGTTTACACGTTATTGGTTAATCACTTATTCACTGGTATTTTTTATATTTGATTTACCATCAACACTTCAATTTAGCGCAGCTTTCCCCTTGTAAACTATCTAAACAGGATTTCCTCCCATTTAATTTTGTCTTTACAGGACAGGAAGTACGGTAAAGGAAAATCAGCAAACATTACACTGATGGCAAAAGAAAAAAAGGCTGACAGGGTTTTCTCTATTCTTTATTTTATCAATAATAAATTAAAGCTTTTGGCTTTAGATACACTTTAACCACTTGCCATCCAGCCACCGTAGTTTTAGTGCGGCATTTTGGCTGTTACATGAAACGACATACAAGTACATTGCTTTGTGTAACTGATAGTTGGGGCACATGTGCGCCGCTGGAGGTATGCACACATGCCAATTGGCTAGAGGGGGAGCCAATCAGTGGATCCAGCAGATGTAATGCCCACCGGGCACCTGCAATCACTCCCCATGAGACAGAACAGTGGTCTTCCGATGTAAAGAAGGCAGATTGCTGTTCTGTCAGAGATGAACACAGAGATCCTATGTTCCTCCTATTAAGGAGCACAGGTCTCTGTGTTCATCCAGTGAGTACAACCCTCACACAGTTAGAAAGCACCCCCTAGGGACACACTTAACCCTTTCATCGCCCCTGGTGTTAACCCATTCCCTACCAGTGTCATTGGTACAGTAACAGTGCATAGTTTTAGCACTGATTACTGTAGTAATGTCATTAGTCTCCTCAAAAGTGTCAGGTATATGATCTGTCTGCCGCAATGTCACAGTCCCTCTAAAGATCACTGATCGCCGTCATTACTAGTAAAAAAAAAATAAAAAAAAATTAAAAAATAAAAAAAAATTAAAATTACATAAATCTATCCCCTAGTTTGTAGACACAATAACTTTTACGTAATCAAATCAATATACACTTATTGTGATTTTTTTTTTTTTTTCACTAGAAATAGGTGGCAGAATACACATTGGCCTAAATTGTTGAAAAAATACGTATTTTTTAATTTGGAATGTTTTATAACAGAAAGTAAAAAATATTGTTTTTTTTTTTTTTTAGAATTGTCACTCTTTTTTTTGTTTGTAGCGCAAAATATAAAAACCACAGAGATTATCTAATACCACCAAAAGAAAGCTCTATTTGTGGGGAAAAAAAGGACAATTTTATCTGGGTACAGTGTCGCACGACCGCACAATTGTCAGATAAAGTAACGCAGTGCCGTATAGCAAAAAATGGCCTGGTTATTAAGGGGGTAAAACCTTCCTTAAGTGGCTAAAGCAAACATATGCTTTTCCTTTCGCTAGAAAAAATAACACGTTTGCTTAGAAGAAGGCCCCATAATCACGGGGCACTTATTTTTTCCATACTCTGCTCCCAGCATTTCAGCTTTCACAAAGTGCTCAGGGCTATGCACACCCCTGTCACTATGTGGCAGTGCTCAGTTCTGGTCATTACCCAATGAGATACCAAGCATTGAGGAAGCAGGGAGGTGTGTCAGATATTATATTCCTAAAATTGCTGGTTTTGATTAGATCTGATGGCCAATCGGAATGGAAGGGGAACACAGAGAAGGTAAATATGAACTTTGAATAGGATCCCTGGCTGGATGTTCATGGGCTAACACCAGTGGATCTAATTGTATCACCCTCCTAGGTAGGTGCTAGGAAAAAGCATTGTTTGCTCCATCTGCTTATCAGGGGAGCCTGATCAGCAGTTTTGCCTGTTACATGCGTCCATGTGTGATTCACTTGGTCTGGGGGAGTGTCCCCACTGTATCCGATAGGGGAGCCTGTTGGACAGTGGAGGAAACCCAGCCAGTGACACACAGGCTTTTGTGGCTGTCCCAGTGGGAGGGCACAACAGCGGTGCATCCTGGGATAGGTCATATAAGCCAGGGGTACATGTGACCGGGCGCCCTTGGGCGGGAAGCCAGGTCCCAGGAGGATGGTGACGGCTGTCTTTCCTCCTGTCAGCAAGGAAGGTGGTCACAGGCAGTCGGCCTAGTGGACCAAGTGTGTGATGCTGAGCCAGGAGGTCCAGGATACTGACGAGTGGAGCTGAAGGCAGAGCAACCTAGGGAAAAACAGTGTCCGTGAGTACCAGGAAGCTTGCCAGGGGTCTGCCCAGGAAGGGGACCACTCCAGTGGAGAGTCAGTGGACAAGGGGCTAGCATGCACGGGAAGTGAGAAAGGGGGTGCCAAGTCAGGACCCTGAAGAGAAATTCAGCCAGGAACATATCTTATACTTCCCTTCAGTGGCAAGGCGAAGCATCGCCCTTGCTGCACACACTACAGTCAGTTGTCCTCAGAAATTGTGCATAGTTTAAGTTGGAGTATCCCACTCATCCCTTCTCCCATCTAAGTTCTAAAATAAAACACAAAAACCAAATTCCCTGGACTGTTCATTGCCTGAGCCAAGTCTTAAAGTGATAAGTTTTACAGACTGTTGCTATGGGTAACCCAGGGGAATCCACACTCAGCAGCTCCCTAGGGGGCAGTGTCACATAATTATAGACAAATTGTTAAGACTGAACACTGCATAAGGATGTAATCCAAGAGTGTGCTCCTGTATAGTCTTGGATCTGAGTTTGCTTGTGTATACATGTACTGATGATATCAATGCAGCTGTATACTATTTACAGTATGTAACAACTTTACTTATTGCTGTTGTTTGTGTCAGCTTTGATGTAATTTATTAACCATCTGGGCAATGCATTTCACCATTTTGTTTGGCAAGGTTATGGTTCTAAATTTCAATAACGATTTTCTTGAATATTGAAAGAAAAAAAAATTGACTTTTAGCAGATCCTGCCATGTGAACCTGTTTATTCGATTACTAATGCAAAGCACATATTTGCTTTAAGTGAAAGCAGATGTAGTATGATGCGGATGACAATGCATATGGGGAATCATACCATAGTTAAAAGAAAAATATAATAATTGAAAAATGCCCGGTAGGTATCCTTACAACTTGGGGCCTCCCTTACAGCAGAGATTATACATTGTACAGTGCTAAGTATATTTCTAAAGCAAAAATACATGAATAATTAAAACATGTTAAGACCCCATTCACACTGGGGCGACCTGACAGGTCGCCGTAGGTCGCCTGCCATAGAGAAGCTGTGGACCCATTCTAAAAGGAGCGACACAAGTCGCTCTGACTTAGAAAAAGGGTCCGGAGCTTCTTTGGGGCGACCCGGAGTGACCTGCATTGACTTCAATGATATGAAGTCTGTGCCGGCCGCTCAGAGGTCGCGGTGCGAGCTGCGCACCGCGACCTGTTAGGTCGCCCCGGCAAGTAGCGTCGCCCCAGTGTGAACGGGGTCTTAAGTGCATTCATGTGTATTTTGATAATGTTTGCACAGCAGTGATACAATTTAGCTGGTCACTAGGTTTTATTTTTCAGCCTCAGACAATGTTTTTTTTAAGTTTTTGGATAGCTTGCAGATATCTCAAGAGGCCAACTGTCCCTCTTTTAGAACCAGATCCCTTGTCCACTCTTTCCTCATCAGTTGTCCCTCTTTTAGGACTTATGTACAGACTGCTATAAAGAGGTATTACTTATCTACCAAAACTGTTCTACTTCTCTAAACCTTTGATCCAAGCTCTAGATTATTGTTTTAGTTTTTTTAGAAAGCCAGTAAAAAAGAAAAACTAGTGGTAAACAAAAGCACTGATGGGTTTAACCAGTCATTTTTGTGTAGTATTTTTCATGGCCCACATTACTGGGAGTGTGGAAGAAGCATGATAGAGTCACTTTAACAAGAAGAGGTGATGGGCCTGTTAAAACCTGTTAAAGGTGGTAACAAGTCCATTCAGACAGAGAAGGTAATTTGAAGTTGCATTTAGAAGAATGGTGTATATTTGTTTCTAGCCTAACATTTATTTTGTCAATTTTCCTCTCCACAGAATGCCAACGTGGGCCAGTCATGCTTCTGTTTATTTTGGATAGCTCTGAAAGTGTGGGACTCAGTAACTTCACTTTGCAGAAGGAGTTCATCTCCTGCGTGTGATAACCAAGATTACCAAACGAGGCAGGAAATCGGTATACTGACCCTTTTGTGCAGAGGCGGCTCTCTAATTAGGCAAATTAGGTGGTAGCCTAAGGCCTCGCACTCACAGGGGCCTCGTGGCCGCCTAATTTGCCGAGTTAAAGAGCCGCCTCTGAGGCTGGCAGCAGGGATCTCCCTGCCATCAGCACAGTCCCCATTCCGAGTCCCAGCTTGTCTGTAAGCAGTACAATTCGCTACGATTCGGGGCTGTGATTAGGAGCAGCTCACCAAGGAATGGGAGCTCACTGACATCTCCGGATCACAGCCCGATACTGGAGCCACGGCACTGACACCACCCCCTCCCTCACAGACCACAGACGGGGGAGGAGAGAGAGCTGCTTCTGCTCCTCCTCCCACCCTCTCCACCTGTGCTTGCCCCGCCCACACTCCCCGACAGTTTTCTCCTCAGAAGATGAGATGTGGGCGGGAAGATTGCAGACCAGGAACCCTCCATCCCTTGCAGTGAGTACTCTGATTTAAGGGGCACCCTTCCACCATCTATTTCCATTCCTTTCTTTCTCCCTTCCTCCCGTCCTTTCTTTCTTTCTTTTCGGGCTGTCCCCCTATCTGTCTGTCCCCCTGTCCGTTTGTCCCCCTGCCCGTCTGTCCCCCTGTCTCTCCCCCTGTCTGTCCCTCTGTCTGTCCCTCAGTCTGTCCCTCAGTCTGTCTGTCCCCCTCTCCGTCTGTCCCCCTGTCTGTCCCTTTGTCTGTCCTCCCGGTCCCCCTGTCCGTCTGTCCCCCTGTCTGTCCCCATGTCTGTCTGTCCCCCTGTCCGTATGTCAGTCCGTCCATCTGTAAAGTAAAGTAAAGTAAATAAGACATTTTCTTATATGTAATTGCTTTATGGGATGGTGGCAATTCTTTACCACCTTTGATCTGAGATGCTCCTTTTTGCATTGAAAGACCCTCTCCCTGATGAATGGTATTTTTTTGCATTGCCACATAACCCCCATGGGCATGTGCAGCACAGCTGGATGTGCCCTTTTTAAAAAAACTTGCAAGCTGGCCTTGAAAAAGGCCAGAAATAAATAACTAGACTAATTTTCCGTAGACTCAAATGGAGAAGGATGCTATGTTCAGGTTTAGCAGATTTTTTTATTGGTTTGTGAAGCTCTTGCAAACTAAATTGTTCGCTCATCTCTTTCCCAAGTCAGTGGCTTGAAATATTGATGCAATCACTGAAGTCGGAACTTCTATTTCTGCATACTCGGTGATTAAGAAAGTATTTGAAGTTGCTGAATCTACATTACAACCAGACCAGCAATGGTACCTTTTGTATTTCTCTCACAGGTTTCCCCTCAAAGGCTAAGTTCACCTTTCATTAAAAAAAATAAATAAATGCACATCTTTTTGCAGGTAAAAAATGCGTATTCATTACTTTTTAAAACTGGAGCCTGCAAAGTATTGCACTCGTGATCAGCAGATCACAGGTACAATGTCAGGTTCCTGCACACACTGTCTATAGCTCTGTTTCTTGTACCTCTTTATGGGCTGTCATTTTCACTGCTATAAGAAGGATTGAAATTAGGGTTGAGCGAACCCGGACTGTATTGTTCCGGATCGTACCGGACTTTTGGGTATTCGGTACCCGGACACGGACCCGAACATTTCACTGTATGTTCGGGTACTGTCCGTTGTTCGGTAATGTTATTTGATGTTTTGGCGCGGTTTTAATGGCGCGGTTTCAACAGGTGCAAGGCAGCCAATCAGCAAGCATTTAACTAGTGTGCCCTTAGAAGCAATCACAGCCATGCCTACTAATGGCATGGCTGTGATTGGCCAGTGCAGCATGTGACCCAGCCTCTATATAAGCTGGAGTCACATAGCGCCGCGCGTCACTCTGCTCAAACTATACTAGCGAGAGGTTCCTGATGCTGCTGCTGAGGGAGAGATAGGAGATTATTGTAGGGTCAGCCTGGAGATTGCTTTGAGAGAAAGAATAGGAAGAATCTTCTTTAATCAGACAGCGATCTAGATTGGTTTTATTGTGTGGGGGTGCAGTGCACAATCTTTTTGCCCGGAGGGAGAGATATGAGATTATTGTAGGGTCAGGCTGGAGATTGCTTTGAGGGAAAGAATAGGAAGAATCTTCTTTAATCAGACAGCGATCTACATTGATTGTATTGTGCGGGGGTGCAGTGCTCGATCTTTATGCCCTGACCTGAGACCAGTGAGGAGGAGAAAGGAGAAAAAAAACTTTTATCAGTCTGTTAGGTGGGCAGCGTGGGGTGCTGCACATTTAATGCAAGCTCAGTGCATATGTGTCTGCTTAATCTGCATTTAAAAAAGAAAAAAACTTTTTTCCTTCATATTTAACTTTGACATACAGTGTTTAGACAGACACTGCTTTTCTAACCTGCTCTTCAAAAAGCACCAATGTAAGAGGAAAATAATTATATTTCAGTATTTAGGGAAAAAAAAATATTTTTCAGTTTTTCATTCAAATGGGGTTTTTTTTTTTTTTCAATAGCGGAATAGAACAACAACAGTATCCAACCTGTTAGGCGTGCAGTGTATAGCGGCCATTTAATGCAAGCTCAGTGCATATGTGTCTGCTTAATCTGCATTTAAAAAAGAAAAAAACTTTTTTCCTTCATATTTTACTGTGACTTACAGCGTTTAGACACTGCAGTTCAAATCTGCTATTCAACAAGCACCAATTAAGGGGACAATTCTTTTTCAGATTTTCATTCATACGTTACAGTGAGATACACTTTGCATACTGTTGTATTCCGCTTTGCAATAAAAACCCATTTAGGGGAAAAAAAATAAATTGCAGCCTAGTCTGCATATGGTACAGTGAGATACACCCATTGGATACTGTTGTTGTATTCTGCTTTGCAATAAAAACCCATTTAGGGGGGAAAAAATAAATTGCAGCCTAGTCTGCATATGGTACAGTGAGATACACCCATTGCATACTGTTGTATTCCGCTTTGCAATAAAAACCCATTAAGGGGATAAAAAGTTAATTGCGGCCTAGTCTGCATATGGTACAGTGAGATACACCCATTGCATACTGTTGCATTCTGCTTTGCAATAAAAACCCATGTAGGGGAAAAAAATAAATTGCGGCCTAGTCTGCATATGTTACAGTGAGATACACCCATTCCATACTGTTGTATTCTGCTTTGCAATAAAAACCCATTTAGGGGAAATAAATTTAATTGCAGCCTAGTCTGCATATATTACAGTGAGATACACCCATTGGACACTGTTGTTGTATTCCGCTTTAAAATAAAAACCTATTTAGGGGGAAAAAAATAAATTGCAGCCTAGTCTGCATATGGTACAGTGAGATACACCCATTGCATACTGTTGTATTCTGCTTTGCAATAAAAACCCATTTAGGGGATAAAAAGTTAACTGCGGCCTAGTCTGCATATGGTACAGTGAGATACACCCATTGCATTCTGTTGTATTCCGCTTTGCAATAAAAACCCATTTAGGGGATAAAAAGTTAATTGCGGCCTAGTCTGCATATGGTACAGTGAGATACACCCATTGCATACTGTTGTATTCTGCTTTGCAATAAAAACCCATTTAGGGGATAAAAAGTTAATTGCAGCCTAGTCTGCATATGGTACAGTGAGATACACCCATTGCATATTGTTGTATTCCGCTTTGCAATAAAAACCCATTTAAGGGATAAAAAGTTAATTGCGGCCTAGTCTGCATATGGTACAGTGAGATAGACCCATTGCATACTGTTGTATTCCGCTTTGCAATAAAAACCCTTTTAGGGGATAAAAAGTTAATTGCGGCCTAATCTGCATATGGCACAGTGAGATACACCCATTGCATACTGTTGTATTCCGCTTTGCAATAAAAACCCATTTAGGGGATAAAAAGTTAATTGCAGCCTAGTCTGCATATGGTACAGTGAGATACACCCTTTGCATACTGCTGTATTCCGCTTAGCAATAAAAACCCATTTAGGGGATAAAAAGTTAACTGCGGTCTAGTCTGCATATGGTACAGTGAGATACACCCTTTGCATACTGTTGTATTCCGCTTATCAATAAAAACCCATTTAGGGGAAGATCCAAAATTCGATAAATATGAGGAGAAGGTCAAATAAGGGATGTGGCCTGGGTTGTGGTGTTGCTTATGAAGCTCTTGTTGCAAGGAGAGGACGTGGTCGATCTGTGCCAGCTACACGCACAGGTGAAAATGTTGAGGCCAGAACAAGTACAGGCGATAGTAGATTGGGTTGCTGACAGTGCCTCCAGTTCCTTCACATTATCTCCCACCCAGTCTTCTGCTGAAAGGTCAGAGTTGGCACCTGCAGGCGATGTCCATCCATCGTTCAGCTTTCTATCTCCCAAACATTGGAGCGGAAGAGGAAATACCCCCCTACCGACCCGCGATCTTTGGCCCTGAATGCCAGCATTTCAAAATTCCTGGCCTTTGAAATGCTGTCATTCCGGCTGGTGGAGACGCAGAGTTTTAAAAGCTTTATGGCGGTGGCTGTCCCACAGTACGTCGTGCCCAGCCGCCACTACTTTTCCAGGCAAGCCACCCCTTCCCTGCACAACCAAGTGGGTGACAAAATCAGGTGTGCATTGCGCAACGCCATCTGTGGCAATGTCCACCTAACTACGGATATGTGGACCAGTAAGCACGGTCAGGGACGTTATATCTCCCTAACAGCACACTGGGTAAATGCAGTGGCGGCTGGGCCTGAGGCGGATAGCAGTTTGGTGCATGTCCTTCCACCACCGAGGATTGCAGGGCGCTTCAGTTTGCCTCTTGTTCCTAACTCCTCCTACTCCGCTTCCTCATCCTCTACCGCCTCCTCTTCCGGTCAGCGTAACACCTTCACCACCAACTTCAGCACAGCCAGGGGTAAACGACAGCAGGCAGTTTTAAAACTTGCCTGTTTGGGGGAAAAACCACACACCGCACAGGAGTTGTAGAGGGGCATTGAACAGCAAACCGATGAGTGGTTGCTGCCAGTGAGCCTCAAGCCAGGCCTGGTGGTGTGCGACAACGGTGAAAAATCTGTAGCAGCTCTGGGCCTAGCCGGTTTGACACACATCCCTTGCCTGGCGCATGTGCTGAATTTGGTGGTGCAGAGGTTCCTTAGAAATTACCCAGATATGTCAGAGCTGCTGCACAAAGTGCGGGCCGTCTGTGCGCACTTTCGGCGTTCTCACCCTGCTGCTGCTCGCCTGTCAGCGCAGCAGCGTAACTTCGGCCTTCCCGCTCAGCGCCTCATATGTGACGTGCCCACAAGGTGGAACTCCACCTTGCACATGCTGGCCAGACTGTGTGAGCAGCAGCAGGCCATAGTGGAGCTTCAACTGCAGCACGCACGCGTGAGTCGCTCTGCGGAACAGCACCACTTCACCACCAATAACTGGGCCACCATGCGAGCCCTGTGTGCCTTGTTGCTCTGTTTCGAGTACTCCACCAACAAGGCCAGTGCCGATGACGTCGTTCTCAGCTTAACTATCCCACTTCTATACCTTCTTGAAAAAACACTTCGGGCAATTATGGAAGAGGATGTGGCACAGGATGAGGAGGAGGAGGAGGATGAAGAGGTATCATTTCCAAGGCTTTCAGGGCAGTCATTCGCAAGTGGCTCCGAGGGTGGGTTCCTGCACCCACAAACGCCAGGGACGCAATTTTCCAGCAGGGGCACAGTTCTGGAGGATGACGAGGATGAGGAGGAGGAGATGGAGGAGGACATGGAACCATGTTCACAGCAGGGTGGCACCCAGGCCAGCTAATGGCCATCACTGGTGCGTAGTTGGGGGGATACAGAGGACACAGAGGATACACCTCCCACAGAGGACAGCTTTTCATTGCCTCTGGGCAGTCTGGCACACACATAGTAACTTGTGCTGATTACTGGGTGGCCATCCTTCTGGATCCCCGTTACAAGGACAATATACCGTCCTTAATTCCCTCACTGGAGCGTGATCGGAAGATGCGCGAGTACAAGCGCACGCTGGTAGATGCGCTGCTGGTGAAATTTCCACCTGACAGCGGGGGCACAGTGGAAGCACAAGGCCAAGGCAGGGGAGGAGTAGGAAGAGGTTGCCAATGCAGCCAGGGCACCGCCAGCACCTCAGAAGGCAGGGTTAGCATGGCCGAAATGTGGAAAAGCTTTGTCAGCACGCCACAACATGCAGCAACACCTCCAGCTGATATGGAACGTCTCAGCAGGAGGCAACATTTCACTAACATGGTGGAGCAGTATGTGTGCACACGCCTAGACGTACTGAATGATGGGTCTGCCCCCTTCAACTTCTGGGTCTCCAAGTTGGGCACATGGCCTTAGCTTGCCCTTTACGCCTTGGAGGTGCTGGCCTGCCCTGCAGCCAGTGTATTATCTGAACGCGTATTTAGCACAGCTGGGGGCGTTATCACAGACAAGTGCAGCTGCCTGTCCAGAGCCAATGTGGACAAGCTCACGTTCATTAAAATGAACCAGGCATGGATCCCACAGGACTTGTCCGTAACTTGTGCAGAATAGACATGTATACCGGCCTTACCCAGCCATTGTTGTATTTGATCTTTCTTACTCTTTTGTGGTGTACCCTCTTCCACCGCCGCCTCCGCTTCCACCTACACCGCCATATCCTCCGCCACCTCAACCTCCTACTCCATATGGGCCTCGTCCTCCTCCTACATCATTCAAAATTATTTTTTATTTTTCTGTTTTTTATGTTATTTTAAGTTATTTTCCTATCCACATTTGTTTGCAGAGCACTTGCCGTGCTCTTAAGAAGATTTTGCTGCCATTTGCAGCCCTCTAGCCATTTCCATGTTTGTTTTAGAGCCATTTTAGTGCTCAAAAGTTCAAGTCACCATTGACTTCAATGGGGTTCAGCATCGGGGTAAAGTTTGGGTTAAGTCTGGGTCACGAACCCTGACTTTTTTTTCAAGTTTGGCTGGACCCGCCGAACCCGGACATCCAGGTGTTCGCTCAACTCTAGTTGAAATGTAAATGCCACACCACTGCTAAGATGTTCAGATACAACTTAATCTATTAAAGGCCAAGGGTACAATTCAAGTTTGGCTTCCAAACAAGCTGCTGATTAGGCCTGTGCTTTTAACTCACGCTGGAATAAATACCATTGTAGGTTTAGTTCACTATTGGTTTGCTTATTTGGTTGCCAGTCCAGCCCTGATGAAGGGGGCACATAGACCCCCAAAACACGTATGAAATTTCTTGAATTGTACCCCTTACCTTTAATGGAATAAAGTTGTATCTGGATTTCTTAGCAGTGGTGTGGCGCTTAAATTTCAACCCTTCTTACATTACACTACAAGCCAAGGAGACTGTGGGGATCCTCTGGGGTGTAGAAGCTGCCTGCCCAGGAACCAGATCATTTACACCAACAATAATACCTTAATATAACAACACCAGTAAAATAAACCTAAGGGTCCAGTGCTTTCCAATTTTCGCACCTGTAGGCAGTGTGAATGAACTATGAGCATGCTGATCAGATCACCCGCAGTTCATTCAAACTTCAAGTCCGCCTGCCATGGTGTTAGTTTTTTCATTCACAGATTCCTGTGAATAAATTACACTGTGTGAGCTGAGCCCTGACAACAGGTGCGGAGAGAAGAACAACACATAAATAGTTGGTGCAGAGCACCAGCTCCCTGCGCTTTGAGTAGTGTAATCCTCTATCGACCTCAGCTGTGGTCTTGCAGCTGTTGAGAGCTAGTGACACGGCAACACAGGATAGTTTCGGCCTTGCTGCCCCTTACACAACCAGAGTAGTCCAGAATCACTGAAAATGACAAGCAAACACAAGGGAGCACCGGCCTAGTGCATTATCCTTTTGAAGGTTTATTATAAAGGTTTAATATAAAAAAGGGTTAAAATACTCACAAATGAGTTCTTCATAAAAGAGGCTCTGAAGAAGCTAAGCCTCGAAACACGTAAGCCTATACAGCTTCAGGGGACGGTACACCCTTGGATCTCGATGCTGAGGACTGCGTACCTTGTTTGATATGCTTTTATCAAGAACTCGTTTGTAACTATTTTAACCCTTTTTTATAATAAACCTTCAAAAGGATAATGCACTAGGCCGGTGCGCCCTTGTGTTTGCTTGTCATTTTGCAGGCTGAAGAACCCCTGCCCTCTGTCACACAGAGGAGGCAGTGAGGAGGAGAGGAGCAGAACAAATACGAGTGTAACATGTAACATATTCTAAAAGCTGAACTTACCCTTTAAAGCTGAAGTTAATCAAAAAATACCCAGATAAAAAGGAAAAACCCATTACAAGATAAAATAACAAAACCAGCATTTTCTGGACTATTCAACTTCAATCTAGAAATGTTCACTGAAGTGATATTTGTCCCATAATACAAACAAACAGAGCTGGATTTTTATTAAAACAGTGTACTACATGAATACTGTGCCAGTAGATAACAGGGAATATAATGTGTGCCCATAATTCAGTACTGAAAGCCAGGGACCTGTCTCTAAACTCTGGGATTATTTTTTGGAAGTGTAAAAAAAATTGTGTACAAAGTGTTCGTATTGTAGCATTTTTAAAGTACAGTAGCTAGAGAACAGTACATATTTGGTTTGCAGATTTCCCAGGGAAAGCGCCAACATACACATTTTTACAATGGTTATGACTAATAAAAGAAGGACATCTAGTGGCATATTGTTGATACTGTTGCACACAAAGCTAGTTGTTAAATTTTGCAATTAGCATGCTATATGTCTCATTCCAATTGGAATGTGAAATGCTTTACCACATGAGGTAGTAATGGCTAAAACAATAGAATAATTTTGAAAAAGGTATTAGATACATTACTTACAACTAGATATTTCCAAAATTATAATTACTAAAACTATAAGAGCAATATTTTAATCTTGACTGCCCTTTGGAGGTCAGGAAAGACTTTTCTTTCCTGCTGTGTGAAAAAGCTGTAGGTTTGTGGAAAGTTGAACTTGATGGACATCAGCCTTTTTTCAACCTTAATAACAATGTAACACTGGAAGGATTACAGGTGCATCTCATAAAATTAGAATATCATCAAATGTTAATGTATTTCAGTAATTCAATTTAAAAAGTGTAAGGGCTCTTTCACACGGGCGATCCGATCAGATCCGCCTGTCAGTTTTTTAGGCGGATCTGATCGGATCCTCCATGCAGCTCTATGGGGCAGCGGGTGTCAGCGGAGACACCTCCGCTGACACCCGCTGCCATCCGCATCCGATCCTGTGCGTGAAATCTGGACGGATGGAAACCCTATTTTTCCATCCGTTCAGTAATCGGAGTGGATCGGATCTGATGAGAGCAGACAGGCGGTCCGCTCTCTTATCCGATCCCCCATAGAGGGCAGCGGGGGCTGAGACACCTCCCTCTCCGCTCTGCAAGCGGAGACGGAGCTGTCACCCGCCGGCTCAGCGGGGATCGCGGATCGATCCCCGCTGAGCAACACGGATCCGCCTACGGAGGCGGACCGCGTGAAAGAGCCCTAACTCATATAGATTATATAGATGTGTTACACACAGAGTGATACATTTCAAGCATTTCTTCCTTTTATTTTGATGAATATGACTTACAGCTAGTGAAAACCCTAAATTCAGTATCTCAGAAAATTAGAATATTATATAAGACCAATTAAAAAAAGGATTTTTAATACAGAAATGTTGGCTTAATGAAAAGTATGTCCGTGTACTGTATAGTATGCACTCAATACGTGGTTAGGGCTCCTATTGCATGAATACCTGCATCAATGGCATGGCATGGGGTCAATCAACCTGTGGCACTGCTGAGGTGTTATTATGGAAGCCCAGGTTTCTTTTATAGTGGCCTTCAGCTCTTCTGCATTGGTGAGTCTGGTGTCTCTCATCTTCCTCTTGACAATACCCCACAGATTCTCTATGGGGTTTAGGTCAGGCGAGTTTGCTGGCTAATCAAGCAAAGTGATACCATGATCATTAAACCAGGTATTGGTACTTTTGGCAGTGTGGGCAGGTGCCAAGTCCTGCTGGAAAATTAAATTAGCATCTTCATAAAGCTGTTCAGCAGAGGGAAACATGCCATTCTCAGGAATTCCCTGGTAGAGGGCTGCGCAGACTTTAGACTTGATCATCACAGACTGTGGAAACCTCACACTGGACCTCATGCAACTTGGATTCTGTGCCTCTCCACTCTTCCTCCAGACTCTGGGACCCTGATTTCCAAGTTAAATGAAAAATATTCCACAATCTGTGATAATTTGGGGAGCCATGTCCTCTGCTGGTGTTGGTCCACTGTGTTTTATCAAGTCCAAAGTCAGCACAGAAATTCTTCATGCTTTCCTCTGCTAACCAGCTTTATGGAGATGCTGATTTCATTTTCTAGCAGGACTTGGCATACTGCCAAATGTGCCAATACCTTGTATAATGATTATGATATCACTGTGCTTGATTGGCCAGCAAACTCGCCTGACTTAAACCCCATGGAGAATCAGTGGCCGCTGTGGACTGGGGGTCTCCTGGGAGTGCAGGGGAGCTGTGCAATGTAAAGGGGGCTTTGTAATAAAAGGGGGTATGTAGTGTGCATGGGGGGGAACTGTGCAATGTATAGGGGGGCGGTTTAATGAAAGGGGCTGTGTACTGTTATTTTTAAATATTTAAAATGTTTTTTTTCCTAAAACTTCCCTCTTAAAGTGAAGGTGCGTGTTATACTCCGATAAATACGGTAGTATAAGGAACGGCGCCTTCCCTGATCTGAAGACAATGTATTAAGTATAGCTGCCTTCAATTTATGTGGTAATACTTAAATGTCAAACAAGGTAAGTAATGAGGTGCTGCTACTAGTATTTAACATGTACAAACCCTATTCCAAAAAAGTTGGGACACTGTACAAATTGTGAATAAAAACAGAATGCAATTATGTGGAAGTTTAAAATTTCAATATTTTATTCAGGATACAACATAGATGACATATCAAATGTTTAAACTGAGAAAATGTATCATTTTAGGGGAAAAATAAGTTGATTTTAAATTTCATGGCATCAACACATCTCAAAAAAGTTGGGACAAGGCTATGTTTACCAGTGTGTGGCATTCACTCTTCTTTTTATAACAGTCTGCAAACGTCTGGGGACAGAGGAGACAAGTTGCTCAAGTTTAGGAATAGGAATGTTGTCCCATTCTTGTCTGATACAGGCTTCTAGTTGCTCAACTGTCTTAGGTCTTCTTTGTTGCATCTTCCTCTTTATGATGCGCCAAATGTTTTCTATGGGTGAAGATCTGGACTGCAGGCTGGCCATTTCAATACCCAGATCCTTCTTCTACGCAGCCATGATGTTTTAATTGATGCAGTATGTGGTCTGGCATTGTCATGTTGGAAAATGCAAGGTCTTCCCTGAAAGAGACGACGTCTGGATGGGAGCATATGCTGTTCTAGAACTTGGATATACCTTTCAGCATTGATGGTGCCTTTTCAGATGTGGAAGCTGCCCATGCCACATGCACTCATGCAAGCCCATACCATCAGAGATGCAGGCTTCTGAACTGAGCGCTGATAACAACTTGGGTTGTCCTTGTCCTCTTTAGTCCGGATGACATGTCGTCCCAGTTTTCCAAAAAGAACTTTAAATTATGATCACAGAACAGTTTTCCACTTTGCCACAGACCATTTTAAATGACCCTTGGCCCAGAGAAAATGCCTGCGCTTCTGGATCATGTTTAGATCTGGCTTCTTTTTTGGCCTATAGAGTTTTAGCCAGCAACGGTGAATGGCACGGTGGATTGTGTTCACCGACAATGTTTTCTGGAAGTATTCCTGAGCCCATGTTGTGATTTCCATTACAGTAGCATTCCTGTATGTGATGCAGTGCCGTCTAAGGGCCCAAAGATCACAGGCATCCAGTATGGTTTTCCGGCCTTGACCCTTATGCCCAGAGATTGTTCCAGATTCTCTGAATCTTTGGATAATATTAGGCACTGTAGATGATGATAACTTCAAACTCTTTGCAATTTTTCTCTGAGAAACTCCTTTCTGATATTGCTCCACTATTTTTCGCCACAGCATTGGGGGAATTGGTGATCCTCTGCCCATCTTGACTTCTGAGAGACTGCCACTCTGAGAGGCTCTTTTTGTACCCAATCATGTTGCCAATTGACCTAATAAGTTGCAAATTGGTCCTCCAGCTATTCCTTATATGTACATTTAACTTTTCAGGCCTCTTATTGCTACCTGTCCCAACTTTATTGGAATGTGTAGCTCTCATGAAATCCAAAATGAGCCAATATTTGGCATGACATTTCGAAATGTCTCACTTTCAACATTTGATATGTTATCTATATTATATTGTGAATAAAATATAAGTTTATGAGATTTGTAAATTAGTCCATTCCTTTTTTACTCACAATTTGTACAGTGTCCCAACTTTTTTGGAATCGGGTTTGTAGATACATAACACTGTAAAAAATGTACTTTATGCAACCTAAAATAGGTGACTCCAAATTCCCGTGCTAGGGTGAATGAAACGTATTCACTCAAAAGTGATCAGAAATAAATGACAATAAATATTAGAATGAGATATAAAGTGCTTGTGATAAACTGTGCTAATTTTCTCAAAACGTGCTAGATTCAAATATGTGCATAAATAAATGTATTTATGCACATATTTGAATCTAGCACGTTTTGAGAAAATTAGCATAATTTATCACAAGCACTTTATATATCATTCTAATATTTATTGTCATTTATTTCTGATCACTTTTGAGCGAATACGTTTCATTCACCCTAGCACGGAAATTTAGAGTCACCTATTTTAGATTGCATAAAGTGAATTTTTTACAGTGTTATGTATCTATATGTTAACCACCTCCCACCCGGCCATTGTACATATACGGCCGGGTGGGAGTCTCGTCCTTCTGAATGGACATTCCGGAAAGTCCTTCAGAAGGAGCGAGATCGCGCCGCCGCGTGCACGCGCAGCGGCGCGATCTCGATGTGCCAGTGTCCCTCGGACACAGCGCAACAAGATGCGTCAGGAGGGCCCTGTGATTGGCCCTCCTGATCACATGACGGCTGTGTCCAATCACAGCCATCATGCAATGTAAATACAGCCGTTGTAACGGCGTCGATCTCTTCTCCTCCCTGACAGGAGAGGAGAAGAAGAGGATCGATACTGGAGCTGGGGTGATCAGTGAGTATTTCTAAGTACTCACTGATCACAGGGGGGGTCTGTGCTGGTAATCAGAACATTGATTACCAGTGCAGCCCTGGGGGGGGTGGGGTGCCACTAGAGCCACCAGGGATGCCCACCCATGACCACCAGGGATGCCCACCATGGCCACCAGGGATGGCAAACAGCCTGCCAGTGGTGCCCTCCTATCAGTGCTGCCCACCAATGCCATATATCAGTGCTGCCCATCAGTGCCCGTTATTGCCATCCACCAGTGCCGCCCACCAGTGCCCATTATTGCCCACCAGTGCTGCCTATCAGTGCCCATCAGTGCCCCCCATCAGTGCCCCCCATCAGTGCCAATCAGTGCCGCCCATCAGTGCCACCTATCAGTGCCCATCAGTGCCGCCGATCAGTGCCCATCAGTGCTGCCTATCAGTGCCCATCAGCGCTGCCTATCAGTGCCCACCAATGCTACATATCAGTGCTATCTATCAGTGCCCATCAGTGCTGCATATCAGTGCTACCTATCAGTGCCCATCAGTGCTGCATATCAGTGCCACCCCATCAGTGCCACCCCATCAGTGCCACCCAATCAGTGTCTCCTCATCAGTGCCTGTCAGTGCGGCGTCATCAGTGCTCATCAGTGCAGGAAAAAACGTATCTATTCACAAAATCTTATAACCTAAACAAAAAAACTTTTTTTTTTTTTCAAACTTTTCTGTCTTTTTTTTATTTGTGCACCAAAAAAGAAAAAACCTGGCAGTGATCAAATACCACCAAAAGAAAGCTATATTTGTGGGGGAAAATGACACAAATTTGGTTTAGGTACAGTGTTGCATGACCGCGCAATTGTCATTCAAAATGCAACAGCGCTAAAAGATGAAAATTGGTCTGGGAAGGAAGGGGGTTTAAGTGCCCAGTATTGAGGTAGTTAAATACTAGTAGCAGCGCCTCATTACTTACCTTGTTATCATGCCTTTAGCAATAGATCAATTAATTCTTCTGACTCACTTTTCACTGGTGTATCCCGACTTTCTCCTCCACCAGGCTCCTCTCTCCTCTGCGGGCCACAGCTCCGCCCCTCCTGACTGATGTCAAGAGGGAATCCTTGGTCCGGCCTGCCCCCTGCAGCTGTCGGAAGGAGAGAGGACAGGCAGAGCAGGGAGCCGGCGCGATCGGTGCACAGAGCAGAGCTTGACACTCCAGACATTCCAGGGGGGGTACTCGCCCCCCCCTTCGCCCCCCCCCCCCTCGTGCGGACACCCATGGGACCTGTGTTCCTCCTGTTTAGCATCAAAGGTCTCTGTGTTGATTGCATAAGTCCATCCCCGCACAGTAAGAAAACACCCCCTAGGCATACATTTAACCCTTTGATCGCCCCTGTGTTAACCCCTTTCCTGCCAGTGTCATTATTACAGTAATAGTGCATATTTTAGCACTGATTACTGTAGTAATGTCACCAAAAATGTCTGTTAGGTGTATGATCTGTCCGCCGCAATTTTCGCAGTCCCGCTAAAAATCGCTGATCGCCGCCATTACTTGTAAAAAATTAAAATAAAAATGACAAATCTTTCCTCTAGTTTGTAGATGCGATAACGTTTGTGCAAACCAACCAAGATACGCTTATTGGGATTTTTTTCACCAAAAATATGTAGCAGAATACAAATTGGCCTAAAATTATAAAAAAAAAAAATTGATTTTTACATTTTTCATTGTCGCTCTTTTTTTTGTTCATAGCGCAAAACATAAAAAACACACAGGTGATCAAATACCACCAAAAGAAAGTTCTATTTGTGGGAAAAAAGGACTTCAATTTCATTTGGGTACAGCTTCGCACGACCATGCAATTGTCAGTTAAAGTAACGCAGCGCCGAATCACAAAAAATAGCCTGGTCATTAAGGGAGAAAATCTTCCGGTCCAGAAGTTGTTAAGCATACGATTATTGTATTAATGTCTACTTTCTCACCTGTTTAATAGGTCAACAAACTAAATTACAACTTCATATGAAAATCATAGAAAAGCATATTCATTCACTGAATTTATTATGCACATTATTGTTAATCATACACATAACCACACCCTAATATGATATTTAATTAATTTTGTGTTACTTACATTATGTATTTATGATTTTGCTTGTTGACTCCTTAATGGTGTTCCTCATTTCTAGGAGTTAGGTGGTATTGGTATTGGAATTTGTCAGTACAGTTATAGCAGAAAACAAGAGCTACTTTCTACAGATAAACAATAGAATGGGAGGTAGATGGCGCTGCCTGCATAAACCCCTGTGTGCAATAAGTATAAATATACAATCCTAATAGACAAATTAAAACCTTAAATAAAAGTGCTTTATCAGTAAAATGCATCAAAATTAAAGTGAATAAATGCACAAAGAAGGGCTGAAGCCCTTACCTAAAGGTGCTCAAATGACTGTGCAAGGAAGGAATAGGCTCAACTTCCTTAAAATGGGCTAAGGCCCTTATCTGAAAGTGCTCAGGTGACCGTGCAAGGAAGGAATAGCCCCAGAAAATAGGCTCAACTTCCTTAGAAAAAAAAGGATGAAAAAGTTATTGATGCAACTCAGATATGCAGTGATTACAAGAAAGGAACAAATTAATATGACCAAGCAGACAGTGAACAGTGTGGAAAAACCGCACTGGTGTAAAAAAAACACATATAAAGTGCTTTTGGAACTCAAATCGCACTGTTTAATGCATCTGTCTTTTTAGATTCTTATGGGAATTTTTACAGTATTTGTGCGTTTGGGATTTTAACATCACTTATATTTTTCTCAGTCACTTTATCTCAGTATTTTTACACGTATATTTATTTATTCAATATCTGTGTAATCCATTGAGCACTCCATCACTTTTTGCACAAACCAGCACTTTATCAGAGTGGTCTGGTGTGCATGCGATTTTGGTGAATCGCATCGTATACAATATACTTCTTTGCACTTTTTGCACTCCCTATTGGGCCTATCTGCTTATTTTAATAATCTTTATAACACTTTATATGTGTTTTTTTTTTTTTACACCAGTGCGGTTTTTCCACACTGTTCACTGTGTGCTTGGTCATATTAATTTTTTCCTTTCTTGTAATCACTGCATATCTGAGTTGCATCAACAACTCTTTCACCCTTTTTTTTCTAAGGAAGTTGATCCTATTTTCTGGGGCTATTCCTTCCTTGCACGGTCACCTGAGCACTTTCAGATAAGGGCCTTAGCCCATTTTAAGGAAGTTGAGCCTATTCCTTCCTTGCACAGTCATTTGAGCACCTTTAGGTAAGGGCTTCAGCCCTTCTTTGTGCATTTATTCCCTTTAATTTTGATGCATTTTACTGATAAAGCACTTTTATTTAAGGTTTTAATTTGTCTATTAGGATTGTATATTTATACTTATTGCACACAGCGGTTTATGCAGGCAGCGCCATCTACCTCCCATTCTATTGTTTATATTCAACTATATATCCCAGGATTATAGTTCTAAAGGTGGGCTGCAGCCAACAATTTTCCTAGTTTGGTACATCTATATCCTAAGCGCGGATCTTTTCTTACATTTTACTTTCTACAGATGATCCAAACATTAAAACTCTGAGTAAATTTAGGAGGTAATAGCCTCTAGTCTCTGTAAAACTATATGAATTAGCGATCAATTTAACACTGGAAGGTGTGTGTTTACATCTTCCAATTATGTTTCTGCACCAAATTACTGTATAAACATTGGTGGACTACAGTGGAATGCAACTAATAATCCGAAAAGAGGACCCTGCATTATTATTAACTAAACACCTGGTAATATTCCATTTCACCTTGATATGGTTACATTAGAGAGTAGCTTGTGCTTACTGATTCACACAATATTTGCATTTCCTGTGAAGGCTATACTCTGTTATATTATCCATAGAGTACATAGGAATTAGATTATCCATAGAGTACATAGAAAAGCATTTCTCTTTCTTTCAAGTTGCCTTCACTGCAGGGGCATAAACTACAACCTTCAGGGCCCTGGTGCAAGAAAACATGAAGGGCCCCCCTGACCCCCAGGGCGACCCAGTCCCATGCATTACCCCTGTACAACAGGATAGGAGGGGCAGCATATAGAGGAACTCCTGCAGCAGAAAGAGGATTGGATCATCTATATGCCGCCCCGCTGCCCCTCCTATCCAGGTGTAAAGGGGTGAGGCATGGACCCCCTTGAGTATGGGGTTTGAATGAGTCGCAGTGGTGGTGGTAGTGATGGGGGGATGGAGGAATGGGATCAGTGGCAGCGGTGGTGGGCTGGATGAGATCAGTGGCAGCTGTGGTGGGATGGGAAGGGTGGCAGCAGTAATGGGATGGGATGAGTGGCAGCAGTGGTGGGATGGGATGAGTGGCAATAGTAGTGGGATGGGATGAGTGGCAGTGGTGGTGGGATGGAATTAGTGGCAGTGGTGATGGGATGGGATGAGTGGCAGCAGTGATGAGATGGGATGAGTGTCAGTGGTGGTGGGATGGGATGAGTGTCAGCAGTGGTGGGATGGGATGGGATGAGTGTCAGCGGTGGTGGGATGGGATGGGTTTGGTGTCAGCAGTGGTAGGATGGGAGGAGTGTCAGCGGTGGTGGGATGGATGGAATGAGTGTCAGCGGTGATGGGATGGGATGAGTGCCAGCGGTGGTGGAATGGGAAGAGTGGCAGCGGTGGTAGTGGTGGGATGGGATGAGTATCAGTGGTGGTGGTGGTGAAGGGGGTAGGGTGAGTGGCAGAGGTGGTAGTGAAGGGAGGTGGGAACAGTGGCAGCAGTGGTGGTGAAGGGGGTGGGATCAGTGGCGGTGGTGAGGGGGTGATCAGTGGCAGTGGTGGTGAGGGGGTGGCGAGTGTCAGCGGTGGTGAGGGGGAAGGGATCAGTGGCAGCTAAGGTGGGATGGGATGAGTAGCAGTAGCGGTGGTTAAGGGAGTTGGCAGCAGTGGTGGTGAAGGGGGTTGGACCAGTGGCAGTGGTGAGGGGGGATCAGTGGCAGCAGTGGTGGTGGTGAGGGGGGTGGCGTGTGGCAGCGGTGGTGAGGGGGGAAGGGATCAGTGGCAGCTGAGGTCGGATGGAATGAATAGCAGTGGTGGTGGTAAAGGGGGTGGGATGAGTGTCAGCAGTGGTGGGGAAAAGAGGTGGGATCAGTGGCAGCAGTAGTGGTGAAGAGGGTGGGATCAGTGGCAGTGTTGGTGAAAGGGGTGGGATTAATGGCAGCCGTGGTGGTGGTGAAAGGGGTGGCCAGTTGCAGCGGTGGTGGTGGTGAGGGGGTGGGATCAGTGGCAGCCGTGGTGGGATGGGATGAGGTGGGGTGGTGGGAAAAAGAGGTGGGATCAGTGGCAGTGGTGGTGGTGAGGAGGGTGATCAGTGGCAGCGGTGGTGAAGGGGGTAGAATTAGTGGCAGCAGTGGTGCTGAGGGGGGTGGCACTGAGGGGGTGGGATTAGTGGCAGTGGTGGTAGTGAGGGGGATAGCAATGGTGGCAGTGACGGTGGTTGGGATTAGTGGCAGCAGTGGTGGTGATGGGGTGGCAGCAGTGGCAGTGAGGGTGGTTGGGATTAGTGGCAGCCGTGGTGATGAGGGGGTGGCACCAGTGGCAGTGAGGGGGTGGGATTAATGGCAGTGGTGGTGGTGAGGGGGATGGTAGCAGTGGCTGTGAGGGTGGTTGGGATTAGTGGCAGCAGTGGTGGTGATGGGGTGGCAGCAGTGGCAGTGAGGGCAGGTGGGATTAGTGGCAGCCGTGGTGGTGAGGGGGTGGCACCAGTGGCAGTGAGGGGGGTGGGATTAGTGGCAGGGGTGGTGGTGAGGGGGATGGCAGCAGTGGCAGTGAGGGGGGTTGGGATTAGTGGCAGCAGTGGTGGTGATGGGGTGGCAGCAGTGTCAGTGAGGGGGGTGGGATTAGTGTCAGTGGTGGTGAGGGGGATGTCAGCAGTGGCAGTGAGTGAGGGTGGGATTAGTGGCAGAGGTGGTGTCGAGGGTGGTGGCAGCAGTGGCAGTGAGGGGGGGTGGGACCAGTGGCAGTGAGGGTGGTGGGATTAGTCACAGTGGTGGTGGTGAGGGGGATGGGATTAGTGGCAGGGGTGGTGGTGAGGGGGATGGCAGCAGTGGCAGGGAGGGGGTGGGATTAGTGGCAGCAGTGGTGGTGAGGGGGTTGGCAGCAGTGGCAGTGAGGGGGGTGGGATTAGTGGCAGCAGTGGCAGTGAGGGAGGGGTGGGATTGGTGGCAGTAGTGGTGGTGAGGGGGGGTGGCAGCAGTGACAGTGGGGGGTGGGATTAGTGACAGCGGTGGTGGTGAGGGGGGTGGCACCAGTGGCAGTGGGGGGGCGGGATTAGTGGCAGCGGTGGTGGTGAGAGGGTTGGCACCAGTGGCAGTGGGAGGGCGGGATTAGTGGCAGCGGTGGTGGTGAGGGGGTGGCAGAAGTGGCAGTGAGGGGGTGGGATTAGTGGCACCAGTGGCAGTGAGGGAGGGGTGGGATTGGTGGCAGTGGTGGTGGTGAGGGGGGTGGCAGCAGTGACAGTGGGGGGGGGTGGGATGAGTGACAGCGGTGGTGGTGAGGGGGTGGCAGAAGTGGCAGTGAGGGGGTGGGATTGGTGGCAGTAGTGGTGGTGAGGGGGGGTGGCAGCAGTGACAGTGGGGGGTGGGATTAGTGACAGCGGTGGTGGTGAGGGGGGTGGCACCAGTGGCAGTGGGAGGGCGGGATTAGTGGCAGCGGTGGTGGTGAGGGGGTGGCAGAAGTGGCAGTGAGGGGGTGGGATTAGTGGCACCAGTGGCAGTGAGGGAGGGGTGGGATTGGTGGCAGTGGTGGTGGTGAGGGGGGTGGCACCAGTGGCAGTGGGGGCGGGATTAGTGGCAGCGGTGGTGGTGAGGGGGTTGGCACCAGTGGCAGTGGGAGGGTGGGATTGGTGGCAGTGGTAGTGGTGAGGGGGGTGGCAGCAGTGGCAGTGAGGGGGGGTGGGATTAGTCACATCGGTGGTGGTGAGGGGGATGGGATTACTTGCAGCTGTGGAGGTTAGGGGGATGGCAGCAGTGGCAGTGAGGGGGGTGGGATTAGTGGCAGCGGTGGTGGTGAGGGGGGTGACAGCAGTGGCAGTGAGGGGGTGGGATTAGTGGCAGTGAGGGAGGGGTGAGATCGGTGGCAGTGGTGGTGGTGAGGGGGGTAGCAGCAGTGGCAGTGGGGGTGTGGGATTAGTGACAGTGGTGGTGGTGAGGGGAATGGCACCAGTGGCAGTGAGGGGGGTGGGATAAGTGGCATTAGTGGCAGTGAGGGGGTGGAATTAGTGGCAGCAGTGGCAGTGAGGGGGTGGGATTAGTGGCAGTGAGGGAGGGGTGAGATCGGTGGCAGTGGTGGTGGTGAGGGGGGTGGCAGCAGTGGCAGTGGGGGTGTGCGATTAGTGATAGTGGTGGTGGTGAGGGGGGTGGCACCAGTGGCAGTGAGGGGGGGTGGGATTAGTGGCATTAGTGGCAGTGAGGGGGTGGAATTAGTGGCAGCAGTGGCAGTGAGGGAATGGTGGGATTGGTGGCAGTGGTGGTGAGGGGGTGAGGGGGGTGGCAGCAGTGGCAGTGGGGGGTGGGATTAGTGACAGCGGTGGTGGAGAGAGGGGTGGCACCAGTGGCAGTGAGGAGGGTGGGATTAGTAGCCATAGTGGTGGTGAGGGAGGTGGCAGCAGTGGCAGTGAGTGAGGTGGGATAAGTGGCAGCAGTGATAGTGAGGGGAGTGGCACCAGTGGCAGGGAGGGGGTGGGATTAGTGGCAGTGGTGGTGGTGAGGGGGTTGGCAGCAGTGTCATTGAGGTAGGGGTGGGATTAGTGGCAGTGGTGGTGCCACCCCCCACCACCACCACCACCAGAGAGCTCATCTTTATCCCCCATCACCTCTGTTGTAGAGGTGATGGGTATTAGATCTGTGGTGTGGGGGGTGGGGGGGGGTTGATCAGTAAAAAGCAGAGGTGGTGGAGGATGAAAGTTTTTCACTAACTTGGTCAAGTCGATTTCCCCTCAGTGTTCATGTGCCTCCAGGGATGTGTCACTGGGTCTCCTTGCAGAGGGGAGAGCTCCTCCCCCTTTCACTCTATTGGTGTCAGCTGGTAAACTGACACTTTCAGTGCCCACCTCCTCCTCCGTACATAGATCGGCTTCATTCTCTCTTTGGACAGGATAGGTGGGGCGGTCCAGGCTCTAAGGATATGGTGGTGCTTAGCTCAGCCTCCCCTCAGCGGCCGGCGGGCCGCACGGCCCCCCTGTAAGGCAGAACAGACCCCTTAACTGCAGCACAGCCAGAACAACGGGCCCCTTACGGTGAGAGAATGGGGGCAGGCGGGCCCACCTTCAGTGGCAGAACTCCAGGGCCCAGTCACAGGTGCGACAGCTGCACCCCTGGTAGTTCCACCACTGCTTCACCACTGCTTCATATTTAAGACACTGTGGGTGTGGGGTACATTTACTAAAACAGGAAAGTGCAAAATCTGGTGCAGCTCTACATAGAAACCAATCAACTTATGGGTTTTGTTGTCAGAGTTTAAAGTGATAAAAAAGTAATGTTTATTTAAATAACAAACATTATACTTACCTGCTATGTGCAGTGGTTTTGCAAAGAGCAGCCCATATCCTCCTCTTCTCGGTTCTCTCGCCACCGCTCCTGGATTCTCCCTCCTGCCAAGTTTCCCCACAGCAAGCAGTTTGCTATGGGGGCATCCGAGCCACTGCTCTGTGTGTCACGGGTTGAATCACTTCTTGCAATTTTGTGCACGTGGACTTATGATTTTATTTTTTATATTGGGACTCATTCATTTTGACACTCTTTTCTTTGTTATACACATCATTGTGATTAGTAGTTTTTTTCATCCATTTGGTCACTATTTATTAATTGTGTGATCATCAATATTCTTAGCGCTACACTTTCATGTTTTTCATTGAGACATGGAGTCGCAGTTCGGCCCTGTCCCCTCTCTCTCCTCTTTGGCTCACTGACTTTAATTGAAAGCAGTGGGAGCCAATGTCTCAGCCAATCAGGATGGAGAGTCTCGGACAGCCAAGGCTCTCGTGCAACATCGCTGGATCGAGATGGGGTTCAGGTAAGTATTAGGGGGGTTGAGGGGGCCTGCTGCACACAGAAGATTTTTTTATCTTAAAGGGTAAGTCCACTTTTGTGGTAAAAAATAGCAAATAAAGAAAAAATCATATTGTAATTAAATGTTATTACCACATACTGTGTACAGATTGCCCCATGGAAACATAATTTCCTGCTTGTGTAATTGGCTCACCAATTTTCCTGGAAGTCTGCCCTAAGATACAAGTCAGATTTCAGGCATCCCCTGCAATAAAAATGTCATTTTGGGTGAGATACTCCCAATAGGAACATGTCTAAAGGGATGCAGGCCCAGCAGCTTTGCCTCATTAGAGCCCTACACCTGCAGCAGCTGATTGATAATTATGAAACCCATTCCCAATAGACTCACTTTCCCGCATGCATACAGACAAACACACAGGGTTTTCTTCAGAATAGCAAAAGGTAGGAATCTGTAACAAAGTTTGTTAAAATCCTTACAATGCACAAATGTCAGAGGGGAATGATTGAGCCCCTAGCGCTCAAGCCAGGCTCCATGGGACATGGCAAAGAGCTCTGGTTCTTTTGTTACATGTTGCACTGGGAGATGGCAGAAGACTGGAGTGCTTAGCAACAACTCCTTATTGGCTACTTTGGGCGGGCTAGCATGCACAGAGGCTATAAGCCGTTTTCCCGCTCTGGCACCTGCCTGAGGAGAGCCTGCAAGAGGGCGGAGTGCAGTGGCTGCTCACACTGACCTTTGATTGAAGAGCTTCTGCATCACCTCATTCAGAAAGCGGAGGGATATGGAGGTGCAGAGTGGCTTAGGAGGTGCTTAGAAGAGGAGGCTGTCCCTTCAGTTGTAGCTCAAGTTAATATGAAGCATTCTCGTGCCATGCCTAGCATTGAAGATGGCAGTCTCCTGGCTCTCCCTACTGTCCAAAGAAGAAGCCGCAGGTATAACAGGGGCAAGAGGTTGAGAAGGGAAGATTCTCCAACTTCTCCTGCAAGAACTGAAGTAAGAAGCGGAAAGGCACGCTCTATGAACAGGGCCAGAAGCAATACTCCTCAGCCAGCTCCTGCGGGCACCTCAAGGGAGGAAACAGCGTCTGGGCAACCTGTTGGCGTGGACCTTAATTAGGGTGAGAATTATAATCTTAATACTTTTTCTGAATTGGGTAAAGTAGTTGGTTCTTTAGCCAATGAAATTGATGGATTTAATGATTCGCATGGTATCGGTGCTGTGTGGAATGGCAGAGGCTGTGGTGGTTTGTCTATTCCTGTTAAGGCTAATTTCTCTCAAGGTAACCCTGCCAGTTCTATATGCAGAAACACTGTGAATAATGCTGCTACTATTGATAATATAGCTAATATTAACGATTCTTTCAATCCTATTTCAAATTCTCTCTGCTCTATACCTACTAATACTTTGGTTTCTGGGGTATGCCTTAAAGAGGCCCTACCTTGCGAATTATCCCCTTTAGGATATCACTTATCTTCCTCTGTAAAGGAAAAAAATTGGTGAGGGGAATACATAGATATGTTATCATTACTCCCATCATCGAAAGAGTTTTTCTTTAAATCTGAAAAGAAAATGGATGAAAGGTCAGGGGAAAATAGGAGGAGGGCGATTCCTCGGACCTTTCAGAATTGGCTATAGGCATTCTGCATTTTTGCGTCAGTAATGAGTGTAAACTATCCTGAAAAATGTTCTGGTTTGTTCCAGCATTTGGACATAGTTTCAGAAGCATACTGTCATTTTGGAGGTATATCCTGGTTTATTTATTACAAAAGTTTCAGACAAAAATGTTTCAGTTCATCCATCACTACTGTGCTGCCACGCAGCTTTAACTGTCTAGCAGTTGTTTTTACATGTTATGTTATGCTATGTTATTGGTATCTTCCTTGCACCCCTGCTGTTTCTGGCTAGTTGGTTGCTCCCACCTCCATTTCCTACTGTAACTTCATTTTGTGTAGTGGTTATGAGGAGACTGCAGAGTGTGAGAGCTGTGTAACTTCATTGGAAATTTACCTATGGAAAAGCCTCTATGTTTATGCCTTTGCTAACTTGAAGCATAAAGAAGCATTGGAGAACACCTCTGGAGTCTTTATTCATTGAGTAAACTATCTGTTAAAGTCATCATTCAACTTGCTGCACACACTTTCAGACTGGGTCTACAAGAAGGTCCCAGGTACAATCGATGCTGAGACAGAACAGTAAATTTCCAAGAATCCATCACATGGTTATCTCTGCAGCTTCAGAAAGTAAATTTCCAGAAGAATCCATCACATGGTTATCTCTGCAGCTTCAGAAACGTGAGTAAACACATGCCTATGTGAATAACAAACACCCTAAGACAGGAACCCATCGTCAGACTGTGTACTGAAAGTCAATCAGTTACTGCTGCAGTCACCAGAAGCATTACTCTGCATATGAAGCCAGCCACCTACTGAATGCTTCATTACTGTTACAGCCTTCTGAGCTTAGCTATCCAGTCTGAACCAGTTGCAGCACTAGCTAGCTATTGTCACAAATACCCAGCTCCTCAGCTCAGCCTGGTTACTAACAGAAGTCACTACTTACAGAGCTGAGCTCTGGCAGATTTCTAACAAGACACCAAAACTACAGTTCTTTTCATCATGTCTGACAGAGATCCCACAGAGTTACCTGCATTTATTCAAGATAAAGCAGACTCCTTACTTCATTCTCCTCGTCCTGTTATTGCCCCTCATCCATCCTTGAAGGCAAGGGAGGTTTATGAAGCAAGTAAGGAAGAAACATCTAGTAACCTGACTGCATTATGGGAAAAGACTTTAAGTTGTATAACAGCCACTAATGAAACTAGCAACAATTCTGAGCAATTGAACACTGCTCTCTCAAGGGTTAAGAAGGCATTTGAGAATTATAAAAGACTTTCTGAGAAGTACTATTCCCTATTGTCACATTCCAACATAGAGGAAGCTGCATTGGAATTAAAGGACTTTAATTCTACTGACCAGCAGAGGCATAGCACATATCTTGAAGCAAAGGCACAGATAGAAGGTAGATTAGCACAGCTACATGAAACTACATCCTGTAAATCTGCTTCTTCCAGACACTCAGGAAAATCATCTAGGTCTGTCCGCTCATATCATAAATCTTCTTCTAAGTCATTACGGTCCTGCTCTATAAGGTCAATACTGAGCGACCAAATACTCAAAGCTCGCCAAAAGGTTGCAGTAGCTCAGGTTCAAGCCGCCTGCTCTGAAAAAGAAGCAGCCTTCAAGGCAGAAGCTAAATGCAAGGAAGCTGAAGCTAAATGCATTCAAGCAAGAATACAAGCAGAAACACAGGCTCAGCTAGAAATTCTTCAGAAGAATAGAGAAAAGGAAGTAGCGTTAGCAGAGTTATCTGTCTTTGAACAAGCCCTATTGGAAGAAGAAGGAGCAGCTTGTACCAGCTTGGCTGCTTGTCAAGACCCTGTTGAAAGGACCCTACAGTTCGTCTTAACTCAGAACCACGACAATACAGTCCCACCTACAGTTGGGGATTCTTCTCATAATCATCCAGCAAGTGGATCAGAAGGCAATGTGTCGCCAAAGCAAGCTGGTCAACTAGACACACCTACTAACAGACACTCTCCACAACTACCGCACGTCACAAAATCAAGTGAATCAACCTACGCAGCTCATGTGCCACCACAGCCCTATGTGCATAGAGATTACAAGGGCACAGCAGAAGACTACAGAATGAACTCTATACCCCCTTTGATACAGCTCTCTTTAACTTCAAATGCTCAGAGACCTTCAGACGATAGACCCTTACCTAGATTAAACCCATCTGCAACACCTTTCTCTCTACCTACCAGCCAACATCATATACCAACCATGGTCCAAGACGGCGCACCATCAGCACCCCCTGTGGCTATAAAGACTGAAAGCACTGACATTGCAGAGTTCAGCAAGTATATGATTTGACGGGAGTTGATTACAACTGGACTGTCTAGATTTGATGACCGCCCAGAGAACTACAGGAGTTGGAGATCTACATTTAAGGCGGTAACCAAGAACTTGGACATTGAACCTCAAGCAGAACTTGACTTACTAATAAAGTGGTTGGGGCGTCAATCTTCAGAACAAGTAATGACTATGGGAGCCCCGAAGTCATTGAATCTGCCTTATTCCAGAGACTAAACGACTTTCCTAAGATCTCTGTTAAGGACAATCATAAGCTTAGAGAGTTAGGTGACCTCCTTCATGAACTTGAAATTGCTAAGTTAGATCCTAGTTTACCAGGTCTTAGCTATTTAGACACTGCCCAGGGCGTAAATCCTATTGTAGCAAAGTTGCCTAGTTATCTTCAGGGAAAGTGGACTAGTGTAGGATCAAAGTATAAGTATGAACATCATGTTTCCTTCCCTCCCTTTTCTTATTTCGCAGAGTTCGTGCGGAAGGTTGCAAGATCCAAGAATGACCCAAGCTTCTTCTATCCAGATACAACCGCCATTCCTTTAAGTACTTCAAGGGGTATTGCCACCAACAGTAAATTCAAGGATTTAAGGAAGACCACGATAGCATCCAACGTCTTAGCTACAGACATTAAAGCAAGCAATCTTAACCACTTCCATACCGCGTCATGTAAAATGACGTCGGCAAAGTGGTTGTGAGGATCCGGGCCGCCGTCATATGACGTCGCCCGGATCTCCTCTCTACTGCGCGCCCCCGGGGCGCGCAGCACGGCGATCGGGGGTGCGCAGCGCGGCGATCGGGGGTGAGGCTCGTCCCTCGGACATAGCCCATCCCTGATCAAGGTAAACAGCCAATAGAAATTTAAATTGGCTGTTTACCACGTGATCGGCTGTGTCAATCACAGCCGATCACATGAGCGGCTCCAGCACGAGCCGCTCGTTCTCTCTGCAATGCGCGCCCCCGGGGGCGCGCAGAGCAGCGATCGGGGACGAGGCTCGTCCCTCGGACAGAGTTGATCCCCGATCTAGGTAAAGAGCCAATGAAATTGGCTCTTTACCACGTGACCGGCTGTGTCCAATCACAGCCAGTCACAAATGTCAACAGAGAACACGGTCACCGTGTTCTCCTCCTCACACACTGATCCTGTGTGAGGAAGAGATTGTGGTAACAGCTAGTTACCAATCATAGTGCACCCCAAACACACTGATTGCCCCCCCCCAATAAAGAGCACCTGTCACTAGCCCATCAAAGTACCCGAGTACCTGTCACCAGCCCATCAGGTACTCAGATGACAGGTACTCGGGTACTCTGATGGGCTGGTGACAGGTATTCGGGTACTCTGATGACAGGTACTCGGATACTCTGATGACAGGTACTCGGGTACTCTGATGACAGGTACTCGGGTACTCTGATGACAGGTACTCGGGTACTCTGATGACGGGTACGCAGGTACTCTGATGACGGGTACTCGGGTACTCTGATGACGGGTACTCGGGTACTCTGATGACGGGTACTCGGGTACTCTGATGACAGGTACTCGGGTACTCTGATGACGGGTACTCGGGTACTCTGATGACAGGTACTCGGGTACTCTGATGACAGGTACTCGGGTACTCTGATGACGGGTACTCGGGTACTCTGATGACAGGTACTCGGGTACTTTGAGTACCTGTCAACGGAGTACCCGTCATCAGAGTTCCTGAGTACCTGTCACCTACCCATCAGAGTACCCGAGTACCTTCCACCTGCTCATCAGAGTACCTGACGCCTGAAGTACCCGAGTACTTGCCGCCTGCTCATCAGTACCCATCACTACTCATCAGTACTCATCAGTACCAATCATGTATCAGTACTGATCATCAGTACGCATCAGTACAGTATCACCTATCAGTATCAGTACTACTCATCAGTACTTATCACCTGCCTGTCACCTGCCCATCAGAGTATCCGAGTACCTGTCACCTGCCTATCGGAGTACTCGAGTACCTGCCACTTGCTCATCAGTACCAGAGTACCTGTCACCTGCCCAACAAAGTACCCGAGTACCTATCACCCTTCATACAGCCACCATGTCCAAGTCCAAAAAGGTTTATATACGTCCTCCGTTTAAACCTAAATACCGGTGTTATGGCAGCAGATAGCTGCCATAACCCTGGTATTTTTTTAAACGGTGGACGGTTGGCTTTCTGATAAGGGTGGTCCCAGCGGCGGATTCGCTGTGGGATCACCCTTCCGGGATGGCGGAAGAGGCGCCCCCCCCCCTCCCGCCACGTTCCAGTCCTTTTCCCCGCTTACCGGACCCGCCGGCAGCGGGGAAAACGATCCGGTCCCAGATCCTCACAGACAGGATGTCGAGTGAGGGCAAGCTTGCCCTCACTTGACTCTATGGTCTTGGAGGACCGGAGCTACGGAAAATGTTGTTGCCTAGCAACCGGTTTAAAGGTCCTTTTTTTTTTTTTTCATTTTATATAATAATTTTTTTTTTTTTCTATCTTTTAGTGTACTTGTGAGATCTGAGGACTTTTTGACCCCACCTTTTTGACAAAAAAGAGGTCCTGTCGTGCCTATTTCTATTACGAGGAATGTTTACATTCCTTTTAATAGAAATAAAAATGATCAATTTTTTTTTTTTTAAACGGTGTAAAAATAAAAAATAATAAATAAAATAAATAGTAAAAAAAAAAAAAAATTAAAGCGCCCTGTCCCCGTGAGCTCGCGCGCAGAAGCGAACGCATACAGAAACCCCGCCCACATATGTAAACGGTGTTCAAACCACACATGTGAGGTATTGCCGCGATCGTTAGAGCAAGGGGAATAATTTGAGCCCTAGACCTCCTCTGTAACTCAAAGATGGCAACCTGTAGAAATTTTTACCAAAGTTTGTCGCCATTCCGTGAGCGTGCGCAATTTTGAAACATGACATGTTGGGTATCTATTTACTCGGTGTAACATTATCTTTCACATTATGGAAAAAAATTGGGCTAACTTTACTGGTTTCTTATTTTTTAATTAAAAAAAGTGAATTTTTCCAAAAAAATTGCGTTTGGAAGACCGCTGCGCAAATACGTTGTGATAAAAAATATTGCAATAATCTCCATTTTATTCTCTAGGGTCTCTGCTAAAAAAAAATATATAATGTTTGGGGGTTCTAAGCAGTTTTCTAGCAAAACAACTGATTTTAGCTTGTAAACACCAAATGTCAAAAATAGGCCTAGGCAAGTGGCTAGGATACATGATGATGCTCCTTGGATGTTAGGCCCCTCTATATGGCTAGGCTGTGAAAAAGTCTCACACATGTGGTATTGCCATACTCAGGAGGAGTGGCAGAATGTATTTTGGGGTGTCATTTTTGCTATGTACATGCTATGTGTTAGGAATATCCTATAAATTGACAACTTTGTGTAAAAAAAAAGTTTTCATTTTTTTCCCACATTTTCCAAAAACCTGTGGAAAAAAATGATATGTTCAAACGACCCATAATGCCTCATAGAATATACGTTGGAGTGTTTGCTTTCCAAAATGGGGTCATTTTGTGGACTTTTCCATTGTATTGGTGCTCTAGGGCCTTGAAAAGTGTGATAGGTAGTAAGAAAGTTTTATGTGTATTTATGCTCCTAGAACGCCTGAAGGTGCTTCTTGGACGTGGAGTCTCTTTTTGTGGCCAGGCTGTGTAAAAGTCTCACACATGTGGTATCGCCACACTCGGAAGGAGTAGCAGAATGTATTTTTGGGTGTAATTTTTGCTGTGTACATGCTATGTGTTAGAAATAGCTTATAAATTGACAACTTTGTGGGGAAAAAAAGAAAAAAAATTTTTCTTCATTTTCCCAAGAATTGTGGGAAAAAATTACAACTTCAAAAAACCCACCATGCCTCTTACTAAATACCTTTGCATATATCACGAAAAAAAAACCCCAGTTGTGATCAAATACCACCAAAAGAAAGCTCTATTTGTGTGAAAAAAAATGATAAAAATTTTGTTTGGTTACAGTGTAGCATGACTGAGCAATTGTCATTCAAAGTGTGAGAGTGCTGAAAGCTGAAAATTGGTCTGGGCAGGAAGGGTGTCTAACTGCTCTGTATGGAAGTGGTTAATCAACAGTGTCCTATTCATAATGCGCCACACTCTCTCTCCAAATGTCGTGCACTTAAGGACAAGCCTATTGAAGAACGCAAGTAATTTCTCAAAGAGCATAATATCTGTTTTAAGTGTTGTGCATCCTCCGATCATTTAGCTAGAGACTGTAAGATCGCCATCAGATGTTCTCTCTGTAACAGTGCCAAACATGTGGACGCTCTTCATTCAGACCTGTTCAAAAGGAAACCTTCAACCGGCAGCAACCCCAAGACTACATCAGATGATGGCGGGGAGAGAACTGAGCAATATGCCAACCCCGTAACCACAAGGTGTACAGAGGTATGTGGAGAAGGGCTTCATAGCAAGTCTTGTAGCAAGATATGTCTTGTAAGGGTTTTTCCTGAAGGATGTCCACAAAATTCCAAAAAATTGTATGCCATACTCTATGATCAGAGCAATCGCTCATTGGCCAGTACAGAATTCTTTGACCTATTCAACATTCAAGGAGAGACCTGGTCTTATACCTTGCAGACATGTGCAGGAAAGGTCAATACTTCTGGAAGAAGAGCCCACGGCTTCATAGTTGCATCAGAATATGAGGACACAGAGTTTCCTCTTCCAACTCTAATCGAATGTGATCAGCTACCGAACAACAGAGAAGAAATCCCCACACCAGAGGTTGCACGTCATCACCCTCATTTGAGCCACATTGCTAACTACATTCCACCACTTAACAAGGATGTTAAGATTTTGATTCTACTAGGGAGAGACATTCCTAGAGTTCATAAAATAAGAGAGTTATGTAACGGTCCAGATGATGCTCCTCAGGCCCAGAAACTTGATCTTGGATGGGTGATAATAGTCTGTTTAGATCAATCTTACAAGCTCTTGGAGGTAGCTTCCTACAAAACGAATGTTACCTATCGATTGATGAAATGTCCATTGCACTATTATGTGAAGGAAAGACTTGATTTTAAAAACGAAGTTCCATATCAAGCACTCCAAAGTATTAACTGCAAGCTCACTTCTCAAAAGGACTTTGGTGATTCAGTGTACCAGACTACTTGTGATGACAACAAGATTGGAGTTCATCAAGATTATGGATGAAGAGTTCTTCAAGGACAATTCCAACAGACCCAAGTTTTTAATGGACCAGTCTTCTACAAACTCAGAAGAAGATATCGATTTCCACCTGGAGGATCCAGATACGGATCCGGAAATCCGGCCTAAAGTTGTAGCATTGAGTTCCAACATCTGCTCAAGAAGAAACTTGGAGGTAAGGCGTTTTGAACGTTTCTCCTCTTGGAAAAGGTTGGTGAAGACTATAGCAAGATTGAGTCATATTGCACAGATTTTCCGCAAATCGAATAAGACATCGTCTTGTCATGGATGGCACACCTGTAAGGAGTCACCCAACACATTAGAGTATGAGAGGGCTGAGCTGTTCATCATACGTCATGTGCAAGAAGAAGTCTTTGTGGAAGAGATTAAGTGATTAAGAGGCAATGGACCAGTCCCAAAATGTAGCCCACTATTCACACTGAACCCAGTGATCGACAACAAGGGCATGCTTCAAGTCGGTGGACGACTGAAAAGGTCAAACCTGCTAGGGAAAGAACAGAACCCCTTGATAATACCAAGAAACCACCATTTGGGAACATTGATTATACAGCATTACCATGAGAGAGTCAAACATCAAGGAAGACACTACACAGAAGGTGCAGTCAGAATTGCAGGGTTCTGGATAGTTGGAGTGAAAAGACAAATATCCACGATCATTCACAACTGTGTTAAATGTCAGAAGTTAAGGGGTAGACAGTAGGGTTGAGCGGACACCTAGATGTCCGTGTTCGACGGGTTCGGCCGAACTTTAAAAAAAAGTCCGGGTCCGTGTCCCGGACTTTTACCGAACTTTTCCCGGACACCGAACCCCATTGAAGTCAATGGGGACCCGAACTTTAAGGCACTAAAATGGCTCTAAAACACCAAAGGAAAGGGCTAGAGTGCTGCAAATGGCAGCAAAACGTAATTAAGAGCATGGCAAGTGCTCTGCAAACAAATGTGGATAGGGAAATAACTTAAAACAACAAAAAAAAACAGAAAAATAAAACAATGTTCTTCTTCATCTCTGAAGGACGAGGCCCATATGGAGTAGGAGGGAGGTTGAGGTGGTGGTGGATGTGGCGGTGACATAGGCGTGCGCACAGGGTGTGCTGGGTGTGCCTGGGCACACCCTAATCACCTAGGGCACATAGCATTGCCAGTGAGGAGATGGGAAAGATCTCCCTGGGACCTGCTCTGCTCTATTTCTCCTTGCCTACAGGTACATGGCCCCGATACATTACTCTCCCTGCTGGCAAACACATGCATGTGTATTTCAACTTTGGGGTGCACACCTTAATGCAATAGGCTGCGCACACCTATGGGCTGTGTAGGTGGAAGCGGCGGTGGAGGAGGACCAGGGCCGGATTAACAGCATCATGGGCTTGGTGCTGAGGATTTTGAAGGGCCTTAAGGGCCGTGCCTTGCCATGCACCCAGAGGAGGAAGGGTGCAGCCATGCATGCCTAATTCAACATGGGATGCTGTCTCTGAAGCCCATAAACACATCCATGCATCGCCAACTGTCCCTCCTTGTCCGGCCTTCACGCTGTGTGGGGAGGTTCTGAGGGTGCTGCCTGGGGAAGCGAGCATAGAAGCCAGACTTCTGTGTTTACAAGTGACAGAAGAGCGGTAACAGTGAATATGGCCAACCCGGGGCCTATATAAAAGGTAGGGGCCTGGAGCTGCAGCTCCAATAGCCCCTACATTAATCTGGCCCTGAGGAGGAGGACGAGGTAGCCAACACTGCTTCTTTTCAAAAATTTTAAATGAGGGTACACCCCAAAAGAGTGAGAAAGAGCAAAAATGGAACAATGGGTGGGTAAGGTCGGTATCCATTGCTATTCTGCATAAGGTACGGAAAAGTCCCGTGGGATCCATGCCTGGTTCATTTTAATGAACGTGAGCTTGTCCACATTGTCTCTGGACAGGCGGCTGCGCTTGTCTGTTATAACGCCCCCAGCCGTGCTAAATACCCGTTCAGATAATACACTGGCTGCAGGGCACGCCAGCACCTCCAAGGCGTAAAGGGCAAGCTCAGGCCATGTGCCCAATTTGGAGACCCAGAAGTTGAAGGGGGCAGACCCGTCATTCACTACATGTAGGCGTGTGCACACATACTGCTCCACCATGTTGGTAAAATGCTGCCTCCTGCTAAGACGTTCCATCTGAGCTGCTGGTGCTGCTGTTTGTTGTGGCGTGCTGACAAAGCTTTTCCACATTTCGGCCATGCTAACCCTGCCTTCTGAGGTGCTGGCGGTGCCCTGGTTGCGTTGGCGACCTCCTCCTCCTCCTCCTCTGCCTTGTGCTTCCACTGTGGCCCCGCTGTCAGATGGGAATGCCAGCAGCATGGCGTCTACCAGCGTGCGCTTGTACTCGCGCATCTTGCGATCGCGCTCCAGTGAGTGAATTAAGGACGGTACGTTGTCCTTGTAACGGGGATCCAGCAGCGTGGCCACCCAGTAATCAGCACAAGTTAGAATGTGGGCAACTCGGCGGTCGTTGTGGAGACACTGCAGCATGTAATCGCTCATGTGTGCCAGGCTGCCCAGAGGCAACGAAAGGCTGTCCTCTGTGGGAGGTGTATCGTCCGTGTCCTCTGTATCCCCCCAGCCACGCACCAGTGATGGCCATGAGCTGGCCTGGGTGCCACCCTGCTGTGAACATGGTTCCATCTCCTCCTCCAGCTCCTCCTCCTCCTCATCCTCCTCATCCTCCAGAACTGTGCCCCTGCTGGACAATTGCGTCCCTGGCGTTTGCGTGTGCAGGAACCCACCCTCGGAGCCCCTTGCGAATGACTGCCCTGAAAGCCTTGGAAATGTTACCTCTTCATCCTCCTCCTCCTCCTCATCCTGTGCCACATCCTCTTCCATCATCGCCCGAATTGTTTTTTCAAGGAGGCATAGAAGTGGGATAGTTAAGCTGAGAACGGCGTCATTGCCACTGGCCATGTTGGTGGAGTACTCAAAACAGCGCAACAAGGCACACAGGTCTCGCATGGAGGCCCAGTTAAATTAAATAGCGGAATAGAAAATATGATCCAAAAAAAGTGTATGTATATCACACGTACACAACCACACTGGGCCCCAATTACTATTGTTTGTACCCCTAAAAGGCTAGATGAGGAGTAGGGGGAGTATGGAACAGGCAGCACCCTCAAACCTTCAGAAGTATGAGATGAACCCCAACAACTTGGAAAGGTGGATCTCTCTCACACGTACCAACACAGACTATCCCCCAATTTAACTGATCCCCAAAGGTTTTTGATTAAATAGCGGAATAGAAAATATGATCCAAAAAAAGTGTATGTATATCACACGTACACAACCACACTGGGCCCCAATTACTATTGTTTGTACCCCTAAAAGGCTAGATGAGGAGTAGGGGGAGTATGGAACAGGCAGCACCCTCAAACCTTCAGAAGTATGAGATGAACCCCAACAACTTGGAAAGGTGGATCTCTCTCACACGTACCAACACAGACTATCCCCCAATTTAACTGATCCCCAAAGGTTTTTGATTAAATAGCGGAATAGAAAATATGATCCAAAAAAAGTGTATGTATATCACACGTACACAACCACACTAGGCCCCAATTACTATTGTTTGTACCCCTAAAAGGCTAGGAGTAGGGGGAGTATGGAACAGGCAGCACCCTCAAACCTTCAGAAGTATGAGATGAACCCCAACAACTTGGAAAGGTGGATCTCTCTCACACGTACCAACACAGACTATCCCCCAATTTAACTGATCCCCAAAGGTTTTTGATTAAATAGCGGAATAGAAAATATGATCCAAAAAAAGTGTATGTATATCACACGTACACAACCACACTAGGCCCCAATTACTATTGTTTGTACCCCTAAAAGGCTAGGAGTAGGGGGAGTATGGAACAGGCAGCACCCTCAAACCTTCAGAAGTATGAGATGAACCCCAACAACTTGGAAAGGTGGATCTCTCTCACACGTACCAACACAGACTATCCCCCAATTTAACTGATCCCCAAAGGTTTTTGATTAAATAGCGGAATAGAAAATATGATCCAAAAAAAGTGTATGTATATCACACGTACACAACCACACTAGGCCCCAATTACTATTGTTTGTACCCCTAAAAGGCTAGATGAGGAGTAGGGGGAGTATGGAACAGGCAGCACCCTCAAATCTTCAGAAGTATGAGATTGTGTTCACTGTACCCCACAAAGATTGAGTTCACTGCACCCCACAATGATTGTGTTCACTGCACCCCACAAAGATTGTGTTCACTGCACCTCACAAAGATTGTGTTCACTGTACCCCCCAAAGATTGTGTTCACTGCACCCCACAAAGATTCTGTTCACTGTACCCCACAAAGATTGTGTTCACTGCACCCTAAAAGGATGTTGTTCACTGCACCCCACAAAGATTGTGTTCACTGCACCCTAAAAGGATGTTGTTCACTGCACCCCAAAAAGATTGTGTTCACTGTACCCCCCCAAAGATTGTGTTCACTGCACCCCACAAAGATTGTGTTCACTGCACCCCAAAAAGATTGTGTTCACTGTACCCCCCAAAGATTGTGTTCACTGCACCCCAAAAAGATTGTGTTCACTGTACCCCCCAAAGATTGTGTTCACTGCACCCCACAAAGATTCTGTTCACTGTACCCCACAAAGATTGTGTTCACTGCACCCCAAAAAGATTGTGTTCACTGTACCCCCCCCAAAGATTGTGTTCACTGCACCCCACAAAGATTCTGTTCACTGCACCCCACAAAGGATTTTGTTCACTGCACCCCAAAAAGATTGTGTTCACTGCACCCCAAAAAGGATTTTGATCACTGCACCCCAAAAAGGATGTTGTTCACTGCACCCCAAAAATGATTTTGTTCACTCCACCCCAAAAAGATTGTGTTCACTGCACCCCACAAAGATTGTGTTCACTGCACCCCAAAAAGATTGTGTTCACTGTACCCCCCAAAGATTGTGTTCACTGCACCCCACAAAGATTCTGTTCACTGTACCCCACAAAGATTGTGTTCACTGCACCCCAAAAAGATTGTGTTCACTGCACCCCAAAAAGGATGTTGTTCACTGCACCCCAAAAAGGATGTTGTTCACTCCACCCCAAAAAGATTGTGTTCACTGCACCCCACAAAGATTGTGTTCACTGCACCCCAAAAAGATTGTGTTCACTGCACCCCAAAAATGATTTTGTTCACTGCACCCCAAAAAGGATTTTGTTCACTGCACCCCAAAAAGGATGTTGTTCACTCCACCCCAAAAAGATTGTGTTCACTGCACCCCAAAAAGATTGTGTTCACTGCACCCCACAAAGGATTTTGTTCACTGCACCCCAAAAAGATTGTGTTCACTGCACCCCAAAAAGGATGTTGTTCACTGCACCCCAAAAAGGATTTTGTTCACTGCACCCCAAAAAGATTGTGTTCACTGCACCCCACAAAGGATTTTGTTCACTGCACCCCACAAAGATTGTGTTCACTGCACACCAAAAAGGATTGTGTTCACTGCACCCCAAAAAGATTTTGTTCACTGCACCCCAAAAAGATTGTGTTCACTGCAGCCCAAAAAGATTGTGTTCACTGCAGCCCAAAAAGATTGTGTTCACTGCAGCCCAAAAAGATTGTGTTCACTGCAGCTCACACACAGAAAAATGGATGTGGATCACTGACACCTGCCTATCTCCAATCCCACACCACACAGCAATATCGATTGTAGTTTGTAGAACACAGTTTCCCTAAAATTCAGCAGACTCTGTCCCTAACAGGATTGAGAAGAGATCGTAGATCAGGATTGAGTGCAGATTCACCCCACCCCCCACACAGCAATATCGATTGTAGTTTGTAGAAGACACTGACCCTATAATTCAGCAGACTCTATCCCTAAAATGCCTACAACTCGCCCTGCCTAAACACTCCGACCTGTCCCTCAATTCTATCCGGACACAAATGGTTTTTTCCTGCCTATCTTTCCCTAATCAGCAGCCAGCACATTGATGTGTGCTCTGTCCCTTAGCTAAGCAGCAGAATGACGCTGCTGCGGCGGCTGCCTCGAACTTATAAAGACTTGGTCACATGCTTCAGACGGCCAATCACAGCTACTAAGACATTTGCAGGCATGGCTGGGATGGCTTAAGGCACACCAGTTAAACGATTGTTGATTGGCTGTTGAAAGCCCGCCATGAAAAGAGCGCCAAAGCATGCAAAACCCGGAAATAAAACGACCGAACACGGATTTTTACCCGAACATACAGTAAAGTGTCCGTGTCCGTGTTCGGGTAAAAAAAATCCAATTATTCGGTACGAACACGAATAATACAGTCCGTGTTCGCTCAACACTAGTAGACAGCAGTTTCAACAGATGGCTGACCTACCTGCAGACAGATACACCCTTTGCATATGTCGGAATCAATGTGTTTGGACCATGGACAGTAACGGCTAGAAGAAGTTGTGGTGGTCAAGTCAACAGCAAAAGATGGGCTGTAATGTTCACTTGCTTAACTGTAAGAGCTGTGCATATCGAAGTAATTGAGTCAATGGACACTTCGAGCTTTATCAATGCTCTAAGGAGATTTCTTGTTCTAAGAGGTCCCGTGAAGATGTTGAGATCAGATTGTGGAACTAACTTTATTGGTGCTTGCAAGGAGTTACAGATCGACCGACAACAAGTTGGAAATTATTTGAGTGATCTAGGCTGCATGTGGAAATTCAACCCACCACACGCTTCACACATGGGCGGAGCATGGGAACGTATGATTGGGATGGCAAGGCGCATACTGGATTCTATGTTGCTTGATGTGAGTTCTTCACGTCTTATCCATGAAGTACTTACTACATTCCTTGCTGAGGTCGCAGCAATAATCAACTCAAGACCGTTGACCGCTGTATCCACAGACCCAGAATGTCCGACTGTTTTAACTCCAGCTGCATTATTGAGCCGGAAAATTGGACAGATCCCAGCGCCAAAGAGCATCTTTGATGAAAAGGACATATATAAACGTCAATAGAGATACGCTCAATACCTTGCAGATTGTTTCTGGGAAAGATGGAGGAGGGAATACCTCACACTTCTCCAAGGACGTAAAAAGTGGCAAACCCAGAAGCCTAACTTAAAGGAAGGGGACCTGGTTCTTCTAAAAGACAAGCAAACCAATCGGATCCAGTGGCCAGTTGGAGTTATTACAAAGGCCATTGTTAGTGAATATGGAAAGGTCCGAAGTGTGGAAGTCAGGATTGTAAAGGACGGGAGCCCAAAAACCTTCCTGAGACCAGTCACTGAGACAGTCCTAATTATGCCTGCTTCCAAAAATTCTGATTCAGTGTTATGTGAAGGAGTCACTTAGACCTCTAGCATAGTTAGCTTAGAGGAGAGGGCTACATAGCATTCTACTGTATGCATGTTAATTGTATGTTTATGGAAAATAATTGTGTAGTGGTATCTCACAATACCAGGCGGGGAGTGTGCTGCCACGCAGCTTTAACTGTCTAGCAGTTGTTTTTACATGTTATGTTATTCTATGTTATTGGTATCTTCCTTGCACCCCTGCTGTTTCTGGCTAGTTGGTTGCTCCCACCTCCATTTCCTGCTGTAACTTCATTTTGTGTAGTGGTTATGAGGAGACTGCAGAGTGTGAGAGCTGTGTAACTTCATTGGAAATTTACCTATGGAAAAGCCTCTATGTTTATGCCTTTGCTAACTTGAAGCATAAAGAAGCATTGGAGAACACCTCTGGAGTCTTTATTCATTGAGTAAACTATCTGTTAAAGTCATCATTCAACCTGCTGCACATACTTTCAGACTGGGTCTAGAAGAAGGTCACAGGTACAATCGATGCTGAGACAGAACAACTACACTGGGAGGGTTAGGGATGTAGGCCTTTGGCTTAACCTCATTTTGCCCCAGAGACCTCTGTATTCGCAGAAAACCCCAGTTATTACTGCTCGGCCTATTTTTCGTAACGGAATATGTTATGCATACAATGATTCACAATGTAGATTCTTGTCAAACTACAGATACTAGCACAAATTTCAATCTGCGCTGGCGCCTATCCCACCTTTCGCTGCTTTAAGAAATCCTTAGGTTCATTGCAACCTAAAGACATTAATGCGAAGGGCATGGACGCCAGTGAACTTGTCAAAAATGCTGTTCTGGCTATAGTGGTACCCAGACAGCAAGACAGCGGATCTTCTTTATAAAGGATTTCAGTTTGGTTTTCCAGTTCCTTCTTTTTCAGGCCAAGATTGTCTTCTGGTAAGAAATTTACGTTCTGTTCTCTTGCAGCCCGACATAGTCAGAAGTAAAATTGCTAAAGAGATACAAGAAGATAGAATAGCAGGGCCATTTCCTTCTTCCCTTTTCAGTTATTGTCTTTGGGCTTGGTTCCTAAGAAGGAACCTGGTTCCTTACGTCTAATCCATCACTTGTCCTTCCCTCGTGGAAAATCCTTGAACAATGAAATATCTGAGTTTGATTCATCCGTATCATATGCGTCTTTGGACGCATTTGTTTTGTTGAGATGTTATGGTAAATCATCGCCTAATGCCTAAAGCAGACATAAAGTCAGCATTTCACCTTCTACCTGTCCATCCCACAGGTTTTAATTCACTAGGTTTTTGTTTTGAGGATCAATATTATTTTGATAAATGCATGCCCATGGGTTTTTCCAAATCATGGTAATATTTAGAGTCTTTTTCAACATTCTTACAATGGTTTCTTTTTCAGATTTCCCCTCAAGGTGGTGCTATTCACTACCCTGCTGGTTTTCTTTTTATTGGACCAGCTGCTTCTGACATATGTTCAGGTATGGTCAATTCTTTCTTCAGGATCTGTGATTCTTTGGCATTCCCCTGGCCCAGGATAAAACAGTGGGCCCGGTTACTCTCATCGAATTCCTGGGCATCATTATCGATTCAGTTGCCATGGAATTCTGTTTACCCATGTCAAAAATAATTAGAATGAGATTAATTATTGCCAGTTTTCTGACAAAAAGGAAAGTTTTATTACGAGAGGCGCAGTGCTTGCTGGGTCTACTTGCTTTTCCTTCAAGAGTAATCCCAGCAGCTAGAATTTTTCCCATATATTTACTTTAGCCACCAAGGGCTTAACCACTTAAGCCCTGGAAGATTTTACCTCCTTCCTGACCAGGGGGTATTTTGCGATTGTGCTCTGTGTGACTTTAATGGACAATTGCACGGTCGTGCGACGCTGTGCCTAAACGAATTTGACGTCCTTTTTTTCCCACAAACAGAGCTTTCTTTTGGTGGTATTTGATCACCTGTGCGATCTTTTGATCATGAGCTATAAACAAAAAAAGAGCGTCAATTTTGCAAAAATAACAATATTTTTCACATTTTTTTATATGAAATTCCCCCCAAAAAAAATGTAAAAATCTAAATTTTTTAACATTTTCAGCCAATTTGTTGTATGCTACATATGTTTGGTAAAAAAAATCGCAAAAAGCGTATTTTGATTGGTTTGCACAAAAGTTATCGCGTTTACTAACAAAGGGAAAGATTTTTGTCATTTTTGTTGTTTTTTTTTAACGTGTAATGGCGGCGATCTGCGATTTTTTTTTGCAGGACTGCGACATTGGGGCAGACCGATCGGACCCTTGACTGACATTTTTGACACTTTTGGGGTTGCCAGTGACATTACTACAGTAATCAGTGCTATACATATGCACTGTTACTGTAAAACTACACTGGTAGTGAAGGGGTTAACTTTATTTGAGAGGGAGGGGCTGTGTGTGTCCCTAGGGGTGTGATTCTAACTGTGATTGCCTGTGGCTTGAGGTGTAGGAACAATGATCAACGGTCCTACATAGTAGAACCGTATGATCACTGTTCCTACACAGGGGAGAATGACAGGCGGCTTGTTGTTTGCCTGTGAGGGGCTGACCGCCGCAGTATATGTACTTGCGGCGGTCGGCAAGTGGTTAAAGAAACCATTGTCACATTTTTCACTTACCCATTCCATTAAGGAGGACTTAAGAGTTTGGGATCCGTTTTTGTTAAATTTCAATGGTTGTACATTATGGCAAAATTCATTTCTTTGAAGATTTGGATATTCGCCTATTCACAGATGCCTCAGGTTCTATTGGTTGTGATGCCTTTCTAAATGGTCATTGGTGTGCTGGTAAGTAGCATGAGTCTTATAAATCTCCAGTCATTACGGCAATTTAGTTCTGCTGGAGCTATTTCCAGTACTGGTGTCTATAGTCATTTGGCATAATTTCTTTCAGAAATTTTGCACACAGACAACAAAGGCGTATTCATTGTGGTAAATTGCTTATCGTCAAAATCTGAGTTAGTTATAAAATCACTTTGTTTCTTAGTTTTACAGTGTATGACTTCTAACATTTGGTTGAAAGCAGAGCATATTCCCGGTTTTACTAATGAGATTGCTGACACATTATCTCATTCGCAGTTCCAGAGGTTTCGAGAGCTTGCTCTGGAGGCGGATCGGGAAGGATTTCCATACCCAGGTTTTCTCTGGGGCCAATCACAGTTATTTTAACTAATTCTGTCGCCCCTGAGAGGACTATATACAAGCCTGGTCTTTTGTTCTATAAATAATATTTCGTTATATTCAGTGAATCCCTTCACAGGTTTAGGTTTTGTCCTTAATTCATGCAAAAGTCAGTTTTTCCTCAATTAACAACATTTTGGCAGGGGTCTCTTTTTTCTAAAATGTTCTGGTCTGCTTCTTTATCTTCCTTTTTTCCAGTTAGACAAGTTTTAAAGGTTTTTAAAAAGTCTTTCCCTTCTGTGGGTCGGAGATGCCCAATCTCTGCTGATTATTTGATGAAGCTAATTTCTGTCTTGGATTCTGTTTGCATCTCCTCATTCAAGACAATTTTGTTTAGAACAGCTTTTGTTTTTGCATTTTTTTTAGTGCATTTTAAATCGGGGAGTTCACAACTCCAAATAAATCTTCTTCCTTTTTTTTTGTTTTGTATCCTGACATTTTGGTATCTGGGGATACAGTAAGGATCTTTCTTCGTAGGTCTAAGTCAGATCAATTAGGAAAGGGTCGTTGGGTTATTCTTAATAGAGCCCCTTCTGAGAATATTTGTCCGGTCTTCAGGATTTCCCAATATCTGTCCATTAGACCAGTGGTCCTCAACTCCGGTCCTCAGGGCCCACTAACAGGCCAGATTTTAAGTATTACCTTGGGGAGATGCAGACTAGAGTACTGCAATCACTGAGCAGCAAATGATATCACCTGGGATGTATTTCAGTTATCTTGCAAACCTGGCCTGTTAGTGGGCCCTGTAGGCCAGGGTTGAGGACCACTGCATTAGACCACAATTTTCAGGTTCATTTTTTTATTCATTTTAACCTATCCCCCCTAACAAGATTTCAGTTTTCTTTATCAATTTATCTGGTTTTCAATTTTCCTCACACTCTTTCCTCCTTGGGGTTTCGGGTGATGAGCTAAAAAAGCTGGGGCGCTGGAATAGTGATAGATTTAAGTCATATGTTTGTCCTGATCTTGTCATTGTTTAATCTCTTCTTTAGTGGCAGACGGGTCAATTGGATAGTTGGCCACTCCTTTATATACTGGTCAAAAAGAAGAGCTTTGTTCAGGAATTCTAAAACAAATCTTGGTTTAAATAAAAGACTATTTCATGTTTTGTGGTGGGGTGTAAGGGGCTTAAGGTGGAGGAATGTTAGGGGTCAATTAATTTATCTTTGTGGGCAATAGCCTTCTCCAGATGTACTTATTATTTATGCCGGGGCTAACAACCTAGGCAAGATTAAGACTTGCCTAGGGGCAACAAAATTAACTTTAGTATATTTTTTTTACAAAAATACTGCAAAGTTGCATTTGATATGCACTAATGTCATGTGACGTACAAACAATTTAACTACCACCATTTTATTCTCTAGGGTCTTAGCTTTTCAGAGTGGGGGGGGGGATTAAATGTGTATTTTAATAATATGTGTGCAAAAAAGGAAGTGTCAGTTACCTTGGTGGAGGCCGAAGTGCTGAGAGGGCTTCCCTTGCAGCTCGGTGCGGATCACCCCTGGTGGTAAAACAGGAGATGACACGTCCCAAGGAGCACTGGATGCGGATGGATCCCGGATGGATGGATGGATGGTGATTCAGGACCGCTTCCAGGAGATCTATAGATGCTCAGAGAAAAGAGACAAAGGTTAATGCCAGGCCGAGGGTCATACACAGATAATCAGTCCGAGGAGATGAAGGTACAGAGGGCCGCACAAGAGAGAGAGTCCGTGGGATCCAAGCCAAGGTCGGTACACAGGAGATCCAGCAGAGGTGTCTTTTAGAGTAAGGGGTGGTCAGGCAAGCCGAGGTCAAACGAAGGAGAGATGCAGGTAAGTCAAAGGAGCTAGCCGGGATAAACAGGAACAACAGGCAATCGAACAGGTCACGGGTACAGGAGCTGATGATAAACCAGCACTGAAGCACAGCCAGAGAGTGTCTTATATAGGGCCAGGGCTGGGGAGATGGGCGTGGTGACACACCTGCTCTGCATCCAGCATTCTATTGTTGCTGAATGCTGATTCCTTTCCTGACAGTGCCCCCCCCCCCCCCCCGAGGGGCAGCCTCTGGATGCCCTCTGACCATGTTTTTCCGGAAATTTGCTATGAAATTCTCTCAGTAGCTTAGGAGCATGGATATTACCCAATGGTTCCCAGGAATTGTCCTCCGGGGGGTATCCTTTCCATTTAATTAAGTATTGAGTGCGATTGCCTCTCCGTCGGCAATCTAAGATAGTCTCAATCTCAAATTCAGGCTCCCCTTCCACTGCAACTGGAGGAGGTGGTACCTCTTCTCTCCCCGGGTATGGGCTCGGTATTGCGGGCTTCAGTAGCGAGGCATGAAACACCGGGTGAATTTTGAAAGAACCGGGCAAGACTAATTCAAAGGCCACAGGGTTCACCACTCTCTTGACCTCGAAAGGACCAATGAATCTTGGCCCCAACTTCTTGGATGGGCAAGAAAGTTTTAAATTAGTTGACGAGAGCCAGACCTTATCTCCCACCTTGTGTGCAGGGTTCACCTTCCGTTTGAGGTCAAAGAATTTCTTATAATCCTGTTGGGCTTTCTGAATATTGTCCTGTAGTAACTGAAAATTAGCTTTAATGGCAGCCAGACGATCCAGGACTGCGGGAACCGTGATTTCCTGGTCCAAGTTGGGCAAGAAAGAAGGATGGAAGCCATAATTAGCCCAAAACGGGGTTTGGTTGGTTGCGGAGTGTACAGAATTATTGTAAGCGAATTCTGCGCATGGGAGCAGGGAGACCCAGTTGTCCTGAGAGCTGGTGCAAAAGCATCGGAGGTACTGTTCTAGAGTTTGATTTGTTCTTTCCGTCTGCCCGTTGCTTTGTGAATGGTAGGCAGAGGACAGGGACACTCCAACCGCCAAGGCCTTGCAGAGCTCCTTCCAAAATCTAGAGGTAAATTGAACGCCTCGGTCTGATACTATATTATTCGGAAGTCCATGTAACCTGACCACCTCTTTGATGAATGCGTTGGCTGTTTCCAAGGCAGAAGGAGTGCCCACCATGGGCAGGAAATGAGCCATTTTTGAAAGTCGATCTACGACTACTAGGATGGTGGTAAACCCTTCTGAGGGCGGTAGTTCAACTATAAAGTCCATAGATAAACCTTTCCAGGGCTGCTCTGGAATCGGTAATGGCCTCAACAGGCCCCATGACTTGACTTTTGCCCCTTTGCTCCATTGGCACGTAATCCAGGAATTCACATACATTCTGCAGTCCTGGTGCAGTTGAGGCCACCAAAAGCGGTGTTGAATAAGTTCGTAGGTTTTTCTCACCCCAAAATGTCCGGCAAGTTTGTGGTCATGAAAGGTTTTGAGGACCATCAATCTCACTTGTGCGGGAACAAAAATTTTTTCCTGGTACCAGAGGAGTCCATCCCGTTTCTTTAGAGACTCTGCTTCAAGTCCTGTACATTGGGTAGAGGCTTGTTGAATTGAGGTTTGTAGGTCAGCGTGGATCAGGAAAAAGTTTTGAGCTGACAAGATGGTATTGGGCTCCGTTGTGCTGGGAGAGTCTGGAAACATCCGGGACAGGGCATCCGCTTTTCCATTCTTCGACCCTGGCCTGTAGGTGATATGGAAATTGAAGCGTGAGAAAAATAAAGCCCACCGGGCTTGCCGAGGTCTTAGGCGTCTAGCGGCCCTGAGATATTCTAGATTTTTGTGATCCGTGAATATCATAATAGGGTGCATTGCACCTTCCAGCAGGTACCTCCATTCTTCTAAGGCACATTTAATGGCCAGGAGTTCCCGGTCCCCCACATCGTAATTCCTCTCTGGGGGTGACATTTTCCGAGAGAAGAACGCTACCGGATGTAGTAAGGCCTTTGGGCCTTGTCGCTGGGACAGGATAGCCCCTGTGGCTACTTCCGAGGCATCCACTTCGAGGATGTAGGGTAAAGCTGGGTCCGGATGTTGGAGAATAGGTGTGGTCACGAACAGGTTCTTTAACTCATCGAAGGCTGACTGAGCCTCCGGTGACCAGCGGAAGCGGATCTGCTGGCACGTAAGTTGGGTGATGGGTGTAATAATTGTTGAAAACCCCTTCACAAACCTTCTGTAAAAGTTAGCGAAACCCACAAATCGCTGAACTCCTTTTTTGTCTGTGGGGGCTGGCCACTCCAGAATTGCTTTCACCTTCTGCGGATCCATAGATACACCCCCTGTTGAGATAATGAGCCCTAGGAACTGGATGGACTCTCTCTCAAATTCACACTTCTCCAGTTTCACATAGAGCCCATGTTTCCTCAGGGTGTCTAGTACTTTCTTAACGTGGATCCGGGGGAGTTCCAGAGTGGAAGAAAAGACCAGGATGTCATCTAGGTACACAATTAGGAAGTTGTCCAGAAACTCTCGAAAAAAATGTCATTCACCAAATGTTGAAAAGTGGCCGGGGCGTTACACAGCCCGAAGGGCATGACCATATATTCGAAGTGGCCAAACCGGGTCCTGAATGCTGTTTTCCACTCGTCCCCCTCTCGGATGCGGATAAGGTTGTATGCCCCTCGGAGGTCTAATTTAGTAAAGACCCGGGCAGTCCGGAAGCGCTGAAACAACTCTGGAATCAAAGGGAGAGGATAGCGGTTCTTGATGGTCACCTTGTTGAGCTCCCGGTAATCAACGCAGGGTCTTAATGTGCCATCTTTCTTCTCAACAAAGAAGATTCCAGCACCCGCTGGAGAGGATGAGGGCCTGATGAACCCCTTTTCCAAGTTTTCATTGACATAGGTTCGAAGAGTTTCCAATTCCTTCTCAGACAGGGGAAATATTCTTCCGAAAGGGATCTCTGCCCCTGGGAGAAGTTCAATAGGGCAGTCGTAGGGCCTGTGAGGGGGTAAAACATCAGCCTTTTTCTTGTCAAATACATCCCTAAAGTCCCGATAAGCTTCAGGAAGGTCTTCAAGGGGGTCTGGGACCGGCTGGACGGCTAGACAAGCGGCAGGGACATTGGGTCCAGGAGGGAAGCAGTGATCCTGGCAGTATTTGGATGAGAAGGAGATCTTCTTCTTTATCCAATCAATTTGGGGATTGTGAGCCTGGAGCCAAGGTAGGCCTAGGATTACCGGGAATAAGGGAGAGGACAAGACATTGAAGCGGATGAACTCTTGATGGCCCGGGGTTGTGATAGTAAGAACCGGATAGGTCTCTTTGGTCACGGGTCCGGAGCTAGGCAAGGACCCGTCGGCCAGAAAGACTTGAAGCCGTTGCTCCTTAACTTGCAGGGGGACTCCTAGTTTCTTAGCTAGAGTGCAGTCCAGGAAACAACTACAAGCTCCGGAGTCAATAATTGCCGTCAGCTGGATCCTGTCTTCGGCTACCGGTAGGGAGACAGGAAGGGTAAGGTGAGCAGGGGACGGCTCAGAGACCTGACAGTTCAGAAGAGACCGTGAATAGCACTTACTAGGCCTCACAGGACAGTTGCAGAGAAAATGGCCAAGAGCTCCACAGTATAGGCAGAGGTTCACCTGGCGGCGACGTTGTCGCTCTTCGGGGGTTAGGGAGGAACGAATTAGCCCAATCTGCATGGGTTCACAATCTGCAGAGGCATTGACAGCTGGTCCAGGAAGAGGAGAGGCAGCAAATGGAACCTTAGGCATGACCCAAGTAGCTCGAGCCCCCTGGAGGCGTTCTGAGCGTCTTTCCCGGAGACGCCTGTCCATCTGGATGGCAAGGGAGATTAAATCTTCCAAGGATGCTGGTGTCTCTACTCGAGCAAGCTCGTCCTTTAGAGCTTCAGAGAGGCCATGTCGGTACTGATACTTCAATGCTACCTCATTCCAGTCCGTGTCGGCTGCCCACCTACGGAAATCTACAGTGTAGTCCTCGGCCGGGCGTTTGTTCTGTTGTAGGGCATGTAAGGCAGACTCTGCGGTGACCGTGCGCTGGGGATCTTCATATAATTGGGCCATAGCCTCAAAGAAGGAGCTTACGGAATTTAGGATCGGGCTCTTCTGTTCCAGGAGGTTGTGTGCCCAAGTCTGAGGTTCGTCAGCCAATAGGGAAATTATGAACCCTACTTTAATGGATTCAGAGGAGAAGGTCCTGGGCTGGAGAGCCAGATATAACAAACAGGCATTCTTGAAGGCCCTGAACTTCCTTCGCTCCCCACGGAAGCATTCTGGCGTGGGCACCCGTGGCTCTGGTGGCGGAGCTGAAACTGAATGGGCGGAGCTAGCTTGATCCGGTTGGGACGGAGCCAGTAGCGAGCTAGTGGCAGGCTGAGTAGGGTCCGTCGGGGAGGATGAGCCGGCTAGGTTAAGTACCCGACCTTCCAGCTGGAAGTAACCATCTTGTAGTCTTTGTACGGCCTGGGTCAGGGCTGAAACCTGTTGGCACAGAGCCTCGAGCGGGGAAGCACCTCTGTCGGCCTCTGACATGGCTGGTTTATGCTGTCAGTTACCTTGGTGGAGGCCGAAGTGCTGAAAGGGCTTCCCTTGCAGCTCGGTGCGGATCACCCCTGGTGGTGAAACAGGAGATGACACGTCCCAAGGAGCACTGGATGCGGATGGATCCCGGATGGATGGATGGATGGTGATTCAGGACCGCTTCCAGGAGATCTATAGATGCTCAGAGAAAAGAGACAAAGGTTAATGCCAGGCCGAGGGTCATACACAGATAATCAGTCCGAGGAGATGAAGGTACAGAGGGCCGCACAAGAGAGAGAGTCCGTGGGATCCAAGCCAAGGTCGGTACACAGGAGATCCAGCAGAGGTGTCTTTTAGAGTAAGGGGTGGTCAGGCAAGCCGAGGTCAAACGAAGGAGAGATGCAGGTAAGTCAAAGGAGCTAGCCGGGATACACAGGAACAACAGGCAATCGAACAGGTCACGGGTACAGGAGCTGATGATAAACCAGCACTGAAGCACAGCCAGAGTGTGTCTTATATAGGGCCAGGGCTGGGGAGATGGGCGTGGTGACACACCTGCTCTGCATCCAGCATTCTATTGTTGCTGAATGCTGATTCCTTTCCTGACAGGAAGCTAATTGCTCTGGTAGAAGTGGTTACAATGTATGTAGTGTTGCAGAACAGAGCAACTTGAAGGGCTCTTTCACACGGGCGGTCCGATCAGATCCGCCTATCAGTTTTTTAGGCGGATCTGATCGGATCCTCCATGCAGCTCTATGGGGCAGCGGGTGTCAGCGGAGGTCACCTCCGCTGACACCCGCTGCCATCCGCATCCGATCCTGTGCTGAAATCTGGACGGATGGAAACCCTATTTTTCCATCCGTTCAGTAATCGGAGCGGAGCGGATCTGATGAGAGCGGACAAGCGGTCTGCTCTCCTCCGATCCCCCATAGAGGGCAGCGGGTGCTGAGACACCCCCTCTCCGCTCTGCAAGCGGAGACGGAGCTGTCATCCGCCCGGCTCAGCGGGGATCGCGGATCGATCCCCGCTGAGCAACACGGATCCGCCTGCGGAGGCGGTCCGTGTGAAAGAGCCCTAACAGATAAAGTCAGCGACACTGTATTTTGCCATTATATAGTTTGGATGTGTCATTTATTTTTTAACTTTTACATTTAGCTTGGCTAAATTAAATAAAACAGCAGCACACTGATCTGATTTATTTCAACTGAACTTTAAGGTAGTCCTGAGTGGGACATCTATATTTTCATCAAGCAGTAATGAGCCTGAATTGCCCAATGAAAGTGGAAGCCAAAAAAGATCCAAAAGCTATAGGAGGGTTTTCTCTTAAAGTGGTTGTAAAGTCAAAAAGTTTTTTATCTTAAAGTGATTGTAAAGTCTCATTTTTTTTTTTTTGGGGGGGGGGGGGGGGTTAAAAATAACAAACATGTTATACTTACATGCTCTTTGCAGTTGGTTTTACACAGAGTGACCCGGATCCTCCTCTTCTCGGGTCCCTCTTCGCCTCTCCTGGCTCCTCCCTCCCATTGAGTGACCCCACAACAAGCAGCTTGCTTTGGGGACACCAAAGCCAAGCCACAGCTCCCTGCGTCCATTCAGACACGGACATGCGGCCTGGCCCGCCCCCTCTCTCTCCTGTTTGGCTCACTGAATTTAATTGACAGCAGTGGGAGCCAATGGCGCTGCACTGCTGTCTCAGCCAATCAGGAGGAAGAGTCTCAGGCAGCTGAGACACTCCTGCAACATCGCTGGATAGAGATGGACTCAAGTAAGTATGAGGGGGGCTTCTGCACTGCATTAAGATAAAAAAACCTTCTGACTTTACAACCACTTATTTCATTCTCTGCATTAAGATAAAAAAAAAAAAACGTGTGCAGCAGGCCCCCTCAGCCCCCCTAATACTTACCTGAGCCCATCTCAATCCAGCGATGTTGCAGGAGTGTCTCGGCTGCCCAGGACTGTCCCTCCTCATTGGCTGAGATGGCAGCATAGTGCCACTGGCTCCTGCTGCTGTCAATCAAATTCAGTGAGCCAATGGGGAGAGAGAGGGAGCGGGATGAACTGTGGCTTTATGTCTGAATGGACACACAGAGCAGTGGATCTGCTCGGGTACCCCCATAGCTTACTGTGGGGGCACTCAGCGTAAAGGAGGGGCCAGAAGTGCAAGAGAGGGACCCGGGAAGAGGAGGATCTGGGCTGCTCTGTGCAAAAACATGTTTGTTATTTTTAAAGAAATAAAACTGAGAATTTAATATTACTTTAAAGACTGGGTAACACCAGGTGTAGTCCAGGGTGTTTTTACTCTGTATCAAAAACACATGCGCTGTGTTTTTTATAGATTCCACTGTACGTTCAAGTGCAAAACGCATCAAAAATGCACCGAAACCCAAATATCCTGAGCTGAAAAAAACGAACCGGAATGCATCAAAAACTCACCATAATGCATTAAAAACGTGCATGCAGAAACAGACCTGGAACACAGAAATTGTGGTGTGACCCAGCCCTAAAAAAATCAGGCTGGTGGAGCTGTCTCTTGCTGAAACCTTTCTGGAAAACATAAGGGTAACTTTCTCATGGTTAATGTTTACCCCTGCCCTAATTATTCACTCAAAATTTCCAGGCTTGATATCTCATGCAAATAAATATCAAAGGATATTCTTTATTTCTGTGGCCAAAGCACTTATACATACTGTATATACACTGGTAAACTAAAATAGTTCCGTCTATTTCAGAGTGGGTTGCCGAGGTCTGCTGACTGATTAGGATGGAAGAATTAATAGCTTACCAACACCACACATAGGAAACCTTTCATGACAGATGGATCCCATGGATTGTTTACATGGGCAAAGATGAGCTCAGAGCCTTGACATGATGAAGTAAATCCTGTGGCCTTAATCTGAATTACCTTTATAAAAATATTGGTACAAAGTAACCCTTGAGTCTGCACACATGTTCTTCTCTCTATCCCTACCCACACCTGCCTTCACCCCTACCCCTCCTTGTCTCCCATCTCACCTCCTCTTGTCCTTTCTTATCTCTTCCTATTTAAGACCTTTCTTTTACTTCCTGGCAAGGTACCAATGGAGTGAAAGTGCTTCTTTGGACACCTGAAGATTTGTTAGCTTGTATTGGTTACAATGATTCAGTTACATGATTGTACTTGTTTCCATTGGTCTACATTTTTGATCATGGTCATTAGAGTGATTAACATAACCGTTTCTGTCTTTTATGTCTGTAACAAATAAAAACTAAATGTGTAAAAATAATACAGTGGGTACGGAAAGTATTCAGACCTCCTTAAATTTTTCACTCTTTGTTATATTGCAGCCATTTGCTAAAATCATTTAAGTTCATTCTTCTTCCTCGTGAATGTACACACAGCTCCCCATATTGATGGAAAAACACAGAATTGTTGACATTGTTGCAGATTTATTAAAAAAGAAAAACTGAAATATCACATGGTCCTAAGTATTCAGACCTTTTGCTGTGACACTCATATATTTAACTCAGGTGCTTTCCATTTCTTCTGATCATCCTTGAGATGGTTCTACACCTTCATTTGAGTCCAGCTGTGTTTGATTATACTGATTGGACTTGATTAGGAAAGCCACACACCTGTCTATATAAGACCTTCCAGATCACAATGCATGTCAGAGCAAATGAGAATCATGAGGTCAAAGGAACTGCCTGAAGAGCTCAGAGACAGAATTGTGGCAAGGCACAGATCTGGCCAAGGTTACAAAAAGATTTCTGCTGCACTTAAGGTTCCTAAGAGCACAGTGGCCTCCATAATCCTCAAATGGAAGACGTTTGGGACGACCAGAACCCTTCCTAGAGCTGGCCGTATGACCAAACTGAGCTATCGGGGGAGAAGAGCCTTGGTGAGAGAGGTAAAGAAGAACCCAAAGATCACTGTGGCTGAGCTCCAGAGATGCAGTCAGGAGATGGGAGAAAGTTGTAGAAAGTCAACCATCACTGCAGCCCTCCACCAGTCGGGGCTTTATGGCAGAGTGGCCTGACGGAAGCCTCTCCTCAGTGTAAGACACATGAAAGCCCGCATGGAGTTTGCTAAAAAAAAACACCTGAAGGACTCCAAGATGGTGAGAAATAAGATTCTCTGGTCTGATGAGACCAAAATAGAACTTTTTGGCCTTAATTCTAAGCGGTATGTGTGGAGAAAACCAGGCACTGCTCATCACCTGTCCAATACAGTCCCAACAGTGAAGCATGGTGGTGGCAGCATCATGCTGTGGGGGTGTTTTTCAGCTGCAGGGACAGGACGACTGGTTGCAATCGAGGAAAAGATGAATGCGGCCAAGTACAGGGATATCCTGGACAAAAACCTTCTCCAGAGTGCTCTGGACCTCAGACTGGGCCGAAGGTTTACCTTCCAACAAGACAATGACCCTAAGCACACAGCTAAAATAACGAAGGAGTGGCTTCACAACAACTCTGTGACTGTTCTTGAATGGCCCAGCCAGAGCCCTGACTTAAACCCAATTGAGCATCTCTGGAGAGACCTAAAAATGGCTGTCCACCAACGTTTACCATCCAACCTGACAGAATTGGAGAGGATCTGCAAGGAGGAATGGCAGAGGATCCCCAAATCCAGGTGTGAAAGACTTGTTGCATCTTTCCCAAAAAGACTCCTGGCTGTATTAGATCAAAAGGGGGCTTCTACTAAATACTGAGCAAAGGGTCTGAATACTTAGGACCATGTGATATTTCAGTTTTTCTTTTTTAATAAATCTGCAACAATGTCAACAATTCTGTGTTTTTCTGTCAGTATGGGGTGCTATGTGTACATTCATGAGGAAGAAGAATGAACATAAATGATTTTAGCAAATGGCTGCAATATAACAAAGAGTGAAAAATTTAAGGGCGTCTGAATACTTTCCGTACCCACTGTAAATATAAAACTAAAGCTCTCACCTTCTTGGAAAATGACCAGTAGCACAACAATATATTAGTATAGTTTGTGAGCTTCTTTATTCACAGTACCACACTGCATTGTCCTAAAAGTTTAATCAAATGCCAAAAAAGAGGGCACAAAAGCACAAATTTACATTCTCTACACCCTCTCTTATCCTGTATAAGTAATATTCCCAAAGCATTCAAAATATAGGTTTTAGGTACACTTTTGGTAGAAATTGAGGATAATAAGCAAACACTTGAATAGGAAACAAATAGAGAGAAATAATGCAGCTTTTCACTTGCTGTAAAAATTAGAATGTGATATCTGGGCTACAATAGCCACAAATATTCTATAGTGGCTGGACAGTATGTAAGCAGCTTGGTTAGGCTGCAATATAGGAGGGAGAGACAAGGCAGGCTTAACCTTGAAACAAAAATAAGAGCATATTATCTGAGAGACAACAACCACAAATATTAAACAGTGACTGGGCAGTATGTGAGCAGTTTGATTAGACTAAAATTAAAGAGGGGGGAGACAAGGTTGTTTTTTTTTAATTAAAGTAGAAAATAGAGTGTATTATCTGTGAGACAATAGCCAAAAATCAATTTTAGTGCCAGCATAGAACCAAATTACCGGAATTGTCTACAAACCAACACAGGATTAGAAACTTTGCAGTTGAGGTTAGGTTATGAAAACACTGTGTGACACCTTTACAGGTGGTAATGGAGACAGGTATATTTTTTAATTTTAAAAACTTAAAGGCTTAGTCTGTAACAACAGCAGCATGTGTCTTGTAGTCATTGCAAATTTATGACTAGTTCATTTTAATGGAAGTAACACAATCCATACTCTCAGAAGACAGGTGGATTTGCCGCTCCAAAACAAAAGCTCCAGCCCATAATGTGCAAGCTCCAAGCAGTGGTCTAGCCTAAACACCTAATAGTCCATGGGGTGCTTACTTCTAAGAGTGTCAGCACCAGCCCTAGACTCGAATAAATAAGCAATCCTGTGGTCCAGGTGATGCATGACTGTAGAATCTGATGGCTGTCATTAAAAAAAGTTGAAAAAGGGGTGCTAAGGCAGCCAACAACGTTGATCCTTCCTTCAGGAACTAGAAGCACATTGGTCATTAAAGGGGATCCCACCACCATCAAGAAATGAGATGCTTACGCAATACTTCTTCAATTTACCACATTTTTGGTCCCTAGGGGATGGTGGCAGGTGATTGGCCATTTACTCTTGTATCCAGGATATTATTGGGTGGCCACCCAATAGCAGGCTCTCTTTCTGATGACCCACACCCTGGGGTTTTTCCTCAAGCATTTGAGCATGAAAAACATTTGCCACAGGTTTCCTGCAGCAGAGGACCCCCAAGTCCTCAGATTGTACTAAGAACAACACTGTTCTCAACAATCTCACCCATGTACATCACCAAGGGGTTGGGAAGAAAAAATTGTCCGGCTTCAAAGCTTGCCCAATTTCCTCCTCGTTCTTGCTGCCAGCACCCCAACTCTCTTCTTCCCTTTATTCCTTTACCGCCTACTGCTGCCTCTACCTCATAGGGAATGTCAAAGGGAATGTCAAAGCTTCCAACTATCTCTGAGACAGTGGGAAGTCTTCCTCCTGCTGCTTTGCCTCAAGTGCCCTGTCTATTAGGGCATACAATGTGTGCTCTAGAAAGAACACAAGAGGCATTGTATCAATCCATTAGGGCCTACCAATTTGGTTGAAACTTTAGAAAGTCCCAAAATTCTACACACATCATAAATTATAAGCCATTGATGCAGTGAAAGAAGCCCAGACCCTATCCTCATAACCTAACTGTTTGGTGCGCAATGATAGCATTTCACACAAAATCCTGCCTGACTGAAGATGTTGTGGGTTTAGGCACCTCCTTGCCTGTGCCTGGAGAGCTCCCAGCAGCTCTGTCTCAGTGTGCCCCCTGTCCTCCTGGCATACCATCTTTCCCTGGCATGACAGCATTTAGTCTGGGACGTTGCATATGCTCTGGTGCTTTGTGGGAGACCAATTATACAAGCTACAAGGGGAGCATTTGCAAGGGCAGCATTTTACGCTAATATTAGGAAATGGGGTATGTGGATTATTTGGGGACATTTTTTTAGGAAGAGCCACCTGCCTTGAGAAGAATGCTGCTGGAGATGGTATGGTGGGCTTGGGAGATGCTCTATAGGTTCAAGCTTTTGCTTTACCCTTCTCAGTATGGCCCTGAAATCCTTTACCCAATCGACCTGGTGTTTCCTAAGCTTCTGAAACCCACTGTGAGACTTCCCTCCCTAAAGACTGGTGGCTGCAGATGTTACAGGGGATAAATGTTGTAGAGGGGGAAGGAGTGATGCAGAAAGTCAGGAACAAGGAGTAGTGCAGGCCTTTTTCCTAGCAACCTGTTTCATTGAGGTGCTGCTCACACTGAGCTCTGTGGTGCAGAGTCATTTGATTCCTCATGCATGTAGCAAAAGTTAAGAAATTAAAATGAAAAAATAAAAGAAAAAAGATGTGGGTCCAATGTTAAACTGCTCATGTATATGTTATACAGCAGAGGCGTAGCTAGAACCTTCAGGGCCCCGGTGCAAGAAACCATGAAGGGCCCCCCTGGCCAGGGCCCTTCCCTTCAAGCATGGGGCTCTTCCCACTGATCCTGGGGCGCATTTACTCTCATTGGGGGGCCCTTTATTACGGTCCAGCAGTGGGACCCTTTGACAAGTTCTGCAGTGGGCCCCCCTTCCTGCCATCTTAGGGCCTCCCCATGGTGGTGGAATGCCAGGGCCCGGTTGCAAGTGTGACCTATGCGATCCTGGAAGTTCACCCACTGGTGTCAGTAGTTTTTATTTTTTGGTATTTTAATTGTATTATTTTTCATAATTTTATCTTGTTTTTTTACAATGTCACTGACTAATACTATGACTCTGTCCATTCAAAAAAGGAAGGAGCTGGTAAATGACATATTTAACGACCCCTTCCTGGTTCTCTATTGTGACACCTCCCCTGCAGCTGCCGGCAGGAGAGGAGAGGGAGCACAGTGGGGGGGGGGCAGTACAGTGGGGGGGGGGAGCACAGTGGGGGGGGGGACCAGGGGAGCACACAGGGGCCCAGAGACAGCAGAACACAAGTGAACTGGATAGGAGGAGTGGCGGTGGCAGCATACAGAGGAACCAATTTCCTCCATTTTCCTCCTGCAGCTACAGGAGGAAAAAGGAGGACACTGATTTCTCTACATGCTGCCCCCGCCGCCCCTCCTATCCAAGTGTACAGGGGAGCTGCACAGGCCCCCTCCTGGAGCATGATGCCGGGTTGCAATTGTAACCCCTGTAACCCCTGTAGTTACGCCCCTGTTATACAGTATATATACTGTACATGCAAAATCTGTTTAATCTTCAATAATATTACCATGCATGAGGGCCAATGAAAAAAATCCAATTTATATCCAATCGTGTAGTCCCTGGCACTACACAGATGTTGTTGAATCCAAAAGATATCATACTGCATTTATGTGTGGGCAGCAATCTACCTAAAGATTAACTCTTGGCAGATATATAAGACACAATTATTGTTGCTCTGCATTTAAATTACATGCATTTTTAAATGTATTATTTTTAATGCAAGCAGTGTGTGTACATGAATTTGACTTGGTATCAGCCTCTTATAGTAACTGTAGAGCAGAGCTCAGATTGGGAAAGGGGGAAACAGCACAAGGAGCCAATCAGAAAAAGTGTTAGAGGAAACAACAACACAGCTTCTTCCTCCAACAAACTGTCACAGTGAAGGAAGGTGCTGACCACACCATCTGCAGAATTGCCATAGCCAGCATTGCCCCTACTCAATGCCAACAACCCCTCCTTATGGACCGCAGTGGCTCCAAGTCATGTACAGCAGAAAAGGTTAATATCTAGTGATGTATCAGTACCAATACTCCTGACCCAATATCCCTGTTGTGGAATCCAGAAAGGACAGCAGAAGCATTTAAGTGACTGCAAAAAGAATTGCCAACAACAAAGTGCCAAATGTGCAATTTAAATAATTTCTCTGCGCTATTACACAGATGGTGCACATTATAGATTTTTTTTTTTTTTTTACCTTGAAATCTACTTTAAGGAGTTATCCTGAATAAATCAGTGGAAAGTGGGACAACTGGTTCCAACAGACCTTTCTAAGAAAATACTTCTTAAATGAAAATAAAAATAAATACCTGGTAAATAAACCTAGCCACCACACAGTTTTACATACCTTGATTGTTTTCACTTTCCATATCTCTTAAAAAGAGATTGTAGTAATACTGTAAGTTTAATATGCCACAAAAAATGTACTTTGTATCGTAAAGAAAAGAAAAAATAGGCTTTATTACATTTGACCAGAAATGTCAGTCACATAATACAGTATAATAAAACTGATCAGCTGACCTTTTTCTGTTTTAGATAGGAAACCATCTTACTTAAGGTGTGTACACACTATAAGAAATTTGAGCTAATGATCGTCCAGTTTTCTTCGATGATTAAATGATTAACAGCAAGTTGGAACCGAGGATGGAAATAATGTACGAAAATTCAAAGCAGCTAGGTTCCAAAATCAAAAAGTAATAATAAAGTAGGGTATCTATCCCTGGGAAGATAATGGAAAGTCCACAATGGGACCAATGAGGGAAATTGGGACTATGCAATACCAATAAATAAACAAAAAAATATAAACAGTTGAAGATGAGAAAAATAATACTTTAAAATATACATTTTACATTTTATTCATTCTATACTGGCGTTCTCCCTGCACATTTATGCCTGTTTGTATGTTTTTTATTGCTTACCTAACAATGGTTTTCCATTGAGGTGTCTTAAATGTTTTTGTTGTATCAATAAAATTTATATTTTTTAGTAATATTTTTCTCATCTTTAACTGTATACTTTTCATTATCTTTTTTTGTTTATTTTTTGGTATCGCATAGTCCCAATTCCCCTCATTTGTCCCATTGTGGACTTTCTATAATGTACAAAAATGATTGTACAACAAAGCCTCTTTTTTTTTTTTTTTTTTTTTGTTTCTGATCGTGCACAGTCTTTCGTATCTGACTTTTCTCGTATGTAAACCTTACAAAAACAGTGTGTAATGTGTATTAAACAAAAATCTTTAAATTAATTCACATACAAGAAAGCTTTTGCCGTTTCTCCCTTCGAAAATTTTTGTTTGAAAAGTCTGAATTGGATGTCAAAAGTTGTGTACACACTATACGAAAACCTAACGATTGTGCCTCTTGTGGAATTTTCCTTCCAATATTCTCATAGTGTGTACCCAGCTTTAGAGGTTGATTTACTATAACAGGAGAGTGCAAAGTCTGGTGCAGCTGTGCATGGTAGCCAATCAGCGTCTAACTTCAGCTTGTTCAACTAAGTTTTAATAAAAAATAAAAAAGCTATAAGCTGTTTGTTTTCTATGCAGAACTGCACCAGATTTTGCACTCCCCAGTTTTAGTAAATCAACCCTCTCCTTATTTTTCATAAATAAATTTACACCTTTTTATGGAGTTTTAGTCATCATACACAAAGGTTCCCAGGTCTCTGTTATTGTCCATAAAACAATCCCTGAGGTGTGTCCATACAATGAGACCTAGCCATAACATGCCATCTTTTGGCACAGCACATTGATAACATGACTATTATTTTGAACATCTTTCCAAGACAAATAATTGTCAAAGTGTCCATGTGTAATAACTAAGCAAACTCCTGTTCTTATAGTCAGTGGAGAAAATATTGCTAGTATCCTCAGCATGCCCGGATTAGCAGTACCACAAGAAATATAAGACAGAGTAATGATATTGCAGCAAACAGGAAAAGAAGTCCAGCAAAGACCGTAGGCCTTAAAGGGAGAAGAATCAAGGGTCTCTCTGCAGGGATCATATTGGTGAGGTTCAGCATGTAACCCAATGACCAGGCAATGCTGCTGTTCCCAACCTGTTAAACAAAAAGATGTATTATTTTTTTAAAAAAAAGCAGAATAAAAATGTTAGTTTGACTTAACTAATTATGTTTTAAACTAGAACTAAAGACTTTTTTTTCTAATTTTGGAGTAAAAAAAAGGGCTAAAACCCCCTGTCGGGTCAACCCTATCAAAGTTTCCAAAAGCTTTCAAACTTAAGCCCCGTACACACATACCTATTGTCCGCCGTAAATATTCGGCCGACGACCGATCGGCCGATTGTAGACTTGTTAGTATGATGCTTCTGACAGCCGACAGCGCATTTTCGGCCGAACAGAATCTGTCATGCAGGCATTAAAATTTTTGTTGGCCAACACCAGAACGGCCGATTTTTCGCCAGTCAGTACAGAATTCGGCCAACAGACAGCAGATTTGCAAGACTGGGCATGCTCAGAAAAGAAAAAAGACAAGGAAAGTTAACCATCACATGACATCACTTCTGCAGTCGGCTGTTGTTGGCCGACAAAATTCGTGTGCAGTCTTTTGCAGTTTTCAACAGACACGACAGCCCTGGACAAAAGACGGTCGATCGTTCGGCCGACGATCAGTACGTGTGTACGGGGCTTTAGTGAGACATGTAGCCTTGTCCACTTAAAGAAAAAAACACACACACACACACAAAAAAGATCTGTATGGTGGTATATAGTTGCTCTTTAATGCATGCCAAAATGTCCACAGAATATGGGATAAGAAGTCAAGCATCTGTGATTGGAGGAAGTGTGGATGAATCTCATGATCTCCTCTCCTCCAATCACAGAAGCCTCGCTCTCACTGAGCGGGCAGCCCACATTGATCAGATTACTGGGTGTATTGCAGCTCCGGCTACTAGCTTTATCGCTGGACATTCAGCTCCAACAGGAGGATGCTGCAAAAGTAAAGTAAGATATGTAACAAATGCTTCAACCTCCAGAGATGTGGCACCAGGGCCGAGGTGGGACTCATTTTCAGCCCTGGAGTTTCATGCCTTAGACCGGCCCACTTTAGTTCAGGACTGACTATATTAAAATAATGTAATTAAAACCTCAGAATATAAGTTTACAATGGCGCACTGTTCTCTACAGCCTTGTAATTCATTTAGGGAGAGAGAGAGAGAGAAGGAGGGGGTGAAAGACAGAGGGAAGTAGAGGGAGGGAGAGAGTGAGAGAGAGAGAGAGGGGGGGAAAGAGGGAAGGAGAGGGAGGGAGGTAGAGAGCGAGAGAGAGAGAGAAGGAGGGGTGAAAGAAAGAGGGAAGGAGAGGGAGGGAGAGAGCGAGAGAGAGAGAGAGAGAAGGAGGGGTGAAAGAAAGAGGGAGGGAGAGAGAGAGAGGGGTGGAAAGAAAGAGGGAAGGACTGACCCCCCCTACACTGACCCCCCTTCACTGAGCCCCCTACATTGACCCGCCTACATTGACACCCCCCTTCAGTGAACCCTTTCACTGACCCCCCTACATTGCCCCTTCACTGACACCTACACTGACCCCCCTTCACTGACACCTACACTGACCCCCCCCCCCCCACATTGAATTGACACCTACACTGACCCCCCTACACTAACCCCCCTACACTGACCCCTTCACTGACACCTACACTGACCCTACATTGACCCCCCTACACTGATATCTGCACTGAACCCTTACACCGACCCCCCTACATTGACCCCTTCACTGACACCTACACTGACCCCCCTACACTGACTCCTTCACTGACACCTACACTGACCCCCCCTACATTGACCACCCATACACTGACACCTACACTGAACCCTTATGCCAACCCCCTATATTGACCCCTTCACTGACACCTACACTGACCCCCCTACACTGACCCCTTCACTGACACCTACACTAACCCCCCCCTACACTGACACCTACACTGAACCCTTACACCGACCCCCCTACATTGACCCCTCCGCTGACCCCTTCACTGACCCCCTCCACTGACCCCTTCAGTGACCCCCTATACTGAACCCCCCCCCACATTGACACCTACACTGACCCCCTACACTGAACCCTTCACTGACACCTACACTGACCCCCCTCGACAGCTTAAATGGCGGGAGAGATAGGGAGCTGTAAAATGAGGCTCAGTAGCATGTTTTATTGCTCGCCAACGCTAGGTCACTTTGAAAAATATTTCTGCTGAGTACTCCCCTATTTATCAATCATATCCACAGTGCTCAGCTGAAAAGAGCAGAACATCACTGCATTGTACCTGTAATTCATCAATGTTCTTGGGTTTAATCTGGGCATCTTATGTTTGCTTTTGTCCCCATCTGTCAGCCCGCCCACCACCTGCATTGCTTTAATATTCTTAGCTCTGCCAGGGATGTAGTCCGAACATTTTCTTCATCTTCTGCCGGCCTCTATCCCCGCCACTGGCCCGCCCACCACGTATAGCACTTCCCTAGACCATTAACTACAGATCTGATAGGAGGTGGGCGGGGACAGAAGATGCAGAAAATGACGGGACTCAACCTGGACACAGAGCTAAGAATTCTAAAGCAATGCAGGTGGTGGGCAGGCTTACCGTAGGGGACAGAAGCAGACAGAAGATGCTGAGACTAAATCCGAGCCCTAAGCATACAAAAGCCTTACAGGTGGTGCGCACATTATCAGCGCACATTATCAGCACTTCACCCCCGCTGCGCCCCTCCCTTTCTACAATAAATTGTTCCACCCCTTGCACCGGCCCTGCACTGGACCAGCCCACTAAGAATTCTCTCTGTGCTCCCGATTAGCCAATCCGGGCCTGTGTGGCACACATCATTAGATTTCCGGCATTTTTACTGTGCAAATGGCAAAAAATGTGTTCGCCCATACGTCATCTTTTATCAGTTTCAGTATCAAGTCATCTATAAACTTACCTCTTTTTGAAACTGAATCTGTGGCCAAGACTCAATGTCAAATTTATATCCTTGAACCAGTAGATAGTAAATATAATTAGCTGAAAAGCAGTAGGACCTTGCATATTTTTCATCAAACCTTGGAAGCAGTTGTGGAAGCTGTAAAAATAAATTGTATTCATTATCAGCATCTTCTGAGCCCCTCATGTTGCTATAATTAAGATTTCTTTACAGTAGAATTCTAGGTATAGATGTTTTTACATAGATACATTGGTCCAATTTGGACTAATGTAACTATGCATATACCATACCTGTGAGATCCCGCTGGAAAATGGAAATTCCCTGTAGTAGACATTGCTACTACAGTGATCTCCACTAGCTTCTGTGTCCTGTACCGAGCGGCTACCCCGCTGCATTGTGAACACCAGAGGTCGTTGTGGCACAGACGCCATTCAGAGAATTCTGTTCATTTTCTCAAAGAATGCAAAGCATTCTCTGATGAGACAAGGTAGAAAGCATAACGTCACCACCTTGCCTCTCTACTTCTTCCAATTAGAAAATGCTAGGGAACACTACACACTAGTAAATAAAACCCCCATAGCAATACACAAAGCAATAAAACCACATTTTTATCACTTACAACTTGGCACCATTAGTCAAATCAAGCTACAAACAAAGAGAAAAATTCAGACCTTGCTCCAATCTTGAGAACAGAAAGACGACATACTTGAGTTGAATTCCTCTAATGAGAAATGTCCAGTAAGATTTAAAGCATTTGCTGTATAATAAAATCCTGAAAATGCCTGTAAAATAAATAGAATAAAAAAACACGTGTATAGTATAAATTCCTCCATTTACATTATTATGTTGGTTTTATTGTATGTGATTTTTCTTTTAGGTCAAGTTACAGTTTTTTTTCAAGGTTCCCCTTTAAAAAAACAGGCTTGTGTCTTAAATATTTTTTTATTTTGGTGGGGGGGGGGGAGCGGGGTTCATGATTTTTATTACATGTTGAGGTGCTCAAAGCAGCATTCACTAGAGATGCCTTTTTTCTCACAGCAGGCTGCTGCATAATTTATTACATTCTCCTATCCCCATGAAAAAGTTAAGCATATACCAGCTATTCCTGATAAAATTGTCCTGCTGTTGGCCAATTTTACACGGTGGTATCATTTGCACTTATTTCTTGTAGTTTCATTGTTTGATTATACTTCAGTGGACCCTCCTAAACACTTGCTACTAGCTTAGCACAGTCATAACCTTAATTCTGGAAATGGTATTAAACTTAACTCAGCAGCTCATCTGTAGGTACTATAGGTCATTTACTCCAGTCTAAAAGACATGCATAGATGTGTGCACAGGGTGTGCCAAGTGTGCCTGGGCACACCCTAATCATCCCGTGTGGTGCATATTCCCCCTGTTTAGACCCCTAATATTTGCCCCTCCACCCCAAAGCACCTTGTCCCCATGTTGATAGGGGCAAGGTCCTCTTTCCAACAACCCTGGGCTGTGGTTGTCGGGGTCTGAGGGCAGGGGGGCTTATCACAATCTGGAAGTCCCCTTTAACAAGGGGGCCTCCAGATCCCAGCCCCCCCCCCCCCCAAACATGAATGGGTATTAGGTACATAGTACCCCTACCCATTCACCAAAAAAGTGTACAAAAGTAATAAACACAAGACAGTTTTTGACAAATCCTTTATTAAGAAATAAAAAAAGAGGTGTCCCTCGATGTACAGTGGGTACGGAAAGTATTCAGACCCCCTTAAATTTTTCACTCTTTGTTATATTGCAGCCATTTGCTAAAATCATTTAAGTTCATTCTTCTTCCTCATGAATGTACACATAGCACCCCATACTGACAGAAAAACACAGAATTGTTGACATTGTTGCAGATTTATTAAAAAAGAAAAACTGAAATATCACATGGTCCTAAGTATTCAGACCCTTTTCTGTGACACTCATATATTTAACTCAGGTGCTTTCCATTTCTTCTGATCATCCTTGAGATGTTTCTACACCTTCATTTGAGTCCAGCTGTGTTTGATTATACTGATTGGACTTGATTAGGAAAGCCACACACCTGTCTATATAAGACCTTCCAGATCACAATGCATGTCAGAGCAAATGAGAATCATGAGGTCAAAGGAACTGCCTGAAGAGCTCAGAGACAGAATTGTGGCAAGGCACAGATCTGGCCAAGGTTACAAAAAGATTTCTGCTGCACTTAAGGTTCCTAAGAGCACAGTGGCCTCCATAATCCTCAAATGGAAGACGTTTGGGACGACCAGAACCCTTCCTAGAGGTGGCGGTCCGGCCAAACTGAGCTATCGGGGGAGAAGAGCCTTGGTGAGAGAGGTAAAGAAGAACCCAAAGATCACTGTGGCTGAGCTCCAGAGATGCAGTCAGGAGATGGGAGAAAGTTGTAGAAAGTCAACCATCACTGCAGCCCTCCACCAGTCGGGGCTTTATGGCAGAGTGGCCCTACGGAAGCCTCTCCTCAGTGTAAGACACATGAAAGCCCGCATGGAGTTTGCTAAAAAACACCTGAAGGACTCCAAGATGGTGAGAAATAAGATTCTCTGGTCTGATGAGACCAAAATAGAACTTTTTGGCCTTAATTCTAAGCAGTATGTGTGGAGAAAACCAGGCACTGCTCATCACCTGTCCAATACAGTCCCAAGAGTGAAGCATGGTGGTGGCAGCATCATGCTGTGGGGGTGTTTTTCAGCTGCAGGGACAGGACGACTGGTTGCAATCGAGGGAAAGATGAATGCGGCCAAGTACAGGGATATCCTGGACAAAAACCTTCTCCAGAGTGCTCTGGACCTCAGACTGGGCCGAAGGTTTACCTTCCAACAAGACAATGACCCTAAGCACACAGCTAAAATAACGAAGGAGTGGCTTCACAACAACTCCGTGACTGTTCTTGAATGGCCCAGCCAGAGCCCTGACTTAAACCCAATTGAGCATCTCTGGAGAGACCTAAAAATGGCTGTTCACCAACGTTTACCATCCAACCTGACAGAACTGGAGAGGATCTGCAAGGAGGAATGGCAGAGGATCCCCAAATCCAGGTGTGAAAGACTTGTTGCTTCTTTCCCAAAAAGACTCCTGGCTGTATTAGATCAAAAGGGGGCTTCTACTAAATACTGAGCAAAGGGTCTGAATACTTAGGACCATGTGATATTTCAGTTTTTCTTTTTTAATAAATCTGCAACAATGTCAACAATTCTGTGTTTTTCTGTCAGTATGGGGTGCTGTGTGTACATTCATGAGGAAGAAGAATGAACTTAAATGATTTTAGCAAATGGCTGCAATATAACAAAGAGTGAAAAATTTAAGGGGGTCTGAATACTTTCCGTACCCACTGTAAATCCATCGTCGATAACGCTGCCCACCACACCCGGAAAAAAAAAAATGTTAAAATGTTCTTGCTTCCTGGGAGGCTTCCTGACGAATGCATGCTCTGCCATTTGAAATTTCTTACATGTGGCCACCTGGCTATGTCGCTCGATGACACCGTCCCCTTTTGATTTCACGCGACAACCCCGGTGACACCCCCCTTGCCCCACAGCACCCACCCCCCCCCCCATGTTGAGGGCATGTGGTCTGGTATGGTTCAGGAGGGGGGGGGGCGCTAACTCATCCCCTCCCTTTACTGACCTGCCAGGCTGCATGCCCGGATAAGGGTCTGATATAGTTTTTGGGGGAGAGGAACCCACGCCGTTTTTTTGTAATTTTGGCATGGAGTTCCCCTCCAAATCCATACCAGACCACACCTGTAAGTCATTTTAAATGGGATTTTCTTTAGAAATTGTAAGCATGCTACAGATATAAAAAATGTGAGTGCAATATGTTTTGAAGTTTGTGTCAATAAATTCTTTGAAAGCGTACTGCACCATGAGAGGTTTCTCTTATATTTTTGAGCAAAAGTGTGAGAGGACTCCGGTGTTTGTGATATAGTGTGCCCTGGACATCTATCGGGATCGATCCTATGTCTTTGAGGTCCATATTATTTCATTGCTTAATACATGGTGATATCTGGTAAGGATATTTATAATACCTATCTTGGTGGTGGTCTGTGTCACGTGGCCTTTGAAGAAAGGAAGGATTGCTTACATAGTTTCCATCTGCACGTGGTTATCCAGCACTTGGATTGATCTTAAAGACTGTCCCTTTTAAATTCAAGGACTTTTTTAACACCAGTTTTAAGCGCTACAATTTTATATGGTTTTATGTTTCGTGACTTTTCAGGGTCATTTTTTGTGTAGCTGCTTTCTATATTCATTTATTTGATTAATGTTAGTTATTGAGTGTCAGCTGACTTTTAGTTAAGTGGTGCATAGCGCAGCTATTTTATACCATTCATGCTACAGATATGCCACTTTACAGACACATTAAGGTGACCCCCCAGGCACTATATTTAAAGGAATTTTGAATTTTTATTGTTGCACTTTAAGCATAAATAAAATCATCGCTCCTGAAAAAAACAATCTTTTTTTTATTTTTTTATTTTTTTATTGATACATGTCCCCCAGGGCGGTACCCAGACCCCTATACCCCTTTTAAGGCCAATTACTTGCATTTAAGCCTTCAAAATGGGCACTTTTGATTTTTCCTGTTCAGCTCCTATACACTTCAATGGCGTTCACTGTTCGGGTTAGAACATTTCACCAGTTCGGGAGTTCTGCTGCGAACTGAACAGAGGGTTGTTCGGCCCATCCCTAGTTATGGGATCCAATATAAGGGCCTCCATGTGCTAGTATGAAAATTATCTCTAGGGAGCCTATCTTATACATATTCCATAATAAGCTCACTGGCATTCCCTAGGTTCATGGGATCAAACGTATCCCTGTGTATGAAGATAAGCAGGATTTATAATTCTGTTGGCAGTTTTGTTTATTCAACTTGTCTTCTTAAGCTAACTAATTTAGTGTAGATTATAAAAAATATGTTTGTTCTCTGCCTGACCACTACAAATAGATTTAAATCTTGTTATATTTTCACTGACTTGCATGGTTTGGAAAAAAAAAGGTGGCACTTTCAATAAACCACATGTTCATCACTCAGTTTGGGATTCATCAGAAATCCCATCTTAATGTCCCTCATATTATCCCCACCCTCTTTTTTGAGGTGGGAACGGGGCCCTTATTCCTCAACATTGAGCTTTGCTATCCCCCCCTTGCTAAGTTTCCTCTCTCCATCTTGAAAGACATGTAGCCTGGTCTTCTACAGGAAGAAGGGGAGGCACAGATTTGCCGATCTCCCTTTTCTCACCACCTAGGCTGTATTCTTGGATAAGGGACTTTTTATGGAATATTACAAAGAACCCCATTTTTCTCCTTTGTTATTTTAGTTACTACATTCCTACCGAAAAAAATCAGTTTGGGGTGCTGCTGCTGTATGTAAATCAGGTTATTTGTAAAAACAAAAAAATACCAATTCCCTAGCCAAATCTGTGCTGCCAATGTACAATGTCACTATGGCTGTCTGTGAAAGTCATAGTGAACACCACACTCAGCTTTAAGGTATTCCCCTTTCTCTGCTGTCCTGTATTTTTTGGGGTTTTTTTTTTTTTTTTTTTGTTTTTTGCATTGGTACATGTGCTCTCTGGCATTGCCCAGCTTCTCACGCCCTTTGTATTTACAGTATTTTGCCTAATATCCCTAAACATGGTAAAAACGTACAAACAAGATTTCCCTCCCAGTGACTTTAATAGGATTTGCTGCTAGGTTTGGATTTCACGAAATTTAAACAGGATTCGCCAAACCCGGTAAATGTACTCAACCCTAAACCTTAGTGTGGGGAAGTAGTAAAGGGCACAACCAAATCCTGAAAAATGATTTCAGTACACCCTTCTAGCTTTTATTCCCTTCTTTTGTTTGAAAGATTAAATTTTCATCCATAAATAGCACTTAGTTCCATTTTCTTAATAGCTTTCATTATTCTTGAGCCGTGATAACATAATTCTCTTTATTACAGCTGACATCACTACAGTGCTTGCCAATACGCTTGTTACTGCCAATGTGGGTATTGAAACTCATGAAAAATGGATCATATAGTCCATTGTAAGTTAAAAATAAATGTTTTCTTCATGGCCTTTAAAATGGTCAATTGCTACCCTATTTGTTATCATCGCCCTGTTTTCCATAGTTTGCATCCTTGTTTGTTGAACAGAGGTAGAGCAGGTTTAAGGTCAAACTATACGCAACACTTTTTTTTATTTTGGATAGAGTAAGGGAGGTTATAACCCCTGTCAGGGTTTGTTTCGCCATCTGTGTCCCATTTCGAAGATTCAACTTCACTTCCTGCCCTGTAGCCAAACAGGAAGTGAGAGGAAATCCCTGCAAATTAGGGGAATTCCTTGGGAACCCCAGGTCTCCAGAACTAGTCAAGATAAGAAGAAACGGCCGCACATCACTGGAGTTCCAAGTGCTTTTTTTGTGACTTCTAAAGTGGCAGGACAAAACACTAACCAGTCCAGGTAGACGCGTTTCACACAGTACAACTGCGCTTAATCATTAGTAATGATTAAGCACAGTTATACTGTGTGAAACATGTCTACCTGGACTGGTTGGTGTTTTATCGTGCCACTTTGGAAATCACAATAAAGGCATTTGGAACTCCAGTGATGTGCGGCCGTTTCTTCTTATCTTGATTTTGTTCATGGAGGCGAGCCGGGGCTGGCACTCATGTGGAGGATCCATCAGATGCACTCATCTCACCTGGAGCAGCAGATCTTTCTTACCTTCACTCACCAGAATTAGTGTTCCCTTCTATTACTTTTCTGGGGACAATTCAGAATATGGGATTTTCTTTACTTTCACTTCCAATGATAATAGTAAACAGGAAAAATAGAGAGGGTGAATCTTCCTATTGGGGGCACAGACAGCAATACAGGTGTTCTAATTAATCTCCACTCTATCCAAAACTAAAAAAAAGTTTTGCCTTTAGTATACTTTAAGGCCTGTGACAATGTGCTTTGGGCTTGTGCCAATGCCATCAGTTTGGGAGGCTTCTAAGATCATTCAGAAACTTTGACGTATGCATTTAACCTTCAAATAACCTTCCTCTAACCAGCGTTGAACTGCTTAAAGCAGTTTTTGCACACATAGGACTTGCACCTGAGGTGAAAAAAAATTAGTTACAGAGGCTTTTATGGCCAGTTTTGACAGACTTTGTCCATGCCAGAACTGCTTCTTTCCCCATCTACGTCTAGGGTCATTGCAAAATCAGCTGAAGCAGGTCAAATGTAGGTTATCTGCAAGTATAGTTTGCATTGAATTCTGATTGATCTCAGAAGATTACTGATGTCATAAGCGCACTGCATTTGTCCATCAAAGTCTGTTGATACGTGACCTTACAGATCTTCTCCCGACTAAAATACAATCCATTTCAAATGGCACTTTTTCATGTTTTTTCAAGTGACACAACCAGGAGAGCAACAGTATAATGTGATATCACAGTAATATGCTACAGGCAGTATGGTCACACTTTAGATATTCCTCTAATTTTGGCTCCTTTACCCCTACAAAGGTATTGATGACCCATTCGCCTCCAGGAACCACCCATTGTTCCTTTTGTTTTTCTCCCCACTCCCACGCCCACCCTTTTTTTCTACTTCTTCCTCTTCTCTTTCCTACTTTAATCCTTCTGTTTTTTATGTATACCTCACTAGATATATGGTTTTCCCACATTGGCTGCTACCCAAGATATCGTACCCCCAGTTATAATTGATGTAGCCATTGGGCTTCCTATCTAGTGAGTAACTTTTCTTATCCAATTGCCCTTTTTTCTAGTACAGCTTAATGATTTTTGACAACCTGGGGGGTATGATATTGTACTTGATATGTATGTTTTGTTGGCACTGGTTAAACCTACTTAAAGGAGAAGTACAGCCAAAGCTCGCTTGACTGTACTTTTCCTGTGGGTCACAGGAGTGCAGTTCGTTCTGCACTCCTGTAAACCATTTTCCGCAGACATCGGTTTGAAGCTCGCTGTCAGCTGATATCACAGAGTCGGTCCCGGCTCAGGCAAGATCATGACAATGAAGGTGGGATCTGCCCACATGCCCAGACTGGCAAACAGCTCAGCCTCTCAGCGAGTGGCTGAGAGCCTAAGCCGGCCGCTCCTGCCCCCTCCACAGCCCAGTGCTCCAGTGAACGCGGGGTGGGGGCAGAGATGAGAGTCGGTGACTGAGAACCGAGCGATCGGCAGTGTTTGATCATTTGGTTGTCAGTGTTAGAGCTTTTGAGGGACAGATGCAGCATCGGACTGATGATGTATTCACCTAGATAAGTATTATGATTCTGCAAAAAAACAAAAACCCATACTTCTCTTTAAATGATCTACATTATACTCCTAAATATCATAATCCAGGGTTGTACAAGTTTGGATGCATTTGTCTAGATGAGATTTTTAACTGTTCTGCAAGATCGTATTGTCTGCAAACTCTTAAAAAAGTGATTAAACATAATTATGGTCCTTACCGAAAATTTTCCTTTTACGTTGGGTTGGTAAACTCCATCAAAAGAACAGTCCTGTTCCCCATGACATGCAGTGAAATTAAATAAAGTGGACACCCTGTACAGGCACTGGTCTGGGTCTCCTGTCCCCTTAAAACGAACAAACTGATCTGGGTTGTAATTAGCTGGCCGGAATTTGGCTGAACACAGACTTCCAAATATGTGATTCATTGTTAGATTGACTTTGTAGTTGCGAGGATAGCATGGGTTATCGACATAGGCTTGCCCACGTATTCCCTGAACAAGAAACAAAGCATTAGTAAAAGCATATATAAAAAATACTTAGAGTTTCAGGTACTAGAAAATACATTTACAGTTCCTCTTACAAATTATACAAATACAAAAGAGAATGAAAATAATACACATCAAAGGGATTTCCAAGAAAAATGGAAAATCTATTGTTTGATTGGAGGCCCTTTGTGTTGTTCCATAGAATGGTTGCCACTTCTCAAATTTAGAAAGCTGTTTGAACAGCCTGCTTCAGGAACTGATCTTACAAAAACATGTGAACACTTCACTTTTAATACAAATAAAGAACAAGGTAGTAGCTTCAGGGTGGTTATCCCTGTTCCCTCTCTAATTACACATATTATTGCATATGTAATACTTTTAACCACTTGCCTACTGGGCACTTAAACCCCCTTCCTGCCCAGGCCAATTCTCAGCTTTCAGTGCTGTCGCACTTTGAATGAAAATTGCACGGTCATGCAACACTGTACCCAAATTAAATTTGTATCATTTTTTTTTTTTCAAACAAATGTAGCTTTCTTTTGGTGGTATTTAATCACTACTGGGATTTTTATTTTTTGCTGAACCAACAAAAAAGACCGAAAAATTTTGAAGAAAAAAAAAAATAAAGTTTTTATAGTTTGCTATAAAATTTAGCAAGCAGGTAATTTTTCTCCTTCATTGATGTGCGCTAATGTGGCGGCACTGACAGGCTTCACTGATGGGCACTGATAGGCTGCACTGATGGGAACTTATAGGCTGCACTGATGGGCACTGATAGGTGACACTGATGGGCACTGATAAGGCGGCACTGATAAAGTGGCACTGGAGGGCACTGATAGGTTGCACTGAACAGTAGCACTGATGGACGGCACTGATGGGTGGCACTGATGGGCGGCACTGAAGGGCACTAATAGGTGGCACTGATGGGCACTAATAGGTGGCACTGATGGGCACTGATAGGTGGCACTGATGGGTGGCACTGATGGGCAATGATAGGCACTAGTAAGTGACACTGATAGGCAGCACTGATGATGGGGCACTGATAGGTTGCACTGGTGGGCATCGATAGGTGGCACTGGTGGGCCTAATAGGTGACACTGATAGGTGGCACTGGTGGGCACTGGTAGGTGGCACTGACCTACACTGGTAGGTGGCACTGGTAGGCACTGGTATGTAGCACTGGTGGGCACAATTGCTCTTCCTCTTCGGGGCCGATATCCCTCTGACAGCAGCCGGCGATCTGCTTTTTTCTCCTTACGCTGACAGTGTGAGGAGAAGAAAAAATCTGACTGCCGGCTGCAGTTTACATCATGTGATCAGCTGTAATTGGCTGACAGCTAATCCCATGATAAGTGCCTGGGACTGCGCAGGCAGCTCATGAATGGGACGACGTACATGGATGCCCTCCTGGCAATTAAGGTCTGAGATGTAGCCGTCTTTCGGCTATAACGCGGGCGGGAAGAAGTTAATATCTATATATATGTAAGATAAAAGGCCCATGAAAAAATCACATGGGCAAAAGAGGGGAGAAAGTAAAATTATGAGATCCCAAAGGCATGCTCCCAGAGCCCCGATGCGTGAGTATTAGCATCACATTGGAATCTCTATAAAACAAACATATGTAAGTATATACAGTCCACTGTATATACGTACATATATGTTTTCTAGAGATTCTAATTTTGTAGACTGATTAAGGTGAAATGCATCAGAGCTTTGGACAGATTCCATTTGGATCTTATCATTTTACATTTGGCAATCCACTATTAGTTACCTTTTTCTACAGCTTTAATATATGTAGTATTTTTATGCTATTATATGTCATGTTTTTCAATGTTCTCCCATGAGGTTTACTTAGGAGTTATTTTAATGTTTATCTCAATAAATATTTGAATTTTATTCATATTATTGTTGAACAGTTTTCTGGGCATCACTAAAGTTCCTCTTTTCTCCCCTCTTTTGCCCGTGTGGTATTTTTTTCATGCTTATTTGGGAGAGATGCCAAAGTTACCCTTATATACAGCCACTTTATTGATGGTTTATACGATAAAAGGCCCATGATCTTTTGGTGTGGAAATTGGATCCCCCTTCCACTTGGGGGATTCTACTAATATAGATACTATTTTGGATATTTTACATGTAAAGTATTGATCTATAATGTAATTTATTACAGTGACCTACTTTTAAAATGCTACTAAACCCAGAACCCGGCATTCACTATATCTGGGCTCCCACATGTAGCGGGGGGCGGCCGCCTGGGAATGACACAGTCTATTTTAAGGGAGACAAGCCTGTCAGCTCCTGCGGGGGAATTACCCCCCCTATCTCCTCCTCGCATTACACTGTGTGCCAGCGGCTCTCGCAGAGGACACAGCCGCAGTTCTGTTCCCTCCCCTGCTTCTTCATTGGCCCCCACAGCCTTCTATGGGGGCAGGACTGCACACCCCAGCTTGCTTTTGGGGCAAAGAGGGGAAAGAGACCAAGAGGCTGCCTGGCAGCTAGGAAGACATCACGAAGCAAGGGAGAAGACCGACTCAGGGAAGAGGTGCTGCCTTCCCAGGTCCGTGTGTTGCATCCACGGCCAGGCAGGGACATCGTGCCTGAGAGGGGGATCCCAGGTGTATTCTTCAGGCGCACCCGCGCAAACGGCGTGAGGCACTCCCGTTGTGAGGTAGCCAGTCGTGCAACCCAAAGAGCCTGCCTGTTCAAGGACACTTCACTTGGGCCTTGGTTGCAGGATTGGTGAGCGGGCACTTGCCCATTTTACAGAGATACAGAGACACTGCATGCAGACAAAGTTGCCTATTTCTGCCTACATCTGTAGAACCTGAGTCATACTACACCCTGATAAGCAGTCACAGTGTACGCCTTGCCACCCTGATACTGCCAGTATACTGCATTCTCACTCTACTAAACCAGTTATCTAGGTGCACCAAATAAAGTGGCTAGCTGAAGATTCAAGGCCTTCTTCTTCTAAGGGACTGAAGTTTCTGGTGCCATACGGGCACACACATATACCCAGGGCTCAGTATATGTAGTGTACTAGTGAGGTAATCTGAACTTGGGAGTTACACTTTTGAACACTGAACTAGGTGCAGTGTTTGTGGTTCTGTGGGCCTGTGGGACTGTGGTGTCAGGAGACAGAAGGGAGAGATCTGACATAAGAAAGGGTTATTCCTCTGCTCTCCTCCTGCCTTGACTCATAGAGCCCAGTTTAAGTAGAGTGGTGGTCAATCCGGTACTGCGTTTGCCATTTTGTGATCTGTCTTTGTTAAAGTGTTTTGCCTCTGCTCTCGGGGTTATTTGTCTTGAGGAGTTCCCTGAGAGCAGCCAGGCAGCACCATGGAGTTCTATTGCTCTTGATTCTCAGTCATTATTACACAGTTGACCTACTTGAGATATATTTGTCTACTGTTCAGCTATACTGCTACTGTTTGTTTCCATTCGTAAGAAATTTCACAGTAAAGATTATTTCTGTGCTTTACTACAATGTGTGTCTTTTATTGGTGGTGTTCGCACTAACATTATTGCTAGGTGTGCCAGAGGAGCTGAGAGTGTTCTTGGGGTTGAGAGGCAGAGTAAAGAGCCGTACAGGGCCGGCCTTAGGTGTTCAGGCGCCCTGTGCGAGCTAATGAGATACACAGCTCAGCCCTGCAGACAGTCCGGACTCGGAACTCGGAGACACAGGTACAGCCGCACAGCGGGAGGTAAGCGGCGGCCACGGCCTGTGGTAACCCTCTCCAGGCCGCAGTCGCCGCTTACCTCCCGCTGTGCGGCCTCATCATTTGCAAGCTGTGATGGCTGCACGGTGCCCCTGTTGCCCATGGCGCCCTGTGTGGCCGCACAGCTTGCACACCCCAAAGGCCGGCCCTGGAGCCGTATACACTCAAACGGCTCCTTGGGGGGTAGTGCTACACACAGAACATGGAAATGCAAACATTTTAGTAAATATAAACTGCTAAAAACCTTTTCTCATCAGCCATATATAGCAGTCTTGTGACTTATATTAGTGTTCAGTTTGTAGGAGAAGTTTTCATTCTTCTCTGACTGTCCAAGAGGCTGCATGACCCCTGACCCTCTGTCTGGACAGAGCTTATTGGCCCTGTGCTGAGCACATGCACCCTCCCAAAAAAAAAACTCTCTAGCAATACACACCAAACTGAGCATGTGCAGAGTGCACCCAAGGCTTGGGGCATTCAGGAGATCGATTGAGGACTGTGGAAGAAGGGGAGGATCAGAGAAGACAGGATCAAACAGCCTTTTTACACAATTCATAGGATTAACCCCTTTAGTTCCACAGTGTGTATAACAATCATGATTTACTGCATATACAGACTGATTTGACTTTTGTGTGTTTAGTGACACTTTCATTTCCGAAAATATTTCTATGACGCAACTTTCAGACCGGGGATTTTACAGTTTAGTTTTTATCTACCTATCTTTTAAAATAAAGCTGTTTCCTGAAGCGCAAGAATGCAGTGCTCGTTCCTGTGTCATTCCTGTACATTCCCCTGCAGTGAAATTTTTAGCCCATTCATTTAAACGGGCTGAAATTGCGACAAATCAGACAAAAAGTAGTGAGTGCACTACTTTTGAAAAACACAGCTCACCAAGTGGCATGGCACTGTGGTCTCATATAATCAGGTGCCCGCAAATACAGTGCATTTGCAATATGCGTTTGGGGTGCCGCTAACAATAGATTGGCACCCGCCGGAGATCGCAAAGGCAGTGTGTTTTAAACCGGTAATTTAAGCAGATCCATTAATCCAGCTTCCAACTGTCACTTATTTGAGGCGACTGTCCCTATTTTATCACTCTTTCATTTCTGATGTCTGCCTCCAAAAAAAAAAAAAAAGCACAATATAAATGTGAAGTGTTATGTCGAACTAAACCATCTGTCTAGTCTCTAAATTATTGCATTTATTTTGAAATGTCACTTAAAGGAATAAAAGAGTGGTGAAAAAAGCACTCACATTTTTTTTCACGATTTTAACCAATCACTTTAGACATATTTATTCTTCATAGTCCTCATACCTGGGGAACAGGAGTTTTGTCCTTTGCCTACTTTGTTTTAAAGGTGTCCTCCTTTCTCATATTAGAACATTAGAAGGAGCTTGTCCATAGTGTTTCTCTGGCAGAGCACACACACATATACCATGTCTATGTTCATATCCTAATACCTGAGCCAGTGATGCCAGCAGACGCTTTTCAGATTCATCTCTGCCAAAACACTGAAAGCTGTGAGTGTATACATTGTATTTATAACCATATAGAGTAACTTCCACTGTGTTGTTTGGGTTCTGTTCAGACTTCTCTGGAATAAAAGATATCTGCGTTGAAGCACCACCCAAATCCAAAGCTCCTGTTGTCTCTGCACCATCAGGATGTACCCATGTACTCCAAATGTTTTTCTAAAGGAAGAAAATACCATTATATGCACATTCTATGTTTTATATAAACAGTAAATCATCAAATCAGCCAGACGTGTAACCAAAACCTTCAGGGCCCCAGTGCAAGAAACCATGATGGGCGCCCCTAGCCCCCGACGAGGGCCCTTCACACCGATCTGGGGCCACTTTACTCCCATCGTGGAACCCTTTATTACAGTCCTACAGTGGGCCACCTTCCTGCCATCTTGGAGTCCCCCCACAGTGGGGAAACACCAGAGCCCAGTCGCAAGGACATTTGTGACCCTGGTAGTTCCACCACCAGTAGTATGGTGGCTTTCAAAAGACTCTTAGACTTACATCTCAAGGATCAGGACATTAAGGGCTATGTGAGATGATTACAGCCACACACACCCACACAGGTTGAACTGGATGGACTATTGTCTTTATTCAACCTCACCTACTATGTAACTATGTAACTATGTAACTACTGGTTTCAGTAGTTATATGTTGTTTTATTTTTAAATTTTTTCACCATTTTATGTTATTTTTACAATTTTATTTTTAAATATTTTTTTCATTATTTTTAAGACCCCCACTGGGAGGCTTTGGTGAAATATCAGGGGTCTAAACAGACTCCTAATGTCTTACTTACATGGATGGAGGAGGATTTTACCTAACAGAAGAGTCATCCGCACAAGTGATGCACAAGTGACACATCCTACTGACTGCAAGTTAGACTTTTTGTGTTGCTTTACTACATTATGTAACTATGTAACATTTTTATACTGAAATAGGATCATGAGATGTCAAATATCACGATATAGAAATCATGCACTTTCTTTTCACACACCTCCAAGAAATTTCCCAGTAAGTAGTTGACTGTGATCCATCCGTACACGCCTTCCTCCTGACCAGTTATGATGTGAGCTCCTCTAAAATCAAAAGGCTGGGTTTGGAAGTAGTTCTCAATACTGGTAAGGACTCCTTGGGCAGCACTTTCATTTTTTAACCTATGTGGTTTACAGGAGACAAAATGCTGAGAAACTAAATTGATTTTCAATGGCAGCCATAAACAAAAAAGTTGCTAGTATTTTCTATTCATAGACTATGAAGACTATGAATGTAAAATCAAATGTGTTGTGTGTGACTTGATCTGTCTGATGCTGCTGTAGTGTAATTTATGGGAGGAAATCTCTTTCTATAAATGTAATGAATCACTCACCGTAGAAGCCTCATTCCCGCAGTGGCTCCCAAATATGCCGGAGTGCTGTTTTGCTGCTTATGTGGTATTACATCTATTACTTTCTTCATACAGTTATCTACGTTCTCAGCAGCTTTTTCAGGTTCAGCAGCATAACTGGAGATGCCAAGGCCTGATGACATAGCAGAAGTCAAATTATAGTTTTAGCATGGTATTTTGGTCCTTTAGGATTTTAATATACCTTTGAACAGAACTGTTAAGTATAACCTGTCTTTAAAGCGGAGTTCCGGGCACAAAATCGACCTAATCGATTTTGTGCCCATCCGCTGGATCTTCTTCACCTGAAAAGGAATTGGATAGTTAGGTATATATATTTTTTTTTTTACTCACCTTGTAATTGTAGATAGAAAATACTCACCTCTTCTTCACTCCTTCGCAATGA